>NC_135671.1:22491486-22795887 GCF_964188315.1 Podarcis muralis
AACATGAATGAAATCCAGTAGTTTTTCCAGGCTTCCTAACGTCTTTTACTCTTTCTGAAACCTAAAAAAGGAAACAGTGTGTGCAGTGCATAGTGTCAAACTACCATCTGGGAGACAAAGGTTCAAATCCCACTCAGTCATGAAGCACACGGGTGAAACTTGGCCATCCTCTCAGCCTAACATATTGGCTGAAGTTTTGCTGCATTTCTTTTATAGGTTTAATTGTATGCATTGCTCTTCTTTCGTATTTTATACCATCCTTTATGCTTTTAAATTTTCTAAGTCATTTGGAGATGGTTTATATGTGAATAATGAAAGGAACAAATAATATCCCAGAGCTGTTGTAAGGATGAAATAAAGAGGTGAACCGCCTCCCACCTTCAGCTACTTGGAAGAAATGCAAGAATAAATAAAATTCCAAATCAGTTCGCATCTCTTCTCCCTCCTTTGAGAAGTTCTCCTTCTCCCAAAACTGAGCTGATCTTCCTTTTCCATCACAACCAGTCTGATCTTCAACCTGAAGTTTAGAATTGATCACTGTTTACTAATCTCTGTTCGGCAGCGATAGCATTCAGCATGGTCTTGCTGTCTGTTGTGAGAAATTTCTGTAAGAAGAGTGTGCATGGCCTCAGGATCCCCATTGTATCTCTCCATTCCACTTGGGTCAATGTGGCAATTGGCCCTGATAGCCAAGCACAAAGAGAGACTTGCCACACCTAAGAATACTCCACTAACTTTATGTATATAGGGATTGTAGGTTGAATGACAAGCTCATTATTTTAAGGTGGAGAGGTCACTCCTTAATTCCATGTTCAAAACTGATTATAGAATTCTACTGTTGAAGCAATAAATTGGTAACAATGAAGCTGTAAACTTTTTCGCTGGATTTATTTCAATAAGACAGTGATCATACATAGAAGTTGTTTTAACAGCCCAGACACATAAGTGTTGGAATATCTGAAAGCAATATAATCATTAATATTTACAATGCAATATGAGTAATATATAAAGAGACTAAAGGTGAGTAGTAACAAAATGAAGGGCTGCTCTACTTCTGAATGGTACGTCCTGCATTCCAGCCAGAGTCCGATTTTTCAATGACTAATCTCAAATGACAGTACATGATTTTGAAGAAACATTCTTACTCCTCCTCATCCCGATAGTTTACATTGTCCTCAATTAAGCAGAAGTATGTGCTTATCAAATCCTTGTAATAAAAGATCCTATACTTTATAAGGTCATTTTAAAGGGTTATTGATTTTTTATGGCAGCATAATTTATATGTAAATATAAAGTGTAGCTTTAGTTTCTTTTTCTGTTTGACTTTGTTCAGGTATCAAATGGGTTCATTCTGCCATGTTTTTAAATGCTGGTTAAACTGTTTAGTGTATTACACTTCATGACCTGAATAGTTTTAACTGATGGTTGAAGCCTGCGCTCTTCCCCCGCTCTACCCCCCAATACAAGCCAAGCTGCAATCTCTCCTTGGCCTGCATCCAGACTTATAATGAGTGAATTCAATAGCAACACCTACAAGAATTGCACTGAGAGACCCTGAGCACATTATCACATGCCATCCCTTTCTTTGGAGTACGCAGTCCATGCTATCAGAAAATGCTATTAATTTGTAAGATTGTTCACTGCTGTGTGCCGTGCAGGGATGTTCCATTACTGTTCTGAACAGCAAGTCAGAGAAATAATATGTTTATTTCAAAAATGAAAAGCCGTATTAGTAGTCTGGAAGTCATCTTTATTGTTACATTTGATACATCCTGAAGACAGACATACGTCTGTAGTTCTCCAAGTTCTTGAGTCACTTAATGATGGCTGCTGGGCATATCCAATGGGGGAACTACTTCCCCCGTCTCCATAATTATGTCACCCTAAGAAGTTAAAAGAAATCATAATTTTTGTTGTAACACCGAATGTTTTAGACACCGAATGAAGTACATACACATCCTTCTTCAGTACCAATTTTGTTCCTATTTTGGTACATTTTGGAAATATTTTCTTGCAAATCAGAAATTCCAACTATATAACTGATTTACTAAACTCACTCTTTCAAAACCACGTTTACTTTGCTATACAGGCAACTCTTGACTTACATGGGGTTGTGTCCCGGGGATAGCTCCTAAACCCAAAATTGTGTATTGACAAAACCCATTGGGTTCAAGGGCGGGTGGAATTGCCAAAGTCTTTTTTCTTGGGCACCTGCTCCCTTTATTTATTTTTTAAAAATTGCCAAGTGCATAAAGCTGGATGTGCACAAGTTAAATGCGCGTTAAATTGCAATTTACCTGTAGCCATAAAAAACAAAGTCTTCCTAGAGCAGAGAAATAAGTATACTCCAAACCTGCTCTCTGTGAGTGAAAATGCTCATTCTGGAACTGTATTTCTCATACCAGGAACAGAGAATGACTCTTGTGTATTTACACCAGCCCCACAGATGCAACAAACACACTGTTTTCCGGGGCCCTACACACGTGGGCCAAAAGGTTGTAGGGGGTTGGATGAGAATACCCTCATTCATGGTCCTTCAAGCTCTACAATTCTATGACCTATAGGTAAAAGTTTTAATATGTGCTACTGGTTTTGTGCTTTTCCTTACCCTGCACACAAAGGGCAGGCAACCATTTTCAGCTCAATGGTCCCATTCTCTCATGGGCAGCCCTCCAGAAGCTGGAGGACGGGGTGGGAGGTTGGGTAAAAGGTAAAGGTAAAGGTACCCCTGCCCGTACGGGCCAGTCGTGTCCGACTCTAGGGTTGCGTGCTCATCTCGCTCTAGAGGCCGTGAGCCGGCGCCATCCGAAGACACTTCCGGGTCACGTGGCCAGCGTGATGAAGCTGCAGCTGGCGAGCCAGCACCAGCGCAGCACACGGAAACGCCGTTTACCTTCCCGCTATAAAGCGGTCCCTATTAATCTACTTGCACCCGGAGGTGCTTTCGAACTGCTAGGTTGGCAGGTGCTGGGACCGAACGACGGGAGCTCACCCCGCCGCGGGGATTCGAACCGCCGACCATACGATCGGCAAGTCCTAGGCACTGAGGTTTTACCCACAGCGCCACCCGCGTCCCTACGGAGGTTGGGTAGCCAGAGGCAAAATCAGACCTGGCCAGTAAAAAAATGGCCAGAGCAACTTGCCTTTGTGCAGTAGGCTACCTTTCAGTCACACAAAAGCCAGAAGTTTCTCTATACGCACACAAAACTCTCCTGGTGCTTCACCAAAGCAAGCAAAAGGGATCACCACGGTTCATGAACATATTTCAGCCTGGCATAAGCACTTGAAACCGCAGAGCAGAAACAGTGATTTATATAGCCTGAGAGGCCATAACACAGGACTGGACGGAGAGACCCAGAGGGCCCCATTGATCCCTCAGGTCTGAGGTTCTCCACTCGTGCTCTGCATAGTTGCTTTATTAATTCTTTATACAGCAGACTGCCGAAGGAATAAAAGCAAATTTTACTCACTGGGTATATCTTGGGCTTCGTCTCGACTATTCCGTATGGCCGACGCTGTGAATGAAAATAGCAATCTTAAGGATTCCAAGGGAAGTCGCCATTCTGGAAGCTTGTTGGGCATTTGTTATACCCTGTCCCATCTCAATAGCTTTGCAGTCCCTTGTAGCTTGCAACTATTTTGCTATGCCAAAGCTCACTGTGCCCTCTTAGGTGAGCCAAAGTCCTCCACAGCTGAGAAAAACGCACACATCCCAATAGAACGCTACACTCCCATGAACAGGAAGACGCAATCTGATCTTTGGCATTAGCACAAAATTACATGTACTTGTTTAGCTATTTACACTGCCCTTTTCTAGGCAAAACACCTTCAGAAAGCAGCTTAAAAGTATAGCAAGTATACCTACAGTGCCTAATTCAAAAGCAACAGTATATATGAGAAATTTTAGCCAGCCAAAGGTATTTTTTATTGGCAAAAGAATCAAAAAAGTTTGACCATATATTTTTCCAATATACCAATCCCCCCTTGTACTGTGTGCCCAAGAACCTACTGAATGTACTGTTAGTGCAATCAGCTTTGACAATCTTGTTAAGCTGGGTGGGAGGAGAGCAGAAGAGAAAAGGGAAGAGCCTGTATGGAGCTTCATCTGCCAACCAGTAACTAGAAGTGTCAAAGCTCATCATGCTAAAATTTTTGAAGGTTTCAGGCAGCGACTTGGCCTTGGCTACTGGATACAAAGTGTTCTGTTGTTCTAACTCCTGTTCCCCAAAAGGTAAGGGCACCTTTCAACTCCTTAAACCTGGGGGACAGGAGTTAAACTTTACAGCCAAGATGTTGCTGGAGGAAAATGATGTCACACAGACAAGGAGTCCAGCCTCCTGGGCTTAAGAAGTTGGCCGTCTGTTTCTAAACAGCAACCTATTATTTTCAGCAAAAGGCAGGTTGGGGATGTGGAGAAAAGCATCACAGAAAAGGTGCCTATATATATTGTATATCCATAAATCTATGCTCATGGCTAGGTCCCAAAGCTGTATTACCAAAATGCTACAAAATACATACCGCTAGGTGATACTTGGTGTAATAGTGGGCAAGCCAAAAAGGAATAAGGAGTCGAACTACAAGAAACTTTGAAGCTTTGTAGGTTTTGAATACCTAAAAATAAACAGTTTTTTCTTATTAGTTCCTGACATCTTAAGAACTTTGATATAAACAATATTTTTTCCCATTCATAAAAATTAAAACAAATAGTTTATGATTGATTCGTGCCAGACTTTGGGCTACTTCGAGTGCCACAATATACCATGGTTAGTCATAAGAGGAACAAATTCCAGCAAGGCTTGGGGTCGTAACCTCACGCCTTCTTGTCCAGCACAGCTACAAGAAGTTCCTTGGAAGGTAAAAGCGGCTTATAAATGTAATAAACAAACAAATAACTGCGCACTAAGTGAATTGGCAAATAAGCAAGTAAAATAAATGAATACGTAAACAAGGTTGTTGTGAGTGTGAAACCCATATGCTTGAGCTCCTTGGAAGATAAATTATTATCATTTATTAAATTTGTACACTGCCCCATACCCACTGCTCTCAGGGTGGTTCACAGGATATAATCACAATATAAACACACAGAAATACATAATCAAAACAAAAACCACCCAAAGGGGTTTATAAATGTAACAAACAAATAGGTAACTACATGAAACCGCTGGGTGGGGTTGACAGCAGTATACTAATGACACTCGGCTCTATTTCTCCTTTACATCTGCAGCTGAGGCAGTGGAAGTGCTGGACCACTGTCTTGTCTCAGTAATGGACTGGATGAGAGCCAACATACCGAAATTCAATCCAGATAAGACAGAGGCACAATTAGTGGGTGGTTCCCTAGACTGGATGGGTGGGAGGTTGCCTGCTCTTGCTGGGGATACACTTCCTCTGAAGGAGCAGGTTCGGAGCTTGGGGGTACTCCTGGATCCTTTGTTGTTGCTTGAGGCTCAGGTGGCCTCAGTGGCCCAGAGTGCCTTCCATCAGCTTCGGCTGGTGGTCCAGCTATACCCCTATCTGGACAGGGATTGCCTACTGTTGTCTATGCTCTGGTAACCTCAAGGTTATATTACTGCAAGGCATTATACGTATGCCTTCAGAGGGCTGCCTCTGAAGACAGTTTGGAAACTTTAGCTAATGCAGAATTCAGCGGCGGTTTGAGCATATTGCACCAATCTTGGTCCGACTGCACTGGCTACCGATTAGTTTCTGGGCCCAATTTAAAGTGCTGGTTTTGACCTATAAAGCCTTAAACCGCTCAGGACCACAATACCTCAAAGACCGCCTCTTCCCATATGAACCTACCCGGACCCTGAGATCATCTTCCGAGGCCCTTCTTCGTGTGCCTCCTCCTCTGGAGATCCAGAGGGTGGCAACACGAGAACGGGGCCTTCTCTGCGGTGGCTCCCCATCTCAGGGTGGTTCATAGGATAAAATCACAATATAAAAACACAAAGATACATAATCAAAACAAAAACATCCCAAGGTGGCATATCAATGTAACAAGTGAATAAAACAACTGCGCGCTAAGTGAACTGGCAAGTAAACGAGTAAAATGAACGAATAGGTAAACACAGGGCTGGATTTAGGTTTGATGAGGCCCTATGCTACTGAAGGTAAAATGGGGAGCTTTATATGTCCAGCTGTCCTTTATCAACAACAAATTGTTGCTCTTTTTTGTGTTGAATTTATGCTATACGGTAATTTATGAACCTAATAGGTATCTAAAGCCATTTGCACATAACAAATAGGAGCCCACACAACACAAAACACACTTGCTGTATGTAGGTTTTATTTTACTTTTTCTATCTTATATTTTGGAAATGTACATCCAGTGCCTTTTTTTCCTTTAAATTTTTTGGGGACCCCCAAGAGAGTGGGGTCCTAAGCCAGTGTTTCCCAACCTTGTGCCTCCAGCTGTTTTTGAACTACAACTCCCATCATCCCTGACTAGCAAGACCAGTGGCAAGGGATGATGGGAATTGTAGTCCAAAAACAGCTGGAGGCACAAGGTTGGGAAACACTGCCCTAAGCTATAGCTTGTTGGGAGGATGGAAACCACGTGCACCGCCTGGAGCTCCTTGGAAGGCAGGGGTGGATTAAATGAATAAATCACTGTGCACTAAATGTATTGGCAAACAAACGATGGACCAATGAACCATGGCCAGATTTAGGTTTGATGAGGCCCTAAGCTACTGAAGGTAATGGGGCCCTTTATATGTCCAGCTGTCCTTTGTCAATAACAAATTGTTGCTGTTTGGTTTTTGTGTGTGTTGAATATATGCTATACGGTAATGTATGGACCTAATAGGTATCTAAAGTCATTTGCCACTGTAGCTGTATGTAGGTTTTATATATCTATCTATCTATCTATCTATCTAATATTTTGGAAATGTACATCGAGTTTTTTCCCTCTTTGGATTTTTTGGGGGCCCCCAAGAGAGTGGGGCCCTAAACTACAGCTTGTTTAGCTTATATGTAAATCTGGTGCTGCAATGAACCAATACCTAAACCAGGCATAGGCAAACTCGGCCCTCCAGATGTTTTGGGACTACAACTCAAATCAACCCTGGCGATCAATGGGGTGACAGATGTCGCAGCCAGATCACCCTCACATCCAATTTCTTGAATTTATGATTAACCCTCAAGAAAGGAGGACATTTTCGCTGGCCAGGTTTAATTTAAATCCATCAAACCTCCTTTGGGGAAAGTTCTCTGGCAGGATGGAAGGAGAAAGAACTTAGCCATGTGAAGACCACCTGGTGGAAACCCTCACGTATACGGTTCTCAATTGTAAAGTATATGCTGATCTCCACCAGCAATTTCTAGATCAACTCTGTATCCCCCAATGGAAACCAGAGTCAGAGGTCATACATTTTCTATTACTGGGGAATGATCAGGAGCTCACCAAGTTAGTGGCTAAATATCTCTATTTGGGTCTTTGCCGTCAAAATACACTGCAGACGTCTGATCTCCCTGGAGACCAAGAGATGTGACGATAGACTGCCCTGCCTCCTTTCTTTGAGCAAATGTTTGTGCCACTGTAAAGGTAAAGGGAGCCCTGACTGTTAGGTCCAGTCGTGACAGACTCTGGGGTTGCGGCGCTCATCTCGCTTTATTGGCCAAGGTCATGTGGCCAGCAGGACTAAGCCGCTTCTGGCGAACCAGAGCAAAGCACGGAAACGGCGTTTACCTTCCTGCTGGAGCGGTGCCTATTTATCTACTTGCACTTTGACATGCTTTCAAACTGCTAAGTTGGCAGGAGCAGGGACCGAGCAACGGGAGCTCACCCCATCGCGGGGATTCGAACTGCCGACCTTCTGATCAGCAAGTCCTAGGCTCTGTGGTTTAACCCTGTGGTTTAACCCACAGCGCCACTGGGGAAGCAGTAATTCTGTATTGATTTGTTTTGGATGTTTGTATGCGATGCCAAGGAAAGGTTTGACGATGATGATGATGATGACGACGACGACGACTACAACTCCCATCATCCCTGATCACTGGTCCTGTTAGCTAGGGATGATGGGAGATGTAGTCCCAAAACATCTGGAGGTCCGGGTTTGCCTATGCCTGACCTAAACCCGCGAGGAAAGAGTCTCCCTTGGGCCTCCCTCCCTCCCCGCCTCACCTGCTGCCTCCAGAGCCCGCCGGGCTTGAGGAACCCCTCCCAGAAGCCTTCCACCAGGCCGGGCTTCCTCGGGGGCAGGACGGGCTCCCTGGGGCTCAGCTCCTGGTCCTTCAGCCAGCGGCGCCGCAGCGCCCTCAGCTGCTCCAGGCGAAGCTTCTCGTCGGCCGTGTAGCCCATCGTCGTCCCCTGAGGGACGATGCCGCCGCGGCCCAGCTCCGAGCCCGGAGGAGCCATCTCCACACGACCTTGCCCGGCAGCGGGCAGCAGCACGGCGACCGACGGACAGGAAGTGGCGTCACCCTCGCGCGCCGCCGCCGCAGGACCCCATAGAGATAGGAAGAAGGAAAAAAGGTTAAAGTGACACACGGTTTCATACTTCCGGCGATGCGGGATGGGTTCTTCGTAGGCACCTTTCCCCCTCCCAGTACTTTTCAACGTGAGTTTTTTTAAATTAAAAAGGTGATTTTGTTGAGAATCCAAAACGCAGGAAGCGTGAAAAGAAAACCCCAGTAACGTCTTTCTATCCGGTTTTTCAGGACGGAGAACGGCTCCCTGCTTTGCGTAGGAAGTTGGCATTTTGCCCCGGAATCTGCGGCTGCTCCGCTGCTATGCATGGCTCTACACTTTTCTGGCTCTGGGGGGCGACGCCTGCATCTTGAATCCAGCAGAAGCGGATCAAACAGAGCAGAGAGCCGAGCTTTCCCGTATATCACCTAAAAGAGCCTCACTTGAATGTCTGAGGTCTCCTCCCGTATTGTATTGTATATTAATTTCTATTTTATTTACGTCCCACCTTTTTATTTTATTTTATGTTATTATTTTATATTTTTATTTTTTATTTTTTTATTTTTATATTATTTTTACCCCACCTTTCTTCTTCAAGAAGCCCTGATCAGATTCAAATTCATGGCATCACCAGCAGCCAGACTTGCTTTGGTTTAGCTGTTTAGCATCAAATCACCAAGCCTCACTGATGTAGGGCTTTCTTCCGAGTAGGCATGGTTGGGCTTGAGCTGTTAAGAATGTGGGAATGAGCTGGATTTGCTGAACTATCGGGACGTGTTGATAAATGGATTAGAACATTCACCCATCCTTTTATTGGCATAATTTAGACAATAAAATCATAAAAGAGAAAGGAATAAAATAAAAAAGGCGATGAATCAATAAAACATTGGCGATTAGAACCAAAGGTTGTAGCAACCCTTCAGAATGCTATAGACTATTTCCCTCTGTGAGGATATGTTATTAAAAGATGCAGTGGGACAGGGCATTTTTCTTCTTCTTGAAATGAGGGGTTTTTTGTTGTTGCAGAAAGCAGCAGGCAAATAGCACCCTAACTGAGCCAATGTAAAGTCAGGATTTCACTTCTTGTTCCTATACCTGCAATCATCAAGGTTTGCATACAGTGGTACCTCGGTCCGCTAACCCAGAAATATTACCTTGGGTTAAGAACTTTGCTTCAGGATGAGAAGAGAAATCGTGCGGCGGCAGCGGGAGGCCCCCATTAGCTAAAGTGGTACCTCAGGTTAAGAAGAGTTTCAGGTTAAGAACGGACCTCCAGAACGAATTAAGTTCTTAACCCGAGGTACCACTGTACAGTGGATGCTCGGGTTGCGAATGTGATCCGTGTGAGAGGCAAGTTCGCAACCCGCAGCGCCGCATCTGCGCACGCGCGAGTCTTGATTCAGCTCTTCTGTGCATGCACAAAGCATGATTTAGCACTTCTGTGCATGCAGGAGCGCCGAAACCCGGAAGTAACCCGTTCCGGTAATTCCTGGTTTGGCGCGGTGCGCAACCTGAAGCGTCTGTAACCCGAGGTATGACTGTATTATGTACATTGTTATATTGTTGAATTGCAACCAGTATTTTCATTATGGTTTTTAATTGGGGTAAGCCAGTAAAGGGGCCATGTTTTGCTTAAAAATATGAGTTCTTAAAAAACACGTCCGTTAATTTCTCTCTCTGTTCCCAACCTGGCGCTCTCCAGATGTTTTGGATTGCAAAACACGACGACAGCAGCTCTTACTTGAGAGTAAGATATATATCTTTATACAGGCTTCACAGGCTCTGTGAGAAGCACAAGATGTCATGATTCCAAGTTACATGACAATGCAAGAGGTTCTGATCCAAACGGAAGCTACAAAGCTGTCCCAACAGTTGACACAAAGTTTTAAAGACATGGGGAAAGCTCAGTCATGCGAGTCTCTCGCCCTATAGGACTGCCTCACATGCGTCTAGGCAGATGCTTCTGATCCCAGCTATGGAGGTGATGCCTGGACTGGTTCTTGACCACAGTATTGTGCTCTGCAGGAGGGCCAGTGGAGCGAGTTGGCAGATCTGATTCCCCCTCTCCAATATCTAGAATCCCAAGGGGAGGACCACCATCCCTGAGTCCCAGCCTGCCAGACACACCCTGCTCCTTGCTCCTCTTCCATCTGAGTCAAAACATGCCAGATTCTGATGGAACCAAGGTGTCTGTGGTAGAAAACATTCCTTGATCTGTTTCTCCTGCGCGTTTTTCAGACTGTGTTCCTTGGAAGCTTATCAGAAGATCCCCACTTAGAAAAATCAGTAATCCGGATGAAATTAACGGACAATGCAGAATTAGGTAAATTAACAGGAAGGATTCGAAACCTGCGAAACCAGAGATTCTTAGAAGATTGGAGTAAATATACAAACTATCTGAAAAGTAATTGTAATGAACAGATTAGGCTAGTAGGACTGCAAGAGGTTTTGTAAGGAGGACTATTTGAAATATTGCAAGAAAGACTATGAGGAGAACTATTAGTTAATGATAATTAAGAGTAATAGAGAGATTAAGAAATGCAGAATAAGTGATAAAGAACGAAAAATCATCAGAGGTGTTGACAGAAGTCTAAAACATTGTATAAGATAAGAAGTTATGTTATATGACTGTTGGAAATGATATGTTAAAAAAACCAATAAAATGTATTAAAAAAAAGAAAAAAAGAAAAATCAGTAATCAGGGAGCAGGTTTTCTAAACCACTATGAACACTCCTCTGCTTGCAATGTATAGCAATGTCAGGAGGTATTAAATTTGTCTGGCTAGGGTACACACTAAACTTTACCATGTGAATGGAGCGAGTGTCCTGGAACATGCATCAGAATCCTTTGCAATCCAATAAACATGGAAAGCGTTCCCTAAAGGCAGAAAGTTTGAAAGTCACTGTTCCGCTAGAGAGCATGTCAACATTTTTAGTTATTTGATCTATGGAGAAAGTCAAATAAGTAATCATTTTTTGGGGGGTGGGTGGGAATCCACAGTGAAGAGGAAACAGCTGAACACGGCTCCATTTTGGCAAAAGGACTTGCCCTGCCCCCAGATTCTACTGGCTAGAGATACTGTAATCAGTGTACATGTGTATTTATAGATGTACATATGCATGTGTATTTGTGTGTGTGTCAATCCATAGAAACTGCTGTTTGATGCAGAGACAGAAACTAGGAAAAATTTGGAAACTTGGAGAGAGAGCCAAGTTTGGGCTCTGGAAGCGAATGGCATTTTGTAGTGTTTCTTTGGAGACCTGGTGTGAAAGCGATGGACTTCAGGCGGCTGCATATTCGGAAAAAAAGTAGAACGTTACAAATATCACAGAGCAAAGGAGGCCTCTGATAGCCTCCTTTCTAGAGGAAGGCATACATGGCTCAGAGTTGCATCCTGGGAACGTCTTGCCATTCAGGAAGTGCAACGGTATATTGTAGTGCCAAGGAGGAGGCTGGCAAGGCAGAAGGGCAACTCTTGGGACTGCACAATAGGAACGCTGTCCTTGTGGTCCTTCAACATTGCAAGGGATGTCTGGGAGCACCTCTCAGATCAGAGCAGGGCAGCTGGTTGGAGCAGCAGACTGTGCCCTAGCTCCACCTCATCTCTACTGCTTGCTTTCCCTCCTTTCCTAAGAAGACTTTAAAACAACATCTTCCCTAGCTACTTTTTTTTTTTTTACAATTGTATAGGTTTTTGCCTACCCAGAATCTACACAGTACGCTTCCTGGACTGCACACGAGATCCTGGCGTATCATTTATTGGGGAAGGCAGAGTTTTGGGGGACTCCCAGAGTTCACAGGAATGTTCTAAAGTTGGAGAGTATACTTGTCACACCCCTAGAAGGCAGGTGATTGTAAATAGCATCCTTAAGTAGCAATCCTATGCACTGTTAACTGGAAGTATGCCCCTGGAAGGTGTTTCATAGCTCAATGGAAGGTGGTGGCGGCAGCAGTGATGGAGAAGCCAGACAAGTGGCTGTATAGGATCACAAAACTGTAGAGCTGGAAGCGAACCCAAGGGTTATCCATTATAACCCCCTGTGATGCAGGAATCACAGCTAAAGAATCCCTGGCAGATGGCCATCCAACCTCTGCTTTAAAAATTCTAATGAAGGAGAGTCCACCACCTTCTGTGGGAGTCCATCCCACTGTTGAATAGCTCCTCCCATCAGAAAGTTCTTCCCAACATTTCATCATAATCTCCTTCTTGTACTTTGAAGCCATCGGTTCTGGTCCTCCCTTCCAGAGCAGGAGAAAACAAGCTTGCTCCATCTTCCATGTGACAACCCTTGAGATATATGAGGATGGGTTAAACTACAGAGCCTAGGGCTTGCTGATCAGAAGGTCGGTGGTTCGAATCCCCACGACGGGGTGAGCTCCCGTTGCTCGGTCCCTGCTCCTGCCAACCTAGCAGTTCGAAAGCACGTCAAAGTGCAAGTAGATAAATAGGTACCGCTTCAGCGGGAAGGTAAACAGTGTTTCCGTGTGCTGCTGTGGTTCGCCAGAAGTGGCTTAGTCATGCTGGCCACATGACCCGGAAAAACTTTCTGTGGACGAACGCTGGCTCCCTCGGCCAATAAAGTGAGATGAGCGCCGCAACCCCAGAGTCGTCCGCGACTGGACCTAACAGTCAGGGGTCCCTTTACCTTTTCCCTTTATCATATCTCCTCTCAGTCTCCTCCTATCCATGCTAAACATACCCAGCTCCCTTATAAGGCTTGGTTTCCAAATCTTTTAGAATCTTGCTCACCCTCCTCTGCACATGCAGTAAGTCCAGTTGGGGACTTGCTACTACTGAGTAGACATGCATAGGATTTCACAGTAAGTGACGTGCATTTTGCAGATCAGACTCCGGATGTATTTGACATGAAGCAAATTCCCTAGTCTCTAGAAAGCCACCTAAAAGAAGGAGGAACATTCTAGAACACAGCCACAGCACAGTCCATGGAAGACAGCGCTTGGAACAGCTTAACTCAAAGCAATATATCGCATAAATCAGAGGCACCCTTTCCACGAACAGCTCACTGGCCTCTACACACTTCAGTCTAGACAGAAATCTTTATTGGGAGATTGCCTACTTTCATAACTATTCCCTTCCCCCCTTTCCACAGAAAACTGGACAGGATCAAAAATATTCATGTGACTTAAGATCAATTTGCCAGTGCCACGACTTTGCATTGATCATCTGAAATTTCTCCTGTCATTCTTGTCTTGGTTTCTTGGTCAGACCACAGATTGGGTCTTTCCGTCATGAACACCTGTCAGACTTTAAATATATTGGCATAATTAGGACTCTTCCCTTCCTCCCCCTCCTAATTTCCCTCTCCACCCTCCCCTAGGAAAAAGTCAGAGTGAGCTGCGAGTGCTCTTTACAGTTTGCTCAGTACGATGGGCGTTGGTACTCCTGTTTTCTTTCCTTTTATTCATCTTGCAAGATTTTTCACCCCCTGCCTTCATCCGATGGGCGAGGAACGGACCATCTTCCCATGCACCCGGAGTCGATAAATACAGGTGAACTCTGGGTTGCCCCAATTGCTCAGCACCTTGAATTTTATATGCAGAAACTGTTTTAAATGCTCGTTCTGAAATGTAGAGGAAGAACAAACAGAAGAGAAATGAAGAGAAAGAACAAACGGAATCAAATGTGTAAAACTCTGCTGTGCTTCACCAATACTTTTGTCATCATCTCGAATTGTTCTAGCAGATTTATTTATTTTTTAATCTCCCAAGGAGAGCCCAACTTCACAGGGGGAGAGTTCAGGGCACACACCCCATTCATCATCATCATCATCATCGTTATTGCACTAGCCAAAGGCCATGGCATCATTCACAAAGGAAACAAAAAAGAGAATAGCAGGGGGTTCTTAGATAGAATGTGCCAGCTTAAATGTCCAAATCACCTAGATGAAGATGGTGGACTTTTCGGAGCTAGCCGACCTAAATGGAAGAGTCCGTGACCAGAAGGAGGAGGAGTACCAGGAGGAATGGAAGAAATTTAAATACTATTTAGTCAAATATGTTAAGATAACTTAATTGGAAAAAACTTGCAAATATCAGATAGGATTTAAATATGTAATGTTAGAGAATAATATGTTTAAAGTTAAAATGGAAAGAAAGATGTTAAGTGAATAAGTTAATTTTATGAGAAAATAGGTTTTGGAAAAGTGTTACAATGATATACACTGAAACTCAGCCGGGGGGATTTGAGGAAGTCACTTAACAATGTTACTGAGATTGAATTAAGTATAGTTAAAATATATGTTTGTCTAAATTTTTTTGGAAAATCAATTAAAAAATTTGGAAAAAAAGTTGAGATTTGCAGATCCCTTATTGGATATGCACACAATGAGCAGCAGAACAAAAAATAAATAAATGTCCGAATCACCTTTGCAATTGACCACTATTTTATCTAGTTCTTTTCTCCTGATCTTCTTAGCTGCCAATGCATATAGTGCTACTTTATAAGTTATGAAGTCATCAGTATCACTCAGCAGCCATTTCACTCTTTCTGCCCTGTTTGAGCGTGTTCCATTCGTAAGCAGGGGTTTTATAAATTGGTCTCTTGGTTCTATATATAGCGGGCATTGCAATAAATAGTGGTACAGGTCCTCTACGGAAGGTTGCCCACACAGACCAAGTCTCTCCTTCTACTGTACTTTGCCGTACTGGCCATCCACACACCCCATTTATGTAAGATGACTGGGAGGCAAAGGCTTGTCCACATCTGAGCATTATTTAGCTGCTAATCCACTTCCCCCTCCATTCAAATTAGACTGGAGTAATGCACCCACACATATTTTAATCTGTGTATGAGAAGCAACTCCGGTCTTCCCATTAATGCTAACAGGAGTTGCCTTTTATTTTGGTCCCTGCCGTCTAATTTGCTGGTTCTTTCATGCTGAACCAACAGTACCAACACGGCATGCAGGTAGAGAGCTGTGAAGATCAGGCGCAGAGACCCAATCCCTAGAAGAAGGCAGTTGAAATATACTCGGAGTCGAGAGTGGATTTCATGCACTTTATTCAGCTCATCGTGGTGAGGAGGACATTCCCCAGAATGTCTGCTTCATATACTGTACATTATTTACACAATGGGCCCCACACATGATTGGCTAATTCCGGGATTCTCCTGTAGGCCAATCAGCTTGTGGATTCAATTCCACCTGGAGCTGGATTGGGTGGCTCCTGTGGACCACTCAGACTGCTGCATTCTGGATCCTATTGTTCTAGGACCAATCAGACTGCTGCATTCTGAATCCTATTGTTCTAGGACCAATCAGACTGCTGCATTTTGGATCCTATTCAACTCAGTACATAACAGCAGTGGAGCAACTGTCCTGTACACAAGGAGTTGTCTCGTAACACTGCTTTTGGGGCAGCCCATTGCAAGTGGGCTTCTTCCATTTGGATACCCCATTGCTCTCATGCTTAGTCCTGAAAGATCTACATTGGCTCCCTGTATGTTTCCAAGTATAATTCAAGGTGTTGGTGCTCACCTTTAAAGCCCTAAATGGCCTCAGCTCACTATACCTGAAGGAGCGTCTCCACCCCCATCGCTTAGCCCGGACACTGAGGTCCAGCTCTGAGGGTCTTCTGGCAGTTCCCTCACTGTGAGAAGCGAGGTTACATGGAACCAGGCAGAGGGCCTTCTCAGTAGTGGCACCCGCCCTGTGGAACACCCTCCCCTCAAATATTAAGGAGATGAGTAATTTTATAACTTTTAGGAAACATCTGAAGGCAGCCCTGTACAGTCTTACCTTGGTTTTCAAGCAGCTTAGTTATCGAACGTTTTGGCTCCCGAACGCCGCAAACCCAGAAGTGACTGTTTCAGTTTGCAAACTATTTTTGGAAGCCAAACATCCGACAGGGCTTCCGCGGCTTCCGATTGGCTGCAGGAACTTCCTGCAGCCAATCAGAAGCTGTGCTTTGGTTTCCAAATGTTTTGGAAGTTGAACGAACTTCCAGAATGGATTCCGTTTCACTTCCAAGGTACGACTGTATTGGGAAGCTTTTTAAGGTTTAATGTTTTGCTATGTTTTTATATATGCTGGAAGCCACCTAGAGTGGCTGGGGCAATCCAGTCAGATGGGCAGGGTACAAATAAATTATTATCATTATTATCATTATTATTATTATATTATTATTATTATTATTATTATTATTATTATTATTATTATTATTATTATTAGTTAGGGTACCTTCAGTTGGAATGTCTGAATGGCTTCTTTCTCAATATCATACATGAATTTCCCCAGTAGAGTTTCTTCTCGTGTTTCATCCTCTAGCCCCTAAAATGGAAAGCCAGAAGTAGCGGGGAGCTGAAATTAGTGGCAGAAAGGGCGGTCTGGAAAACAATTCTTTATTAAGGTGGCACCCTGGGAGGCTGCTGCAGAGGCAGAGTTAATTACGTCCATGGGTCAAGCCCAGGGATGATGGTTACATGTGTCTCTCTAGCTTTCTTTGTCTGGTGCCCGGGATTTTTCCCAGGTCCCACCCCCTATCCCCAGGCCCCACCCCTCAATGTCCCCACACTGCAGCCTCCTCGGGTGCTTTTGCCCGGATGACTTGTGTCATTGAACTGTGACAGTGCCTCTCCCATGTCTGGATGGGAGGATGGGAAGATGGAACGCATGGCACATAAACCACTTAGAGATGTCTGTTGAAATATGAAGTGGTATATCAAGGAAGAATATGAATATGTAGAAACATCCAACTTTTACTGGACAAAGCTTAAGAGTCACACCTGCTTCTCTGCCTACTTTTGCTCTGGCATGTGGCCCTTGGGTGGCCTGTGACAGAATGTGGTGCTTGCTCTTCAAAAATCCCCACGCCTGATCTAGCTGAAGGCGCCCTATCAAAAAGGAGCTGGAGGAAGGATTCAGGCAAACTGGAGGGCAAGAAGATAAAGAGGCCAGTGACCTGGCAGGCTAAGAAGACAGACATGCAAAAACACATGGACAGAACGTAGGCAACCATAAAGACAAGACCAAAGTCTGGCTCTTGCCTCAAGTGGACATAGCGTGGGTTGCTGCTGCCTGGGGCAGGGCAAGTGTTATACCCTGTGGTGGACTGGACAGTAGTCGGCCCCTACGATGCTGGCCAGCATTTA
Source organism: Podarcis muralis (assembly GCF_964188315.1). NCBI lineage: Eukaryota > Metazoa > Chordata > Lepidosauria > Squamata > Lacertidae > Podarcis > Podarcis muralis. Next base: position 22,509,007 of record NC_135671.1, read on the forward strand.
ATCAAGGGAGTCTCTCCTTGCCAACTAGCCCCAACCTGGAGCAGAGATCAGGCAGAGAAACGCAAAGCCAGGAGCGCTGCTGTATCACCTCGCCCTCCTGTCCTTGCAGCGAGCCTTGCCTGGGTGCAGCTTGCCTCCCCGTGGCTCAGGCCTCAATGAGGGAACCTGTTGTGGGGGTGCCTGGTTGTGCCCTGTCAGAAATTTGCACCCAGGGCCATGGCCCCTGGCCTCCTCACTCTACACCAACTGGCCTTCAAACGCAGGAGAGCTGCCACCACTGGTGTGTAAACATTACTGGAGTCTGTAGACATTACTGAGCTACGTGGACTGGTGTTCTCACTCAACATGAGGCAGCCTCCTAGGGTGCTCCCCAGTCCTGGTTGCGCTTGACATGGTTGTTATGTACTGAAGTTCTCACCCTGGGCCAGCAGGGGGATACTGTAGATAGTTATGCAAATGAAGGATCGAAAGTGACGTTCAGTGATTGGACAGATTTAGAAAGTTGCTACAGTAACATTGTACTGGAGCTCTATATAAGCAGGCTGACTGAGCCCTTCAGTTCAGTTCTGTTCTGGCCTCTGAATAAACAAGAGCTGTTTGAAGAATCGCTGTGTCGTCTGATATGTTCACCCACAACTTAACAATGGTGATGTGTGTTAGTCTTCTTTAACCCATGCCCTGTCCGTGAGAAGCAGCCCATGCATCTGGGCTTGCTGAATAGCCCTCCCAGTGCCTGAAATTACAGCTCTGAGGCTTTATCTGAGAGGAGTGCAATGCCGAGTTGAACATTAATACTCACAAAAACCCAGAAGTCCTTCAAGGCACTGTTGACTCCTCCCGAGGGAGAGATAGCTTTAGAGATGTGCTGAACCGTAACGGCCGTTGGTTGGATTTTCTCCGGCAGTTTAATTACTACTTGGCCCTCAGAACCCCGGAAAGCCCAGCAGTTTCCAGGATAAACATCTGGCTAGAGACAGGAAGCAACTCAAGTGACTAAAACATGATACTCCCACCATCCCAGGCATAGTTGCAGTTTGGGTCCAATATATATAAACTGACTTCTGCGGCCGAGTACAGATGATCATTGGTGACTGACCTCCCACAATTTCTGTTCGGGCCTGCTATGCAAGTGAGGCAGATATTATAGCAACAACGACAACAATTTTATTATTTATACCCCAGGCCACTCTGGGTGGTTATCAACACCTATAAAAACATAATGTCAAATATTAAAAACTTCCTGATACAGGGAAGTTTTGGCACGGAGGTGAATGGCTGGTTTAAGAATGGGGCAGCTACACAGTAATGATGACAGCTTGATAAACAGTTGTCTGTATTAGAGTCTTGATAGCACAAGGATGGAAGAAGAGAGTTTTGGATTTGACATCCCGCTTTATCACTACCCGAAGGAGTCTCAAAGCAGCTAACATTCTCCTTTCCCTTCCTCCCCCACAACAAACACTCTGTGAGGTGAGTGGGGCTGAGAGACTTCAGAGAAGTGTGACTAGCCCAAGGTCACCCAGCAGCTGCATGTGGAGGAGCGGGGAAGTGAACCCAGTTCACCAGATTATGAGTCCACCACTCTTAACCACTACACCACACTGGCTCTGGATGGAAGAATGAGGAAACCCCGACAAAAGAACAGTGGCAAAGGAAATTGATGAACTATGCAGAACTGGCTAAACTGACATACAAACAGCGAGATAAGGACTACTGTGACTTGAAAGAAGAATGGGAACTTTTAACAAATTATCTAAACAGACAACAAAATGAATTGGACTCCTTGGCAAGTTTTGCATAAACATACAGAAATCTATTGATGGTTAATATAGTAGATAGATAATATAAGGATTTATACAATTTTACAGTATGCCGAGAACAATATGTGTTGAGAAATCAGAGAGAGGAGATGAGGGAAGTATTTGGGGGGGGGGGGAGGGTTTGCTGGGGAGGTGGGGGGGAAAGGGGGGAAATGATGAGGATTATATGTTCTGATATTTTGTTATGTTGAAATTGTTAATAAAACAAACAAACAAACAAAACAGTTGTCTGTATTTATCTGGGATTAGTTTCAAACAAGTCTCCGAGACTTGGAGTAGAGGAAAAAGGAAAACTGGGACATGCTGCGATCAAATCAGAAACCAGGATGGCTTCTGTAATTGCAGGACTATCCCTGGAAAATGGACACCTGGAGGATAGGTAGGAAGTCAAGAGTTTGGAGAATGGATGACTGAAGGATCCTAATACTGCGCCAAACCTGTACTACCAGTGATAGAAACAGGCAATCTACTGTACCTGCAGAACAGTATCAGGAGGATTTGTTGAAGACACAAAAAGCCATTGAAACCAGCAGTTCTGCATACTCTCAGGTACATAACTCTTAGATGTCCTGTCTTTATCAATTGTGGCTCCTATAGAGATAAAAAAGAAGGAGAAGATTAGAATTAACAGAGGGAGAGCAAGCTCTACTGACCAACAAGACCTAAATTTCCATCCGATCTGTGTTTCATTGACCATAGCACAGTTTCTCATTGCCACATAAGGAGAGTCTGGGTGGATCAAAAAGTAAAATTCCTGACACCTGCAAACCCAATTTGTTGAGCTTTTTTGGGGAAACCTCCCCCCAGAATAGTAAATTTAAGCTTTTGGAGATGTTCCCACTGCTTTTTCCATTGTGATATATCAGTATATCACAACGCGGGTGGCAGTGTGAGTTAAACCACAGAGCCTAGGGCTTGCCGATCAGAAGGTTGGCAGTTCAAATCTGCATGACAGGGTGAGCTCCTGCTGCTCGGTCCCTGCTCCTGCCAACCTAGCAGTTCGAAAGCACATCAAAGTGCAAGTAGATAAATAGGTACCGCTCCGGCGGGAAGGTAAACTGTGTTTCCGTGCGCTGCTCTGGTTCGCCAGAAGCGGCTTAGTCATGCTGGCCACATGACCCGGAAGCTGTACGCTGGCTCCCCTGGCCAATAAAGTGAGATGAGCCCTGCAACCCCAGAGTTGTCCACGACTGGACCTAATGGTCAGGGGTCCCTTTACCTTTACCTAAGTACTTTGGGCAACAGTCTTAACGGGTTTCATTTGCTCAGCCCTAAAAGGCAGTGGGAAGTAACTTCGTTTATTCAGGTAATAAGAAAAGAGCATAGTCTATTGTTACCTATTGTTTTCTGAGCCCAATCAGCCATTTGCACATGATCTTCATAAATCTTCTTAAAAGCCAAGTTGATCGTTGTGAGCACTTGCTGTGAAAGAGAGAAAGACCTCAGGGCAGAGTCACTGCAGATATCAAAGGCATGCATTGCAACACATGAATTCTCCAAGGAGTTTGAACAATGCAGCTTAAGGCTCTACATGCAGCAGTTGCATGAATATGGACAAATGCACATCATGCGCTTATATGGCAAAGCAAAATATGATAGGGTTGCCATATTTCAAAAAGTGAAAATCCAGACACAAAAGTTCTTTAGCTTTGTTTTGGGCAAACTTGCCAGGATTTTCCTGGACATTTAAGCAATTTTCGCCCAGACACTGCTTCCGACTGCAGTATTCTGGCTATGTCCGGATGTATGGCAATCCTAAAATATTATCTCAGCAAACACATGGCCCTAACTCCAAAGTTAAGATTTGCTGAAATGGCAGGGAATGTGAACATAGGGATGACGCTGGCCAGTGAGAATTGGTAGGAGAGGGTGTGCGTTTTAACTGGCTGGGGTGGGCAGGGGTGGTTAAGAATCTCTCATACCTTAAGACCCTGAAGGCAAAATCCAGACATCTAATTAACTTTCATACAAACAGCGACAATGAATACATAGCCAAGCACCGCAGTATGTGTGTGAAAGTTGCCATATTTTTCGCTCTATAAGATGCACCAGAACATAAGACGCACCTAGTTTTTGGAGGAGGAAAATAAGAAAAAAAATATTCTGAATCTCTGAAGCCAGAACAGCAAAAGGGATCTCTGCGCAGCGAAAGCAGCAATCCCTCTTGCTGTTCTGGCTTCTGGGATAGCTACGCAGCCTGCCATCGCTCTATAAGATGCACACACATTTCCCCTTACTTTTTAGGAGGGAAAAAGTGAGTCTTATAGAGCAAAAAATATACCGTATCTCCAGTGTTGTGCTTTCTTTTAAAAGCATTAAAAGAGTATACACCATGCAACCCGCCCACTGTTCTGGGGCGCAGTTTGCATGGAATGACAGTGATGCCCAACAGGCTGACCTGTGTGAAATTAGCGTCAACCCTTGAACAGGTCCCAGAATCCTCTGCAGCAGACAGGGATTCCTCTGAACTTAGCGGGTATGGAAACCATTGCCCTCACAGAAGGCTGTGTTTATAAGTGGGCTGGCTTTTTTAAAACTCTGTTGATAGGGAACACGGCTAACTCTTCCTCTTTGTTTTGTTTTTAAAGCGGCCAGGTTATGACAACAGCAAGACAAGCCTGTAATGAGGGGATGAAGTGCAAAGCAGAGAGGTGCCTTTTCCATCACCCTACATCTTTGTTCTCTCCTGGGATATCGCTCTCCTCAAGGATTTCCTTCACAGATTTCAGGATGCCTTCATTGATGCTGTTGATTTCGGCACGCAGGCGATCTGTCTCCTTTTTAAGGCCCTGAATTTCATGGATTTGTTCTTCAAGCAAATTCTGGGACTTCCTTGAGGTGGAAAAATGGGAGCAATGTAAACATCAGGAATCATTTGCTTGTCCAGCAGGAGGAACCCGGTTCTCCAACCGGCAGCGATGCGATAGTAATTGAAACCATCAACAAGTACCTGCAGATTAGGGCTTTTTCTGGATGATCGGTCAAAGGCTGATTTCAAATAACGGGTAAGTCATGTGGTGCCAAGTTTCCTGCTAAGCGTGTCTTGCAACGCAATTCCCTCCCCTCCAACATTTCTCAAGTTCAGATTGGGACATCCTATTCCAACCCTTCCAACATTTCTCCGATGAAAATAGGACACCAGGAAGCTTCTCTTGTGTTTGATCTCCTGCACAGATGTACGCCATATACAGTGGTACCTCGCAAGACGAATGCCTCGCAAGACAAAAAACTCGCTAGACGAAAGGTTTTTCCGTTTTCAATTTGCCTCGCAAGATGAATTTCCCCTATGGGCTTGCTTCGCAAGACGAAAACGTCTCGCGACTTTGTTTTCTTTGTCTAAAAATAAAGACATGTTTTGTTTATAAAGTTAATTTATTTTCCCTTCAATTTTTGAACTGCTCTTTACAGTATGTGTGACTTTAAAGAGCAGTTAATAAACTGTTGTTGTACCAAATTTGGCTTTGTTTGGACTTTTTTTGACCATAGGAACGCATTAATTGATTTTCAATGCATTCCTATGGGATTTCGTGCTTCGCAAGACGAAAAATTCGCTAGACGACAAAAATTGCGGAACGAATTAATTTCGTCTTGCGGGGCACCACTGTACACATTGACATTGGTCGCCTTGAGCCAATGCAGCCTCTCCGCCTCACCTACCTCGCAGTGTTGTCGTAAAGGGAAAAAAAAGTTTGAGGGGAGGGATCGTGAGCAACACCTTCAACAGATAAAGGGAATGAAATAAATTTTTAGTGGTAAGCTGCCTTGAGTCCCTGTCAGTGAAAAAGGTGGGGAATAATAATAATAATAATAATAATAATAATAATAATAATAATAATAATAATAATAGAAGAAACTGTGAACATGATCAGGAACTTGCCAGAGAGTAAATCCTATTGAACTCAGTAGGAATTAGTTCTGCGTAAAAACGCTTTGGATTTCAGCGTAAGGCTGCCCAGTCCTGACCCAGTTACCTGAGAGTAAGCTCCAGGGAATACAGTGGGACTTTCTTCTGAGTAGACAAGTGTCAGGCTCCATTTAAAGGAGTCAACACTCCCCACATTTCCTAAGACAGGCATAGGCAAACTCAGCCCTCCAGATGTTTTGGGACTACAACTCCCATCACCCCTAGCTAACAGGACCAGTGGCCAGGGATGATGGGAGCTGTAGTCCCAAAACATCTGGAGGGCCGAGTTTGCCTATGCCTGTCCTAAGAAGTGGCTGGGTGCTGAAGCACTGCAGTGAAAGAATTTGAAACGGATTGACTGTTTCCTTCATTGGGTGCAGGGGTTTTATTTTCCATGGAAACAGGATTCCGTAATTCCGGACCCTGGAAAATTGGGGTGCTTGGAGGGTATGCAATCCTCTTTATGGCTGCTCTGAAGTTAAGCCCACCAAGGTGCACCTGGGTATAGAACTTCAACCATTTTTGTTTTTAATCAGAGAGAATTTTATCCTGTGTTCCCTCTGAGCAGCCTAGATATTCACCCACAAGGCTCCAACAAGGAGTAATGACCAACCTAGCGACATGTGCATTTAAGCAGGATTCTTATCTGAAAAGCCCTCTTACCACAACGATTTCAGCTCAGTTTCATACAGTTGTGTAAGCTCCTATAAAAAGAATGGGAAAAAACAAACAGATATACCTCAGCGTTAATAATATATTTGGGCCTTTGTAGGATTGCCATGTGGCCTCTTTTCCCAGGACACGTCCTCTTTTTCAGAGTTAAAACTTCTGTCCGGGTGGATTTTTTTAAAAAATTTGCCACAATGTCCCTGGCTGTACTTTCTGGATGAGACATAGACATAACTGGTGGTTGAAGAATTGCTTTCCTCTTCTCCTGCCCACCTCAGAAATATATCAGAGCTTCCATAGGCTACATACAGTAGGAGTATTTAAAATGAGAGTTGTCATAGCGTTCTCTTTTTTGCTGTTCAAAATATGGCAACCCTACTTTCAGGGCTCAGTGGATTTGTAACTGGCTGACTGACTGAACCCAAAGGGTGCTCATCAATGGTTCCTCTTCATCCTGGAAAAGAGTGACTAGTGGGGTGCCACAGTGTTCTGTCTTGGGCCCGGTCTTATTCAACATCTTTATCAACGACTTGGATGATGGACTCAAGGGCATCCTGATCAAATTTGCAGATGACACCAAACTGGGAGGGGTGGCTAACACCCCAGAGGACAGGATCACACTTCAAAACGACCTTGACAGATTAGAGAACTGGGCCAAAACAAACAAGATGAACTTTAAAAGGGAGAAATGTAAAGTATTGCACTTGGGCAAAAAAAAAGAGAGAGGCACAAATACAAGATGGGTGACACCTGGCTTGAGAGCAGTACATATGAAAAGGATCTAGGAGTCTTGGTTGACCACAAACTTGACATGAGCCAACAGTGTGATGCGGCAGCTAAAAAAGCCAATGCCATTCTGGGCTGCATCAATAGGAGTATAGCATCTAGATCAAGGGAAGTAATAGTGACACTGTATTCTGCTCTGGTCAGACCTCACCTGGAGTACTGTGTCCAGTTCTGGTCACCACAGTTCAAGAAGGACACTGACAAACTGGAACGTGTCCAGAGGAGGGCAACCAAAATGGTCAAAGGCCTGGAAACGATGCCTTATGAGGAACAGCTAAGGGAGCTGGGCATGTTTAGCCTGGAGAAGAGGAGGTTAAGGGGTGATATGATAGCCATGTTCAAATATATAAAAGGATGTCATATAGAGGAGGGAGAAAGGTTGTTTTCCGCTGCTCCAGAGAAGCGGACACGGAGCAATGGATCCAAACTACAAGAAAGAAGATTCCACCTAAACATTAGGAAGAACTTCCTGACAGTAGGAGCTGTTCGACAGTGGAATTTGCTGCCAAGGAGTGTGGTGGAGTCTCCTTCTTTGGAGGTCTTTAAGCAGAGGCTTGACAAACATATGTCAGGTGTGCTCTGATGGTGTTTCCTGCTTGGCAGGGGGTTGGACTCAATGGCCCTTGTGGTCTCTTCCAACTCTATGATTCTATGATTCTATTCTTATTATTTTATGGGATGAGTGCCACCTACCTAAACCCTCCCCTTTATGGGGGGTGGGGAGAAGAAACTCTGCACATTCTCAGAGGGGTTCCATCCTAGATGTCAAAAATGTTATGAACCCGGAGTCATAACATTCCACCTTAAGGCATGCCGATAGTTTAAACAAAAGCTTGTTTAGGCCTCCTACCCACTCAACATGCTTTTCCTTGTGCCAGTTGCTAGATACTACAAGCTGCCTGTCTCAATCCTATGCTTTACACCTTTGCCCAGGTAAGCACCTACAGTAGCTGCTTCTCGCTTTGACTGACTTCAGTTTACGTTCCTGTCCAGAAAGGTGCTCACCTTTGATGACAGGCTGTCTGAAAGCCTCATGCAGAGACACGAGCAGTAAATGGCGGCTAGAGAAATAAGCAAGAAACACTTATTGATAATAATAATAAAACACACACCACGATTCGTGATTTATCGCCAGGTCAAAAACTTTGAAACCAATATCACGATACGGACTTCCAACCAGTTTGGGATGAGATAGATTTGATATATTGCCCAGCCCTAATAACAGGTGAGTGAAACTTGGTTTGTCTCACCTAAAATTAAGAATGGAACCCTACTATCTACTCACCTGGTGCCACAATCACAGGTTTACTAGTATTTCAGTTTTTGCCTAGAATTTATTTACTTATTTACTCAATTTATTAGCCACCGTGCATTCATTAAGATCCCAGGGCAGCAGTTAATAAAATTAATACAATAAATACAATAACCACATAACCAGTAATAAAAATTAAAATGGAAGTTCATAAAACAAACGCAACGATGCACAAGACTCATGAGTAACATCAAGGATTTGAGCAGAGATCTGTCTCAAGGCTCCATTGAAAACTATCTAATGAGGAAGCCAATCACACCTCCTTTCATAACCAGGGTGCCACCATCAAGAAGGCCCTGCAATACATTATAAACACACAAACACATGCACACTACTCTTCATTCATCAACTCACCACAAATGGTTGGGACTGTTATAGACAAGAACTTCAGAGACTTCGCGAAGTTCGCCATAGTGCATTGGTCTCTGGAGAGGAAATAAGGCTGTGTTGTCAAAAGGCTGATAATCATGATGACACAACTCTTGAGATCCAGCAAAGTCTACAGAAATGGAATGGGGATCCTGTGACACTGCTGGCTCCCCTCTTTAAAGGAATGGCTGCTGGACTCACCAGGGAGAATTCACCTCTGATCATTTGAGAGGCATTGCAGGAGTTGCTGCTACTTCATGTTTCTCTTCCTAATAATGTCTAGTATAAGACAATGCTTGATGTGACATCACCACACCTTGTGTCCCACCCCCCACTGCCAGGTAGGCAAGGTGAAGGAAGTGCACAGTGCAATGATGTCACATCCTGTTGTGTTATGTACAACAAGATCTTCCACAGAAGGAGGAACGAAGAGACTCTGGCTTGTATCCGACTTAGTTTTTAGATGAGACCTATTGAAAGAATGGGACAAGGGTGGCACTGTGGGTTAAACCACAGAGCCTAGGACTTGCCGATCAGAAGGTCGGCAGTTCAAATCCCCGCGACGGGGTGAGCTCCCGTTGCTCGGTCCCAGCTCCTGCCAACCTAGCAGTTCGAAAGCATGTCAAAGTGCAAGTAGATAAATAGGTACTGCTCTGGCGGGAAGGTAAACGACGTTTCTGTGCGCTGCTCTGGTTCGCCAGAAGTGGCTTAGTCATGCTGGCCACATGACCCGGAAGCTGTATGCCGGCTCCCTCGGCCAATAAAGCGAGATGAGCGCCGCAACCCCAGAGTCGGCCACGACTGGACCTAATGGTCAGGGGTCCCTTTACCTTTATTGAAAGAATGGACCTTAGTTAGTTATGACCATTCATTTCAATGAGTCTCCTCTTAGCAGGGTTAGCATTGGATACAACCTTTAGATAGGATTGCTGGAAGTAAAATTTGGGAGAGAAATGTTGTTGAGCTTTCTTTAGGCAATCAACCTCAAAATCCTGGACATTTTGCCAATTTTCCAAAACTCCCCCTGGACTCTTATTATCAACAGTTAAATCCTGGACAGGTCCAGGAAATTCCAGATTTATGGCAACCTTTCTTTAGAGCATGGGTAGGCAAACTAAGGCCAGGGGGCCGGATCCGGCCCAATCGCCTTCTCAATCCGGCCCGTGGACGGTTTGGGAATCAGCGTGTTTTTACATGAGTAGAATGTGTGCTTTTATTTAAAATGCATCTCTGAGTTATTTGTGGGGCATAAGAATTCATTCATTATTATTTTTTCACAATATAGTTTGGCTCCCCACAAGGTCTGAGGGACAGTGGACTGGCCCCCTGCTGAGAAAGTTTGCTGACCCCTGCTTTAGAGCTACAAAAATGAAGAATCTCGCTTGGTATTAGCAACAGGCAGCCGTTCTCTGCACTCTCCTTGGGGAAAAGGAATCCCTTTGTTTTTGTTCTGTCCAGCTTTACCTGCTGTCTCTGCCATGGATGTCTACTTTATAATGTTTTAATATTTGGTTGCGGTTCCTTTCTGTGTTTTTGATTGCTTCTAAGCTGATTTTATCTTGTCCACAACCTTGAGAATTGCGGAAGATTATGAAACAACAACAACATTGACTGAGTGAAGTTTGTAAGCTTTACACCAGAACCATTTATTGTTCCAGACCAGGCTTCCAAAATGCTCTTAAGCATGAATCAGGCCGCTGCACAACTTACTGTATTATGAAAAGGTTTTTAATAAAATCTTATTTTAAAAAGGGGGAAAGAAAAGCGGAGCGCTGATGCTTACCTTAAACAGATACAGGCTTTACAGAGGAATTCTGGGAGGCAGATAACAGTAACTATTATGCTACTGGGAATGGTACATATGGCTCCTGCAGGGTAGAGGGAAAAATCAAAACGCATTTAAGGAATTGCTTTTTCTTTGGCTATCTGATTACCTATGAACAGCGGGGAGAATATGGGCTCATTCTCCCATTTGAAAATGCAACTTTTGGCCAGTTTGCAGTAACCATAATACAGTGGTACCTCAGGTTACATACGCTTCAGGTTACATACTCTGCTAACCCAGAAATATTACCTCGGGTTAAGTACTTTGCTTCAGGATGAGAACAGAAATCGTGCAGCGGCGGCGTGGCAGCAGCAGGAGGCCCCATTAGCTAAAGTGGTGCTTCAGGTTAAGAACAGTTTCAGGTTAAGTACGGACCTCTGGAACAAATTAGGTACTTAACCTGAGGTACCACTGTAATGCAGAGAGTATTAAACATTGGTATAGTACTTTCTAGTATGCAAAGCTCTTCACATGCTGTCAGGGAACTGCCATCGGCTCAGGGGCGAGAGGGGAAAAGCCGGATGGATTACAGAGAGCCCCCAAAGATTGTGGGAAGCAGACCTCCTCAGAAGAGGAGAGTAACCATGCCTCCAGCGGAGAGGAGCTGCAGGGTGCAGAGGAGGTGAGGCGGTGCCAGGACACCTTGCCTGAGCAAAGCAGGGAGGAGAGAGGTCCTCTGTTCCCCACGCCCTCCTTGCGCAGTAGGCTTCCGCGCAGAGAGGGGAAGCGCAGACTGAGTGTCAAGAAACTACTCTGCTGGGGAAGGTTTAAGGACCGCCCACTCTCAGATTCTGCCAGTGAATGAGCGAGCCACGGAATAGTGGTGCTCTGCATGGTGAAGGGTTTTTTGGCACCAATAACAAGGCTTTACAGCTGACCAGGGAGGCATTTGCCTGATTGCTCTCGAGCAACCCCCTGATACCCTTACACATTCATTCATCCCAGTCTTACAATAACCTGTAAAGGAAGTTAACATTATTTCCAAATATTTCATTGCCATTTTCGACACAAGTAATGAATAGCGTACAATGAAAACATCTCTCTTGACATTACAGAAACAAAAGTCTGGAAGAGATTTGTTACGCAAGTATGGGAAGTCCCACATTTAGTGTCAAGCAAATGCAACTGGATACATACTTAGCAGACTCTTCTGAGATACGCAGGACGAGTCAGATGATAAGGTGCCACAGCTATTTTCTCTCCCAATAACCTCTCTGGTGAACCTCATCTGTCCTCTGTTGGATGACTCTCCTGCCAAAAGAACACCATCTCATTAGCCAGACATCAGTGACACCTAGGATTCAGTGTTCCCATCTAAAATTGAAACGTGCATCATCTGGAAAATGGACCCGTTGCTTCTTCTGCTCCCATTGGTTTCTTGGAAGCTTAGAATCATAGAATTGTAGAATTGGAAGGGACCTCAAGGGTGTAGGAATCTCAGCTAAAGCATCCATGACAGATGACCATCCAACCTCTGCTTCAAAAGGACCTCCAAGGACCTCCCAAGGGAAACCGTTCCACTGTCAAACAGCTCTTACTGCCAGATAGTTCTTCCTGATGTTTAGTGAGAATCTCCTTTCTGGTAACTTGAAGTTATTGCTTCTAGTCCTACCCTCCAGAGCAGGAGAAAACAAGCCTTTTCCCCTCTTCCATGTGACAGCCCTTGAGATATTTGAAGATGGCTGTCATATCTCCTCTCAGTCTCCTCTTTTCCAGACTGAACATACCCAGCTCCTTCAACTGTTCATCATAGCGCTTGGTTTCTAGACCCTTGATCATCTTGGTTGCCCTCCTCTGCACACCTTCCAGCTTGTTAACCACCTCCTTAAATTGCAGTGCCCATAACTGGACACAGTATTCCAGGTGTGGTCTGACCAAGGTGTGGTCTGGACCAAGGTGCTGATGCAGCCTAGAATCTTGATGTTTGATTGTGCTCTTTTTGTGATTGCTTAAAACAACTGTTGTTGGGTAGGCAATATAACTCCATGTCTAACCAACTGAGCGTGTACTGAAATTAACCAAAGTTAAGTCTTTCCGGAGATTTGCACATGTTGAGCTAGACTTGAGAATGGTTCGACGCGCAAGCTCAGCTCAACATGTCCCATAAATCTTTGAAGAGTGGATTTAATCAAGTTGCGTAGAGGGTCTCAGACAACATTTTATCTCCAGCCACCGCTCACAACACAAGTGATTAACCTTACAGTGAAGACAGTACTGCCAATCTTAAAGAAGCTCTACCCGAAACCAATGCTTTGTGATAGCTATGAACCAGTTGCAACTACCCTGGGGTTTTTTTGGGTGGGGGGAGTGATGGAGACAGTGGCAGTGCAGTGCAGACATTCCAGAAATATACTGATTATTCAGACCCATTCCAGTCTGGGTTCAGACCTGGTTTCAAGACTGAATGGCCTTGTTCACTCTGACAGATGATGGAAGAAGAAGACAAGCGGAATGGATCAAGATAGCTTAGCTATGGTAGTCCAGGGATTGGTGACCTTCCAATTGGTTTACTGCAATGCACTCTGGGTGGGGCTTCCCTGACAGTTGCTCCAGAAGCTGCAGCTTGAGCAGGAAGTGGCAAAAATGCTATTGGATGGAGTGGCCTATCAAAAGCCCATATTAACTGTACTGAAAGAGTTTAACTGGCTGCCCATATGCCAAGACCACATAACACTGGTCTTCAAAGACCTACATTGGCTCCCAGTACGTTTCCAAGCACGATTCAAAGTGTTGGTGCTGACCTTTAAAGCCCTAAATGGCCTTGGCCCAGTTTACCTGAAGGAGCATCTCCACCCCCATCATTTTACCCGGACACTAAGGTCCAGCACCGAGGGCCTTCTGGCAGTTCCCTCACTGCGAGAAGCAAAGCTACAGGGAACCAGGCAGAGGGCCTTCTCAGTAGTGGCGCCCGCCATGTGGAACACCCTCCCATCAGATGTCAAAGAGATAAACAACTACCTGACATTCAGAAGACATCTGAAGGCAGCCCATACCCAGGGAAGTTTTTAATGTGTGACATTTTAATGTATTTTTAATCTTTGTTGGAAGCCGCCCAGAGTGGCGGGGTATAAGTAATATATTATTATAAGGTATTGCAATAACACTGCTGTTATATAAAGCCCAAAATCAGGCGAGGTTACCTCCAGGACCACATTATTTTGCATACTTCTGCCTGTGCACTTGGATCCTCAGGAATGACCCTCTTAGCCATGCTGTAGACTCCTGAGGTTTGTCTTATGTCCACGAAGGCCAGGGCCTTTAGTGTGGTGGCACCTCCCCTTTGGGATGTTCCTCCTACGGACATCAGGCAGGCACCTACAGTACTGGCATTTAGGTACTTGCTTAAAACACCTCTGTTTACCTAGACTTTCCCGAAGGGGAGATCCAACTATGCTGATGTACTAATAAGATCTACAGTGGTACCTCAGGTTACATACGCTTCAGGTTACACACTCTGCTAACCCAGAAATAGTGCATCATGTTAAGAACTTTGCTTCAGGATAAGAACAGAAATCGGGCTCCGGCGGCGCGGCAGCAGCAGGAGTCCCCATTAGCTAAAGTGGTGCTTCAGGTTAAGAACAGTTTCAGGTTAAGAATGGACCTCCGGAACAAATTAAGTACTTAACCCGAGGTACCACTGTACTGATATGTTATACATTCGTCTTAGAAATGCAATTTTATTGTTGATTTTATGCTGCCTTGTGGTGTTATTTCTTAATGTTGACGGTATGAAATTCCCCCCAAATAAAAACATATAAATGCACGCCTTTTGGAACTTACCCCCCGTTTCTATTCCCTCATCGGCAGTTGAAGTTGTTTGACCACTTGAGGTAGTAGAGTTTCTGGGGCATTTCCCTGTGGAATTGCGCAAGTACCAGCTGAAAGAAGAAATGCTGTAAATTATCTGAGCGTTCTTCAAAACGATTTGTGTTTAAGATTCCTTCATGGACATGCTTCTGTCAGAAAAAGAAAGAAAGATGTCCCACAAATTCTTTGGATGTTATGCGGCACACTGTTTGTAGACACCAGGGATCTTGTGTGTGACCAGAGGAGAAATGAATGCTGGGAAGGAGCTCAAGAGAGGAAAGCCTGTTGTGCATCTGCAGCAGCACAACTGGACGCCTTCATCTGCTCCAGCTGCAACAAAGCATGTCTCTCCAGTATTGGTTTCTACAACCACAGCAGCCACTGTAACCTTCCAGATGTTTGACTTCACCCCCAAAGGTGTCCTCCTCCATTGTCTCCCAAAACAGATGGATTTCATCCATATAGATAGCTGTTCATGCTGGTCCTAAAGGATCTACACTGGCTCCCAGTACATTTCCGAGCACCATTCAAAGTGTTGGTGCTGACCTTCAAAGCCCTAAATAGCCTTGGCCCAGTAGACCTGAAGGAGCATCTCCACCCCCATCGTCCAGCCCAGACACTGAGGTCCAGCTCCGAGGATCTTCTGGGGGTTCCCTCATTGCGAGGTGAAGTTACAGGGAACCAGGCAGAGGGCCTTCTCGGTAGTGGTGCCCTCACATCAGATGTTAAACAGTTAAATAACTATACCACCTTTAGAAGACACCTGTACTGGGAGGTTTTTTAATGTTTGATGTTTGTTGATGTTTTTGTATGTGTTGGAAGTGGCCCATTGTGGCTGCGGCAACCCAGCCAGATGGGCGGGGTATAAATAATAAAGTTATGCTGATGATTTAACTGTAGCCAGGAACAGGGCACATGGGAGTAAAAACACATTGCATGGAAACTGACATTGCACATTGCGACAGAAGTAGTGTGGGGAAGGTTTCTCTTAAGAAGATTCTGCAAGAAACAGAGAATGCCATGTGTATGTAACCCATGCTCTTATCCTAATTAGAAGAAAACAAAAAACAAAACAAAACAAAAGCAGGTCTTGGCGACTGCACAGCCACTGAAAAGTTTGACAGATGCCATATTAGATAAACTCCCAGATATGGATGTCGTCTTCTCTCTGCAGCAGTCAGTGCTGCATACCAGAAGTAGAATACAGCTGTTATGTACTGAGTTGAATAGGTTCCAAATTGCAGCAGTCTGATTGGTCCTAGAACAATAGGATTCAGAATGCAGCAGTCTGATTGGTCCTAGAACAATAGGATCCAGAATGCAGCAGTCTAATTGGTCCTCAGGAGCCACCCAATCCAACTCCAGGTGGAAGTGAATCCGCAACCTGATTGGCCTACAGGAGAATCCCGGAACTAGCCAATCACGTGGGGCCCATTGTGTAAAGAATGTACCGGTATATAAAGCAGACATTTTGGGGGAACTTCCATTCCTCCTCACTACTATTAACTGAATAAGGAGCATGAAATCCACACTTGACTCCGAGTATATTTCAACAGCAAAGCACAAAGTGCAGAACAAGCTCCACTTGTGCAATAAAACTCCCCCCTTTGTGTGTCCCCTAAACCTGTTTGGAGGTTTCCTTCAATTGTTATTATTTTATTATTTGTACCCCGTCCATCTGACTGGGTTGCTGCAGTCAGAACAGACTGAAGGGTTGCAGGGGCAAGTCCCATTGCGTGAATGGAGATCATAGCACACACACAACAACATAGTTGAATCCCGCCTGCAATGCCCATAGTGAATGTACAGTAAATAAAGGTATATTGGATGGGAGGGCCACACCGGCATCCTTCGTGAAGAAATTTGCAATCTAGTTTGATATCTGTAATAACTTGCAAAACGTTAACTTCCCATTTGGGAAATGCTTTGTGGAGCTTCCCTTGTGGAAAAGGAAACATAATTTTACTTCACAGGATTGTCGTGAGGAGAAAGCGGGCAAGAGAAACCACAGGGGCCACTTTGAGCTCTTTGGGGGGAAAGGTGGGATAGAAATGTAATTCATTAATTAGTTCATTATAGGTGTAGGAGCTCTGTTTGCTTTTACATCCAGACACCCTAATTGGAGCCTTAGAGAAATCACTGTGACTCCAAACAAACAAAAAAATAATGCATATTAATGGCAGGAACATGAAATATCTCACATGAGCTCAAAGTGTTAAATATGTGGCATGTCTCACACAAGGGAATTTGTTGAGGTACAGTAACAGAGCACTTTAATTTACTTGAATTGCACACACAGAAATGCCATGGTATGCACTTGAACCTCATCTGCAAAATACTGACAGTCTAAGGTAAAAGGTAAAGGTAAATGAGGTAAAGGACCCCTGGACGGTTATGTCCAGTCAAAGGGTTGCGGCAGTCATATTTGCTTTCAGGCTGAGGGAGCCAGCATCTGTCCACAGACAGCTTTCCAGGTCATGTGGCCAGCATGACTAAACTGTTTCTGGTGCAATGGGACACTGTGAAGGAAACCAGAATGCACGGAAATGCCGTTTACCTTCCCGACACAGTGGTACCTATTTATCTACTTGCACTGGTGTGCTTTCGAACTGCTAGGTTGGCAGGAGCTGGGACAGAGCAACGGGAGCTCACCCCGTCATGGGGATTCGAACCGCTGACCTTCCGATCGGCAAGCCCAAGAGGCTCAGTGGTTTAGACCACAGCACCACCTGTGTCTGAAGGTACCCTCTGGCAGTATTAAAGTTATAAACCTAAGTGTTCTCTTATCTGTCCTTTCCCCCCCTTTTTTTTATCCTGATACTTTAAAGGTAAAGGGACCCCTGACCATTAGGTCCAGTCGTGACCGACTCTGGAGTTGCGGTGCTCATCTTGCTTTATTGGCTGAGGGAGCCGGCCGAGGGAGCCAGCATTTGTCCATAGACAGCTTCCGGGTCATGTGGCCGGCATGACTAAGCTGCTTCTGGCGAAACCAGAACAGCGCATGGAAATGCCGTTTACCTTCCTGCCGGAGTAGTACCTATTTATCTACTTGCACCTTGACATGCTTTGAACTGCTAGGTTGGCAGGAGCTGGGACTGAGCAATGGGAGCTCACCCCGTCACGGGGATTCAAACCGCCAACCTTCTGATCGGCAAGTCCTAGGCTCTGTGGTTTAACCCACAGCGCCACTCGCGTCCCTATCCTGTTACTTTACCAGGATACAAAAACACACAATATTGCTCTACCTGTTTGACTGCGTTCCACCGGATCCCGTTGGCCCACTGGAAATATTTGGGTTATCCTGAAAGCCTTGTGTTGGTTGCTCCAAACTTCTCCTCACAGACCGCTTCCCGTTCATTCTTGAGAAGGGACGACTGGATGTATTCTGAGACAAATCTGTTGGATTCTTCTGACTGTATCATGGACACCGAAAACCGACACCAGCCAAAATTGCACACGCGACCAAAGGGAGACCCTCTTTTAATAAGTCATCGTCAAAGTGGAACCCATTCTGTCTTTCCAATGCACTTCTGAAGTATGTGGAGATTATCTGCCAGGCGTCCAGTAGGTGATGTCATAATAGGAACTCTGCGGTGAGATGGCTTCATGACATCATAATGGCGGACGACTTAGGATTAGATTGACTGGGTGAGATCCATAAATAACGGCTCCTTGAATCCTTAGGGCTTGATAACTTGAGCTGTAGAACTCATGTTAGAAAGAATCTAGGCAGAGGGCCTTCTTGGTACTGGCGCCCGCCCTGTGGAACGCCCCCCCCCCCAGATGTCAAAGAGATAAACAACTGCACAACTTTTAGAAGACATCTGAAGGCAGCCCTGTATTGGGAGGTTTTTAATGTTTGATGATTTATTGAGTTTTAATATGTGTTTGGAAGCTGCCCAGAGTGGCTTGGGCAACCCAAGTGCCACTCTGCACTTTCAAGTTCCTTGCCTGCTGACATTAAGCAGGTGCCTTTGTTGTATTATTTTTGGTGCCTCCTTGAAAGATTTTTTGTTTGTGCAAGCCTATCTAGGCATGTAGAAGTTACATGTGTTTTCTCTCTTTTCAGCTACTGTTAATCCTCTTTGGAATGTTTTCTTAACTGTTTCCAATTGAGAAATTCTATGTTTCATTATATACATTTGTAAGCTGCTTAGAGGTTTTCCTACAACCAAATAGCATAGGCATTCTGCTAAATAAAAGAAAGTTAACAGTACATTGTTTTTCAAAAGGTCTTCCAATACGATAATCTTTATTGTCATTGTCCCATACGGAACAACGAAATTGAAAAAATCTACATCAGACATTCAAAAACCAACAAGCCCGCTATCCCAGCTATCCCCACCTGCTTAACCCACTAAAAACTTTGATACCCCATAATTAAATACAATACACCCCCATAGAGACTCCTTACACCGCGTTTGAAACCAAAATCGCATTTGGATAGAAACTGTTTCTCAGGCGGCTTAGTAGTCCTAGTCTTTATAACCCTGTACCTTCTTCCAGAACACAGAAGCTGAAAGAGATCGTTTCCAGGGTGTGCACTCTCCTGCGCTATCTCTGCAGCTTTCTTATGGCACCTGGAAGCGTAGATTTGATCCAAGGTGGGAAGAGTGCACCCAATTTCTCTCCGCAGTCTTTACAACCCTGGACAGCATTGTTTTTTCCCTGACTGTGCAGCTCCCAAACCACACACACAGACCATAAGTTAATACACTCTCCACAGTACAATGGTAAAATGCCATCAACAGGTCCTTTGAGAGATGACTTTTCCAGAGGATTCTCAGAAAATATAACCTCTGCTTGTTCTTTATCAGTTCCAGTGCTCAGAGTGAAACAAAAATTAGTTGAAAGGCCTCCCATTTCCACTAGAGGTCAGTAATCGTTTACATCTTGATCACAATCTGTAAATGCTAGAGAAGGATGGTTTATAGAAGCAGGAGATTTGGAAGGGACCCCAAGGGTCATCTAGTCCAACCTGCTGCAATGCCGGAATCTTTCCCCCAATCCACGACCTGACATTAAGAGTCTGATGCTCCAACCACTGCTCCTACATTCCCCTGCTTAGCTTCATGCTGCAATGATCAGTGGTTTGCCTAGCAAGTGTGAAAGAGACTCATAAGAGGCTCGTAAGACTGAGTGTTGCTCTTCTTGTCCTTTTCTCAAACGATGAGTCTAGGAGCACCTTAATAGGCTGACCAGGTTCAAAAAGTATCTAAATGGTGCTTAGAGAATGATAGATAATTTATTACGGTCAAAGACCAGCTTGCATAACACACTAAAAACAGCGTTCATAAAGATAAAATATACAATCAGAGCAGATTGCAGCAATGCTTAGAGAATAACTTGCACCTAAATATTAGTAGGGTTGCGGGTGGCGCTGTGGGTTAAGCCACAGAGCCTAGGACTTGCCGATCAGAAGGTCGGCGGTTTGAATCCCCGTGACGGGGTGAGCTCCCATTGCTCGGTCCCTGCTCCTGCCAACCTAGCAGTTCGAAAGCACGTCAGAGTGCAAGTAGATAAATAGGTACTGCTCCGGCAGGAAGGTAAACAGCGTTTCCGTGCGCTGCTCTGGTTCGCCAGAAGCGGCTTAGTCATGCTGGCCACATGACCCGGAAGCTGTACGCCGGCTCCCTTGGCCAATAAAGCGAGATGAGCGCCGCAACCCCAGAGTCGGCCATGACTGGACCTAATGGTCAGGGGTCCCTTTATCTTTTAAATATTAGTAAGACAAAGGAGATGGTGTTGGATTTCCAGAGGAAGAGAGGGGAGCCTGCCCCGTTGTATATCCGTGTGTGTGTGTGTGTGTGTGTGTGTGTGTGTGTGTGTGTGTGTGGAGAGAGAGTCTCCTTTAAATTACTGGGAGTTTACCTTAGTGAGGACCTCACTTGGAAAATCAACATAACTCAGGTGGTCAGAAAGACCCAACATAGACTCCATTTCCTCAGGGTCTTGCGAAAGAACAATGTTAAACAACAATTGATAACCTCCTTCTACCGGTCCACAATAGAAAGTGTCCTCTCATACTGTATCACAGTGTGATACGTTGGCTTGACAGCCACGGACAGAAAGTCTCTACAGAGCGTGGTGAATACAGCACATGATATCATGGGCTGTCCCCTGAGCCTTCTAGATGACATCGAAAGGGATTGTTGCCTTAGGAGAGCGAGAAAAATTCTCAGGGATGATTCACACCCCAGCCAGCACCTCTTTAATCTTCTACCCTTGGGCAGGAGATATAGAAGTATAATCAGCCGTACCAACAGGCTAAAAAATAGCTTATATCCGTGGGCTGTTAGGCTGTTGAAAGGAAAATAACACAGCGCAATAGACTTGTGAGGTGGTGTGTTGTTCGATAAGAGATAAGAGTGTTTTTTGGGGGGGGGAGGGAGCCTCGTTTAATTTCATTGGACACATTGTACAATGACAATAAAGGTATTATTATTATTATTATTATTATTATTATTATTATTATTATTACCACCAATTTATTGTGGCAAAATCTTTTGTGTATCTCCAGCTCCCTACTGATCCCACAATATTTATGTAAAAGAAATGGCATACGCTCTGCTAGACTCTTCAACAAGGATAGCTCAGTCAGTAGAGCATGGGATTCTTAATCTCAGGGTCGTGGGTTTGAGTTCCATGTTGTACAAAATATTCCTGCATCGCAAGGGGTGGGCTAGATGACCATTGGGGTCATAGCTGTCAACTTTTCCCTTTTCTTGTGAGGAATCCTATTCAGAATAAGGGAATTGCCCTTTAAAAAAGGGAAATGTTGACAGCTACGATTGGGGTTCCTTCCAGCTCTGCAGTTCTATGACTCTAAGACTTCTAAGACATGCAATATCTATAGAACTCCAGGATTTCCCTTCCTCTCTCTCTCTCTCTTTCTCTCTCATGGTTGTGCAAGTATTCAGGCAGATTCAGGAATTGCCACAAAAAATAGTGCCTTCCCCCATCAGGTGTGTGGATTCATTCCAAAGTATAACGTATTTATGTGAAACTAACGCAAAGTCGAATCTAATGCACACCTCAGTTTTCAAAACCTCGAAACCAAAAAAGCATTTGCTATGTCAGCGGTGTTTTTCAAGCTTGCCATCGAATCTAATGTGCCATCGAATCTAATGTGCACCCTAATTTCTGTGACATAATTTGGCCAAAAAAAGGTGCCCATTACATCCGAGTAAATACGGTAGTCATGAGCGAATTCCCATTTCCTTTGCATTGACTCTGGATCGATTTTGGGACACACTTTTACACACACACACGAAAATGTGTCATTTAATGGCTAGAAGCGAGGAGTTCAACATTATTTTATAAATATTAAATGCATTTCAATACTGAAATATGAATATGTCTTATAAATACTCGTATTATCTTAACAATGGCTGATCTTTAGCACTAAAAAAACCCCATTAACTATGTTTATAGAAGAAGGTGCAAGCAATTAAAAATGAATAAATCTAGTTATATTTCTGCCCAATGATAGGCTAGCCTAATCAATAGAAAACCACTCATGGAAACGATGGAAATAATTGACTGCCTGAATTGGCATCTGTCCTGTCTTTAGCAAAAGGTTATGAATGAAGCAGGCTCATGTTTTTTAATTGCCCAAATCCAATTTTGTTTTTTTGATGCTTATTCCTTTTATTCTTTGTTCTCTGCAAAGTTGCTTTGAAGGGTACACAGGCTTCCATTTAATTTTCAAAATAAAACTAATGAGATGGGTGAAGGATGGAAGCGACGGTTTGTTTGTTTGCTTTTTTTAAAATTAAAAAAGCACCTCTTTGTATTCTCTCATTGATTATGAATTTTATCTGCATATATTAGCAAGCCTCAGTTGTAAGAGCTGTGTAACTGACATTTAAAGAGTTGTAGGGGCTCTCTTCTCCGCCACTGCTATTTCTCTCCTTGTTACTCAAACAACTAGTTTTGGGGTTGCCAGTTCGAATTCTGAAACGGGAAGAGGTGGAGCAGGGATTTGGGAAGACGCAAGACCCATAGCAACATTCAGAGGATGCGGCTTGGATATGGGATGTGTTAAACTGGGTTTTTAAAGGCAAAAGAAGCAACATCGCTGCCGGACAGAGAATTGCCCATACAGGGATACTTTCTCGACAATGTTTTTCACACATGCACCTCGAAATTGATATCCTGAGATGTCTGAAAGTGCCGATAAAGGAGGTTGCAGGTGTGTGTGTATCCCCAATTAAGGAAAAATGCATGTGTGTGAAAATTCAAACATGAACTACAGTCAGGTGCAATATTCCTTAAGCCGCTTTAGCATGCATCTTAAGATGCAGATTTAAAGCTAGAGCCAGCATAAGACATTTTGACGCCTTGAGGTGATTGATTATGATTATTTGAATTTATATACCGCCCTATACCCGAAGGTCTCAGGGTATCATCTATCATCTACCTATATCATCTATATCTATCTATCATCTATCATCTATCTATCTATCTATCTATCTATCTATCTATCTATCTATCTATCATCTATCTATCTCTATCATCTATCTATCATCTATTTATCATTTATCTATCTCTATCATCTATCTATTATCTATCATCTATCTATCTATCTATCTATCATCTATCTATCTCTATCATCTATCTATCATCTATTTATCATTTATCTATCTCTATCATCTATCTATTATCTATCATCTATCTATCTATCTATCTATCTCTATCATCTATCTATCATCTATTTATCATTTATCTATCTCTATCATCTATCTATTATCTATCTATCATCTATCTATCTATCTATCATCTATCATCTATCTATCTATCTATCTATCTATCTATCTATTATCTATCTATCTATCTATCATCTATCTATCTATAAATCATCTCTATCATCTATCTATCTATCTATCATCTATCTATCTATCTATCTATCTAATCTATCATCTATCATCTATCATCTCTATCACCATCATATCTCTCTCTCTCTCTCTCTCTCTCTCTCTCTCTCTCTCTCTCTCTCTCTCTCTCTCTCTCTCTCTTCATTCTTGGCTGCTTAGGAAATCACAACTCCCAGCACTCTAACCCATGTGTGGCTTGTATTGTCCTGTGTCGAAGTATTGCCACTGTTCTGAGGTTAGGTTCTTATTGCAGCCGCTGACTCTAAATGCCAAAAGCTCAGTTTTAGAATTTTCTAGTAGCCAGGGCGTTTTGAGCACCATACTTTCCCAAATACTATGGAAATGCCCATTGCTGTCTGACAGCGCATGAGGGTGCCCTCTTGCCAAAGTGAAGCAGGTCTAGGTCTGGTCAAGACTTTGGATGAGAAGCACCTTTGGAATGTGTGCTACATTGGATTCCATGAGACAAGAATTTGCCTGTAATCTCTCTGAAGTCAAGAAAAGGAAGCTTGAAAGACAGCGATACAAGACAGAGAAAGGTAAACTTGATTTTTAATTCCCCTGGGCCTGTGGTATGTCTAAAACTCATCTGTTAAAGTTTTGCTGCCGAAGATGCTTAATTGCATCTCCTGGTGCTATTTAGCACTTCTAATGCTGTATGTAGAAAGGGTTCTCTTTCTAGGCAAGGGAGAAATCTCTTGAGGGAACGCTTAAGGTAAAACAGCTGAAATGTTCTCTCTGCGTGTACAGGCTTGCCAAGAAGAATAACAAGCTTCGTAGATCTGAGAGAAAAGATGAACCGTAGAGACTTCAGTGACGGGAATGGGGAAAGGCCAGCGAACAGCAAGAAACCAAGGGTTAAGTTGAAGCAAAAGGACACAGTGCGGAGGCAGGGAACCGCTTTGAAACCAAAAAAAATAGGGCAAGTGTAATACCAGGACATAAAGGAGCACAGCTGGCTAGAAGTCACTTATTGCTGTGTGCAGTTTCTATCTGTATGGGTCCTTGAAGCTGGAACTGAAACATTATCTGTCATATACCCTGTCTCTGTTTCTCTCATGCACAGAGACACATTCACACACACAGAGACACATCCACACACACAACACCCCACACTTATTCAGACTCCTTGATCTAGGTAAATTCTATTCACTTCCTTTTTTTTTTAAGGTACGCATGTGAACATGTGGGAAACGTGCTTTTAGTGATGTATGTCACTCAGGTTAAAATCCTGGCCAAGCCATTTGCGACAAAGACATACTCCTCAATGTCCCAGAAAAACCAGGACAGATTGGTTTGGATTAGGAAGATCAGGTTCATAAACATTGTACATGATTAAAATGGGCACATTTGGTCAGATCATGTCCAAAGGACATGTGCAAATCATACACTCACCTTGTGTGAAATGGGCTTATTCATTTCTGGGAGAGGCATCCAAACCAGAATTTAGAGCCTTTTCGACTAGCAATTCAAATATGGAGCACCTTTTCTGCGAAAGCAAGGCGCATGGATCCTAAAGGCAGTTAAAAAGAAAGGAATTCCCGGCGAAACCTGCAGGCAATTTCAGATACAAACAGGAAGCAGTGAGCAGCTGTCACTTTGTGAAACTGACTGTCTGGCTAGTGTGAGAAAAGGCACTCAAAATGTTTTCTCTGTATAATCGTCCACAAGGTGGCAGAACACCCCTTCGGCCTGCATTCTGTTTTGATGTTATTTGGCCTTCAGACACCCCTGGGATTGTGAAAACCATCTGCAGTCCCATTATATGGGGTGGTATCTTTCTCCTTGAACTGTCAATCCACAGCGTGTTTCTGGGTATAGGAATAAACCATGGAGTTATTGGGATTAACAAATTCAAAGCAGAAGAGTGTGCTCTTGTAGGTGTACCTTCATATACATTACTTTAAAAATTCGGTGTATTTTTAGTAACTACAAATTCTACCAATGCACATAAGCTAGACCTGTGTGGGTCCCCAGTGTGATGCTCGTGGGCACCCTCAGTCACCCCCCCCATTAAAAAAATATATTTGCGTTTTTATTTTTATTTTCTTTTGAGGGGGTTGATGAGGGGCTGCTCGCCTTAGGGGCTGCTTGGGGGGTTTGTGTTTGATTTATTTTGGGGTGTCGTATGCATTTTGCCTGTTTTGTGTTGAAATAAAAAAATTAAGGTCTTATATGTATAATAAATGTTCACAAATGTACCAAGCAAACACGTACATAAATATATAAACCACATGTCTGAAGCAGCACAGGAAAACAGCCCTGGAACCGTTTTGGCTCCCAGACGGACCAAATGTTTTCTCTGCAAGATCAAAGGAAAATGGAAAAGCCTCCCCATTGTCTTATCATTCACAAAACCTGTCTTAAGGATATGTCTGTGTATGAATAGGGTGAGCCTGTGACCTGGCTCAGGAACTAAGTATTTGTCATTACAAAAGACTGGCCAGGCTCCCCAGGGTATCCAATCAAGTAAGCATTAACAGGTAACCTGCCAGACAGGAGATAAACAACGTCAGGAGATAAACAATGTACTCAGATTTCTCTTGAGCTACACCCCTTTCTGTGACGTAGGTATATAAGGGTGGGCACACCTTGGTTCAGGGTCCTCCTCCTCCTCCTCCTTCGTATGAAGGGGGCACCCTGTTGCAACAGATCAATAAAGATCAGGCTTACCAGCTGCTTTGCTTCTCAATATTCTCTGGTTGGCCTCTGTTATTTTCTCCGACCGATGGAGAACCTGCAAAGGACTCTATAAGGGCTCTTGTGTTCCCCATAAGGGAATAAGGGCAGATTTTCGTTTATTACAGTGTGTTTGGTAATGTGTGGTTCTGAGCATCAATAGTTTTTCTTCTGCAAAGTGGGATGTTTTGTGGCACCGAAGGAAGCTTCTCAGATTTCCAAATATGCCTCTGTCAGGGACTGGGCAGAGGAGGAATGGTGGAGACCACTGCCCAGCCTGACCCTTCCAGGGAGGAGGAAGAGGAAGACAGTTTAGATCAGAGGTCAGCAATCTTTTTCAGCTGTGGGCTGGTCCACCATCCCTCAGACCATGGGTCGGCAAACTAAGGCCCAGGGGCCGGATCTGGCCCAATCGCCTTCTAAATCCGGCCCACAGACTGTCCAGGAATCAGTGGGTTTTTACATGAGTAGAATGTGCGCTTTGATTTAAAATGCATCTCTGGGTTATTTGTGGGGCATGGAAATTCTTTCATTTATTTCTTCTTCAAAATATAGTCCGGCCCCCCACAAGGTCTGAGGGACAGTGGACCGGCCCCCTGCTGAAAAAGTTTGCTGACCCCTGCCTCAGACCATGTGGTGGGCTGGACTATATTTTGGAACCCATGGCTTCAAGTTGCAAGAAAGGAGATTCTGACGCCGTTTGACGGTGGAACAGTCTCCCTCGGAAGGTGGTGGACTCTCCTTCCTTGGATGTTTCTAAGCAGGAAATGGATGGCCATTGCTGAGATTCTGGCTTTCTAGGGGGTTGGACTAGATGACCCTTGGGGTCCCTTCCAACTCTACAGTTCTGAGAGTCTGTGGTTCTCATCTTTGAAAACAAACTTTGGGTTTGTTCAACGATTTACCGATGGTAATTCAAATGCGGAAGGCACAGCTTGAAGAACAACTCCTTACAGTATACACCACACCATATTAAATCAAACAGGCAATCTGCCCATCTTCTCTGATGTTATACTTTCTCCCTGCCGAAACATATTATTTGCAGCAAGGCTGCTTCCATGCTAGGTGCTTAGGGTGCAATTGCCATGCTTTGTTCACATACATTTTAATCGGAGCGTCAGTGGCGATGTGTGGCATCCATTCACAATCCTCTTGTGGTTTGCCAATATTATTATTATTAATAATAAAATTTTATTTATATTCTGCCCTCCCCAGCTGAAGCTGGGCTCAGAGCAGCTAACAACAATAAAAGTAACACAGTTTACATAAAATCACAATCAATTAATTGAAATACATTCTAAAATCAGTTCATTCCAAAATCAATTCTGAATCAAATTAATGGCAACCATTGGGCTAGAGTTCTATGAGGATTGCCAAAGGCTGTGCCTTGGCCAAAGGCCTGTTGGAACAGCTCCGTCTTGCAGGCCCTGCGGGAAGATATCAAGTCCCGCAGGGCCCTAGTCTCTTGTGACAGAGCGTTCCACCAGATTGGGGCCACGGCCGAAAAAGCCCTGGCTCTGGCCCAGGATCTGCAAGATGTTTTTATTTGGAGACTGTAAGGTTCTCCGTGGGACATTCCAGGAGAGGTGGTCCTGTAGGTACAAATGATTTTTTGTTCTTTTTTACCAGGCTCCCTCAACCTCGGCCCTCCAGATGTTTTTGGCCTACAACTCCCATGATTCCCTAGCTAGCAGGATCAAAGGTCAGGGATGATGGGAATTGTAGTCTCAAAACATCTGGAGGGCTGAGGTTGAGGAAGCCTGTATTTTACTGTTGCAGAAAATCCAAGTTTTTTTTTAAAATAACTACAATCTCATATGTAATATATGTGCACTCAGTTGCTCTACTCAAGGACCTCGTGGTAGCATGCACACTGAGTGCACATATTCTGCACCTGCTGTGACTTCCAGATCGATCCCTGAGGGAAGCCCTACAATAGAGCACAGTGCAGTTGTCCAATACAGTCCAATACAGAAATGTATTATATATATCAAAAATGGCGACTTCATAACTGGCTCCTTATATATTACAGGCAATATTGGAGAGGACTAAGCCCGGCTCGAAAAGGGTTAATCAGCAGGTGAATGTGTCTAACGAAAGGAAAGCAACTGGGCGAGAAGAGACCAAGAATAACAATATTCTCATTATAATTAATTCTAAAAATAGATTTGTGTGCATTTTTTTTTAAATGACAGGGATCACCCCTCTTAGTTAGCTGAGCTCTTTCTTCACATTTACTGAATTCAGCTCATTTATCTTAATCCTTGCATTATTTCTGGTGACTGGTTGCTTCTGCTGACTCCAGCATGGCTTGCAATTTGGCTATGGGGGCCCGATGGCTGCATTTTTGAGGAGCAAAGACACGGCCCTGTATTTCCCACGGACTTCAATGAGGCTTGCATAAGTGAATTGTAGTGCACTGCCCCGAAAGCTCACCTTTGCTTAATCAGGCCTAATCTTCTGCGCCCGGGGACCGTTAGCACAGACGTAGGTAATATCGCATACCTTTGGGGAATCCTTGTGACAGCTGGGTACAAATTGCTTGCCAGAGGATGGGGAAGGATGAATCACGGTGGAATTTCTCCCCAAACACAGCACGTGGGGTTCTGACGTCTTGCTTTTTGTTTCAGCCAGAATGCACAAAAGAAAGATGCTTACTAGCTCCTTGACTATTTGCTTAATTGCAAGAGATCCGCTCAAAAACCTGGTCTTCTACTGCGTGAGACCATTGGCCTTTTAGCTCTGTATAGCCTGTACCAGAGAATGCCAACGTGGTGCTCACGGGCACCACTCTGCCCATCATTACCTCCTGCGGCACCTCCTGCGAAAAGCGATGACAAACCTAGACAGCATCTTAAAAAGCAGAGACATCACCTTGCCAACAAAGGTCCGTATAGTTAAAGGTCCGTATAGCTATCAACCAGTTGTGCCAATAGTGATGTATGGAAGTGAAAGCTGGACCATAAAGAAGGCTGATCGCCGAAGAATTGATGCTTTTGAATTATGGTGCTGGAGGAGACTCTTGAGAGTCCCGTGGACTGCAAGAAGATCAAATGTCTCCATTCTGAAGGAAATCAGCCCTGAGTGCTCAGTGGAAGGACAGATCGTGAAGCTGAGGCTCCAATACTTTGGCCACCTCATGAGAAGAGAAGACTCCCTGGAAAAGACCCTGATGTTGGGAAAGATGGAGGGCACAAGGAAAAGGGGACGACAGAGGACGAGATGGTTGGACAGTGTTCTTGAAGCTACCAACATGAGTTTGACCAAACTGTGGGAGGCAGTGGAAGACAGGAGTGCTTGGAGTGCTCTGGTCCATGGGGTCACGAAGAGTCAGACACAACTAAATAAGAACAGATATAGGTTGTGGCTAATACCATGGGTAAGTGGCTTTGAAAACCAGTGCACTGGAGCCAAAATAAGTGACGATATATACACAGTCCATCCCTAGTCACAGTTGTTGAAGCAGCATGGAAGCATAATGGCGAAGCTCAGGAAGTAATCCCAAGAAACCCCAAGTTATATTAGGATTTCCCATCCTAGTTTTTAAAAGCATGTCTGAGTCATCTCACCCCGTTTTTCTTTGCTCTTCGGATGCTCTATGGTTTTGCTATGCAATAGTTTGGCAGATTTTATGACTCTCTGTATTAATTCCCTCCCCCTTTCTGATAGGCTTTGCTTGCTTGCTAATTGGTTCAGAGCCATCAAAATGCTTTGAGCTGAACAGGCACATCCTGAAATTACCCCTTCTGCCCGTTCCATTTTTGGGTTCCTTTTCTTAAATAAATAATAAAGGTATTTTCCGCAGCTAGAGCCTTTCAGAGAAGGCTGTGAGTCTGCCTCGTGTGATAACGCAAGACTCTGGCAGATGTTGAATTTATTTATTTTGAGAATAACCAGCATACTGGGCTTTGCTACTTCATGCTCGTTAGTGAAACAATTTGACCATGTTTGCTTTGATAGGTGCTAGCAAGAACAAAGCAGGGATGCTCGCCTAAGCAAGGAGGAAAGGGTAGGAAAATCCTTATTGAAAGAATTACACACAGCAAGCCCTGATTAAAGGATCTGGAGGAAGCCGGTTCTGGGACCTGACAGTGATCTGTCAGAGTTCGCTGCAGTTGCATTATAGTAGAGAAGAAGAAATGCAAGGAAGTTATCTTATGGGATTGATAGTATTACTGGAGGAATTTACATGCTCTAGTTCACAAGTAGGAATGCTTCTGAAATTCTGAGCTGGGTCAGGTTCAGCACCTGATATCATTGGACAGCGCATGCCAAGGTCCCACAGTCCTGGCACAAACCACTGCTGTTGCCTGCCCAAGGTGCCCGTTAAAGAAAAAGTACCTGACCCAAACACTCAAACAGTGCCAGGCAGCTAGATCTAGTGCCCCTCCTTTAATTTTCCATGATGCCCTGATTCTAGTGTCCTTCTGGGGCACTGTGGGGAGTTTAAAAGGTGGTTTGACTCAGGCATCAAGTGGTGTTCACGGCATGGCCACCACAACAAGGAAATCCCTCCCAGCTCACTGACTGTCATGGTCCAGTTCATGGGCGGTAGAAGTCCCAGCTGAGGACATCGGGACCGGGGGCAAGATGGCAGGCTGGGAGCTGGAACGGGAGTCCAGAAGCCAGGAGTCAGGAAGCCAAGAGTCTGAGGGTCAGAGATCTGGGAGTCAAGAAGCAAGGGTCCGAGAGTCAGGAAGCAAGGAGTCACAAAGTCAAGGGTCCGAGGATCAGGAAGCAAGGAGTCACGAAGTCAAGGGTCCGAGGGTCAAGAAGCAAGGAGCCAAATGTAGCAAGGCAGGAAACATGTTGCTGTGGCAAAGAGCCAAAGGGAAATGCTGACCTTATACCCCTTCCTGGCTCTTGCCGCCAGGTGCTGTGCGTTACCAATCAGCCTCACCTGTGTGGCCGCACCTTGCCTCTTCAGAACAAACTTAGGAAGGCTCCAGTCCTGCAGAGTCCTATTGGTCACAGGGCCTGGCTCCTGCACGGACTCCTGACACTGACAGAGGAGGGATTCCTTTGTATCACAAAACCAGGTATTGCAGGTATTAATACTGCGCAGTTTGAAATGACTGGAAGCCTAAGAACTGACTCGTTTTGGAAGAAATCATTGTCCAGGTCCATAAAAATATTATTCAAAGTTTCACTGGCAGTGCTCTTCAAAAGCATCAAAGATACAACCAAAATATCAATACAATGTCTTGTGCTGCCCAGATGTCAGGGATCGTGCTGAGGAGGGCTGCACTGAGGAGGAATGGGGGGAGTCTCCCCCATCCACCCGCTCCTGATCAGAATCCTGAATCTTCCCAGGAGCAGCAGGACAGTATAGATTTGGAACAGTGGTTTGCAGAGGGGCATAGTTCAGAAGGCAGAAGCTGGGAAATACTGGTTGGGGAACAGCTAGGAGAAGATGCACTGGGAGAGAGAGAGTTAATAAATTCTCTGTCTCTGGAAAGCATTTATCCACTCAGCCCAAGGTCAAGAAGAGCTGACAAGGTGGCAGCACAGAAAGCACAGTGGTTACGGGACCAGGTTACAAGACGCGGTTGTGACGTGAGTGACTAGGGAGGAAGTGGGTGGAACCCTTAATTGGGAGCACCGCCATTCCTAAGAAAGAGATTATTAGTTCTCTCGCTGTGATCATTAAAGTTTCTAACTGGTAAGAAGACTCCTTTTCCTTTGTTCCACTTATCTACTGCCAAAGGGAGGGGGGGGGAGACGAAGCCAAGTCCCTGAAGCCTGACACCAGCACAGGCTCAGCATCTTCTTAGAAATAACAGATTCCCAAAATCCAAACTGTTTCTCTCCCCCATTCCAATTCCAGCCTCCATTGTCCTTAGGCTAGGCAGCTCTTGCAGAGCCTGTTGTGTGCGTTGTTCTCCCTGTAGTGTTCAGAGAGACTGAAAACACCACACCTTTCAAGATGACGAATTCGCAACTCAATATCTTCATCACATGATCAAAGGTTCTCTCTAAGCACAGAGTAGAGAAACAGTCAACAGGTAATCATTAACTAGGTACAGCTCAGAGAGAGTTCTTCTTGCTTTCAATATGTATATCCTCATGGAAATTCCCTATGCTAAACCTTTTCACCAATACATCTGTAGGCATTCTCATTTCAGTGTCAATTAAACCATGAACAGTAAAGGTACCCCTGGGTTTTGGAGTTCCAAATTGCCTGTTCTCATTTCTGACGTGGACCAGATGCATTAGAGATCCACTGTTGTTTGGCCTGTCTTTTCTTTAGTTGTTCCATTCTAAAGTTTGGACAGAGGTCTGCATAGTCTCAGTTTGCCACACCTTGCCGTTCCTTCACTTACTAATTTATGTCTTCTAGTTCTTGCATTTGCACAGTGATGAATCATTTCAGAAAGAAATCTTGCTGGGATCCGAAGATTTGATTGTATCGCGAATCCTTTCTCTTTTACGAATGTGCATGGAATGGTGGGCATTGATAAAAGATTAACGAAGCAAATATTTATTAAGGTCAGCTATTGAAGGAAGCACAGAATAGCTTTTGTAAAAAACAAAACCAAACCACAGCCTCGGAAGAACAAATGTAGCAGCTAGGAATCAACCACCATAGAAAGATATTTCAGTGTTCAGATATATTGCCACATGTTCAGTAGCAGATTTATTAGATCCCTTAAGGAAGATACTTAAAAAGGTCTCTAAGGATTCACTAGGAAATTGCCTTGTAAGGGGATAAATTATGTGTTCTCTAGCCCCTTGGTAAAATCCACAGTTGCAAAACACACAAGAGACTGTTTCGAGCTCTAAAAGATTGCAAGGACAGCACTTATCCTTGAAGGAGAGTTTAGCAACTCTGTCCTCTAGGATCAGGGAGGGCATATATAGATAGGGCATACATTTGTTAGCAGCAGACCAAGGACTTATCCATGCATGCTGTTGTCCTGCTGCTCTCCCTTGGGGAAAACTGCTCCTTAGAGCTCAATTGGAGCAAACGGCAATCAAGGTTCCCACTGGGTAGCCATTTGTTCCGATCTATCACTAAAGAGTGGGTTTTTGCTTGGGAAGGAAGGGGACAAGGGGGAAACCACTTGGTGTAGATGAGCCCCAAGTCAGGCCCAGTGATCACAGGGCAGATAGTCCATTAACTGATGCACATGACTCTTGCAAATCTGTATTTGGTGAATGACTATTAATAGAAACTGTGCAAAAAGAACCTCAGTGCAATCATACACATAGATATTTCCTTTTTTGGGGGTGGGGATTATCATGTCATGCATGTATATCAACAACATAAAGGTAAAGGTAAAGGGGCCCCTGACCATTAGGTCCAGTCGTGGCCGACTCTGGGGTTGCGGCGCTCATCTCACTTTCTTGGCCGAGGGAGCCAGTGTACAGCTTCTGGGTCATGTGGCCAGCATGACTAAGCAACTTCTGGCGAACCAGAGCAGCGCACAGAAACGCCGTTTACCTTCCCGCCAGAGCGGTACCTATTTTTCTACTTGCACTTTCATGTGTTTTCAAACTGCTAGGTTGGCAGGAGCAGGGACCGAGCAACGGGAGCTCACCCCATCACGGGGATTCGAACCACCGACATTCTGATCAGCAAGCCCTAGGCTTTGTGGTTTAACCCACAGCGCCACCCGCGTCCCATATCAACAACATAGAGGGGGAAATATGCAGGCGAATGGAAGGTACTGAAAGCTTTAGCAATCTGTGCATGCTCCAATTCCAGTATTAACTCCAGGAATGTTCCTAGTTTAACCAGAACTTCTGAGGCGTAGGAACAGCGGAAGCTGCATTATAACGAGTCACAACATTCAAGAGCTGTGTTTTAAAACTGTAGAAAAAAATGAGCCCTAATCAAGTATAGCCAGCATTTCTTCGTATGTGTGTGTTTATTTGTATCTACCAATATGCAGAAAAAGCCAGCCCCCTTTCCTAATGGCAAGAGGAGTTCCTCATGAAGTAATTGATCATCTTGCCAGATGGGCTGGATTTCAGCAAAACCGTTCCCACAGGACAGGTGAACAGAAACTGGTGAATGATATTTTTAGGGTACGATAACTGTGCCCTTGAAGGACCAAGTATGCAGTCTGGGAGTCATTTTGGACTCACAGCTGTCCATGGAGGTGCAGGTCAATTCTGTGTCCAGGGCAGCTATTTACCAGCTCCATCTGGTATGCTGGCTGAGACCCTATCTGCCCTCAGACTGTCTCACCAGAGGTGTGCATGCTCTAGTTATCTCTCGCTTGAACTACTGCAATGCGCTCTACATGGGGCTACCTTTGAAGGTGACCCGGAAACTACAACTAATCCAGAATGCGGCAGCCAGACCGGGGACTGGGAGCGGCCGCCGAGACCACATAACTTGGCTCCCAGTACGTTTCTGAGCACAATTCAAAGTGTTGGTGCTGACCTTTAAAGCCCTAAATGGCCTCGGTCCAGTATACCTGAAGGAGCTTCTCCACCCCCATTGTTCAGCCTGGACACTGAGGTCCAGTGCTGAGAGCCTTCTGGTGGTTCCCTCGCTGTGAGAAGCCAAGTTACAGGGAACCAGGCAGAGGGCCTTCTCGGTAGTGGCACCTGCCCTGTGGAACGCCCTCCCACCAGATGTCAAAGAGAAGAGCAACTACCAGACTTTTAGAAGACATCTGAAGGCAGCCCTGTTTAGGGAAGATTTAATGTTTAACAGACCATTGTATTTTAATATTTTGTTGGAAGCCGCCCAGAGTGGCTGGGGAAACCCAGCCAGATAATAAACAAATAAACAAATAAACAAATAAACAAATAAACAAATAAACAAATAAATTTATTATTATTATTATTATTATTATTATTATTATTATTATTATTATTATTATATGATGATGATGATGATGTCCTGCTGGCCACATAACCCGGAAAGCTGTCTGTGGACAAATGCCAGGTCCCTCGGCCTAAAAGCGAGATGATTGTCGCAACCCCAGAGTCGCCTTTGACTGGACTTAACTGTCCAAGGGACCTTTACCTTTTACCTTTACCTACAGTGAGATGTGTGTATGGGAGTCGGGAGAGGAGGGGTGCTTAATGTTTGGACTTTCCTCCTTAGGTAGCAAAATGCATCAGGCTGCTTTGCCATTAATATGCTGCTGAATGGGGGGTGGGAATCTCGATTATCTTTTCTATATCTAATTAGAAGAGTAACAGGAAAGTCATCAGAAATGACGAATGACGACCGACCAGAAGAATAGCCTTTGCCATATATCTCCAGCATTTCAGTGAAAGCTCTCTCTGTGGCGGGAAAAGAGATCTCCAGAAATACTCTTGCCGTATCAGCAATTTCTCGAGGCAGAGACCTTTCTGAAAGTGACCTGCCGTGAAGCCCTCTGTTGCTGATTTCAGACTATGCATAGTGTGAGGCCCAAGGCTACAGTCCAAAGCACATTTGATAAGCACCACTGGATAGCATGGCACTTACTTTCAAGGAAACATGCATATGGAATGCCATGCGTTTGCAAGAGGTGCCCATTCCCATCTCATAGATCTAAGGTTTGGGGATCCTGGGGAAAGACCTAGAGGTGGGCAAGCTTCCTTTAAGATTAACTTGGATATTATTCAAGATCCTCCAAAACGAAACAGGTAAGAAATCGGACAAGGTTTTCCAAGCCAGTCTGAGGGTTTAGAAAAATTAACCCCATAGGAGGAAGGTTGCAAGAGCTAAATCCATGGATGGGGGTGTTATAGGGGAAAACTGCTCCCTTTGCCTTATGGGGTATCCAAGACATAGCTGTCAACGTTTCCCTTTTTTAAAGGGTCATTCCCTTATTCCGAATAGGATTCCTCGCAAGAAAAGGGAAACGTTGACAGCTATTATCCAAGAGCCTGTATAGAGGTCTTTAAGCAGAGGCTTGACAACCATATGTCAGGAGTGCTCTGATGGTGTTTCCTGCTTGGCAGGGGGTTGGACTCGATGGCCGTTGTGGTCTATTCCAACTCTATGATTCTATGATTCTAAGTGGGTTCCCTATTGGCAGGAGAAAATAACAGAGGCCAACTAGAGTATATTGAGAAGCAAAGCAGCTAATAAGCCTGATCTTAATAAACTGTTGCAGCAGGCTCACCACTCACCACACTCAGGAGGGAGGAGAGAACCCGGAACAAAGGTGTGCAAGCCCTTATAGAGACTTTTGAAGTTGCCCACCCCGTAGCTCAAGGCCACCCCCCAAAACATCATACATACATCACAGAAGGAGGCCGTCTACAGCAGAAATCTTGTCTGCCAGGATACCTGATAATGATCACTGATTGCTTTACCTGGGCAGCCTGGCCATTCTTTTGTGATGGTTGATACTTTTAGTTCCTGAATCCAGGTCACACGCTCACCCTATTCATACACAAATACACCCTTAAGACAGGATTTGTAAGCAAAAGACAATGGGGAGGCTTTCCCATTTCCTTTCTCCTTGCAGAGAAATATTTGAGGTCAATTTGGGAGAGTCAAAATGACTTCAGGATTGCTCTCCTGTACTATTTTAGACATATGGTTTATACAGTGGTACCTCAGGTTAAGCATTTAATTCGTTCTGGAGGTCTGGTCTTAACCTGAAACTGTTCTTAAGCTGAAGCACCACCTTAGCTAATGGGGCCTCCTGCTGCTGCCACGCCGCCGGAGCCCGATTTCTGTTCTTATCCTGAAGCAAAGTTCTTAACCTGAAGCACTATTTCTGGGTTAGCGGAGTGTGTAACCTGAAGCGTATGTAACCTGAAACGTATGTAACCTGAGGTACCACTGTATACCTATGTATGTGTTTGCCGTGTACATTTATGAACATTTAATTTATATTTGAGACCTAAGAATTCTTATAACAGGGGGAAGTTGGTTCCCTGCAGGTTCTCCATGGGGAGTGGCTTTTTAGCTCTCATTGTAAATGTGTGTGGTTCTGCCTATAAATATAATTGTTGCTATGATAAAAAAAAACCTCTTTTTGACTTGAGCTCGGAATAAAATTAATGGAACTAAAATCACCTCCTAGTTCTTGCTAATTTACACCCCAAAGGCAAGAATTTCACCCAAGAGAAGCAGTAACCTTCTTTTGAAAGAAAAGTCCAATGCCAACTGCAACTTCCCCCTCCCCCGCAAAGAAAACCCAAACAGTCCAACCTAAAACATATTTCTATTTTTAAACATTCTGTGGGAAAACTGTTAAAAGATTTATACAACCTCCCTCAAGCCTTTGGACTAACCAATTTGTCCTTGACAATTTTTCTCTACCCAGTCTTTTATTCTTCAGGAAAATTGAAGGGGCTTCTGAAGTTAATGGGAACTTTTTGTGTTCCCCTGAAATCAGGATCTACTATTGAAATGCAAATACTGGAATGGTAAGGCGTTATCTATAATGCAGTTCCTCCTCTCTGTTATAAGAAAAAAAACCTGCTGGTTTTCCTTTATGGGGTATCCAAGAGCCCGTATAGAGTCCTTAAGTGGGTTCCCTATCGGTAGGAGAAAATAACAGAGGCCAACCAGAGTATATGGAGAAGCAAAGCGGCTAGTAAGCCTGTTGTTTATTAAAACTGTTTCAATAGGGTCCCCACTCACCACATGCAGGAGAGAGGAGAAAACCCAGAACAATGGTGTGGTGCAAGCCCTTATATAGACTTTTGAAATTGCCCACCCTGTAGCCCAAGACCAACCCCCTAAACATCATATATACACCACAGAAGGAGGCGGTCTACAGCAGAAATCCTGTCTGGCAGGAAACCTGATAATGGTCACTGACTGCTTTACCTGGGCAGCCTGGCCATTCTTTTGTGATGGTAAATACTTTAGTTCCTGAATCCAGGTCACAGGCTTGCCCTATTCATACACAAATACGCCCTTAAGACAGGATTTGTAAGCAAAGAGACAATGGGGAGGTTTTCCCCATTTTGAGGTCCATTGCTCTCCTGTACAAAGTCTTGGTGCTGACCTTTAAAGCCCTAAATGGCCTCGACCCAGTATACCTGAAGGAGCGTCTCCACCCCCATTGTTCTACCTGGACACTGAGGTCCAGCGCCGAGGGCCTTCTGGTGGTTCCCTCACTGCGAGAAGCCAAGTTACAGGGAACCAGGCAGAGGGCCTTCTCGGTAGTGGCACCCGCCCTGTGGAATGCCCTCCCACCAGATGTCAAAGAGAACAACAACTACCAGACTTTTAGTAGACATCTGAAGGCAGCCCTCTTTAGGGAAGCTTTTAATTTTTGATGGACTACTGTATTTTAATATTTTGTTGGAAGCTGCCCAGAGTGGCTGAGGAAACCCAACCAGATGGGCGAGGTATAAATAATAAGTTGTTGTTGTTATTGACACATGGTTTATATACTTGTGTGTGTGTTTGCTTTGTAAATTTATGAACATTTAATTTACATATTTGAGACCTTAAATTCTTATAACATCTCTGAGGCATGGCAGTACAACCAAAGCAAAATGCTGCATGTTGTTGTTGTTTAGTTGTTTAGTCGTGTCCGACTCTTCGTGACCCCATGGACCAGAGCACTGCTGCATGGACACTAGTAAAAATAATCTGACAGACAGATGAATTCACTTTTGCCTTCCAGGATCCTTGTTGTTACCTAAGACAGAAAATCATTCTGAAGCCAAGAAATGTTCCTCCTCTCTCCAACAATCCTATTCTGTTTCAACTCTTGCCCATCCAACATCCAAAACTGATTTCCAAGAGCTTTATTTATAAAGCTTATTCTAAAAAGTCTAAGCAAGTGAGATGATGCTTTCTTTGGACCTTGGCACGTGGAACAGTTTGCTATAATAAATGTAGGCTTATAGGATGTAGGGCAAGGGATTGGTTGGTCTCGATGCCACCTTTAGGTCCCTTACAAGTCTGTGGTTTTATACGTCTGTAAAATGGGATTCTATAGAAAGAGAAGCCGGTCTCTTTGTTAAAGGCTCTAGCCGGGTTTGCTTCGTTTTGTTATGATTTTTCCTGGAACCAGTAAGTGTTAGAATTTAACCAAAGACTTCTAATTCTGGGAAATTGCCAGATCTGTGTGTATTACGCCAGTGTGTATTAAGCAAGGCCGTTGTGTATTGAGCTGTGTGCTAGACACTTCTAATCCTTTGCAATCAACAAGCGTTGAAGGTTAATTGAGCCTGGCTAATGAAGCCTTTGTGAGGTGATAGCCTGGGGGGGGGGGTGAGCCATTAAGACTACAAAGGGCTGCAGCTATGAGAAAAGCAAGACCCTATTTGGGTTTCAGTGCTGTGAACCCCTCCACCATAAGCTCAGGTTTTATATGTGTGTAAATAAACCACATATCACAAAGACACCACAGTCTCTTCTGTGCCTCATTTTCCAAAAGGAAGCAGGGCCCTTGGGTAAGTGCCTGGAACCGCCTGGAACCTTGCACCACTCAGAGATTGGGGGTGACGTGCAACTGTATTTATTTGCATTGCTAAAGAGTACAGATGACTGCTTGCCACAGAAACTACTAGCTGGAGATGCTAGCGCTATAATTGCAGGAAGAAGAAGAAGAAGAAGAAGAAGAAGAAGAAGAAGAAGAAGAAGAAGAGGAGGAGTTTGGATTTGATATCCCACCTTTCACTCCCTTTAAGGAGTCTCAAAGCGGCTAACATTTCCTTTCCCTTCCTCCCCCACAACAAACACTCTGTGAGGTGAATGGGGCTGAGAGACTTCAAAGAAGTGTGACTGGCCCAAGGTCACCCAGCAGCTGCATGTGGAGGAGCGGAGACGCGAACCCGGTTCCCCAGATTACGAGACTACCGCTCTTAACCACTACACCACACTGGCTCCCTTGTTGTTGTTGTTTTTAAAGGTGTGTGTGTTGTTGTTGTTTTTTGTATCTGCCGTTCTCAAGGTGTTCCTACCGCCACCCCCCACAAGCATGCTGTCACCTCCCTCATGTTTCTCAGTTGCCTCATTTGGGCTCCATTTCTGTCTGCCCTCAGCACCTGAGTTTGCTATTACAAAGAGTGTTAGCTGTAATTGTCAGGGTTTTGCTGGAGAAGACGGGGATAAGACAGCTTGCAAGAGGTGCGACGGAGCATCCTGTTCTGCAAAGAGTGCTGCGGTAATGACTCCCAGGAGAAGAATCGCCCAGGATGTTTCTTGCGTGAACCAGAGCTTGCAGCTGAATAATAATAATAATAATAATAATAATAATAATAATAATAATTTGTACACCACCCCTCATCCGAAGATCTCGGGGTGGTTGAGAGCATACAAATACAAGCTAAAAAGCGAGAGCTGATTGCCTCCACTGGAAAGTGTTACATCTGAAGTGACAGAAGATGATCTGGAAGTTCTGTCTACAGACAGAGAGAAAGATCTGAAAGCACATTTAGATTTGCAGGTCATCACTTGGTGACATGGCGACCAAGTGGTGAACAAGTACAGTGGTACCTCGGGTTACATACGCTTCAGGTTACAGACTCCGCTAACCCAGAAATATTACCTCGGGTTAAGAACTTTGCTTCAAGATGAGAACAGAAATCGTGCAGCAGCGGCGCAGCGGCAGCAGGAGGCCCCATTAGCTAAAGTGGTGCTTCAGGTTAAGAGCAGTTTCAGGTTAAGAACAGACCTCTGGAACGAATTAAGTTCTTAACCTGAGGTATCACTGTACAAGTGATTCAGCCCGTTGAATATATGCACTGCACACACCTTACAGACCCTCCAAGTGTCCCTATTTTCCAGGGACGTCTCTGATTTGGAGACGCCATCACGGTTTCTGATTTGAACCCGGAATGTCCCACTTTTCCTTAGGATCTCCCTATTTTCACTGGTGAAATGTTGGAGGGTATGGAGTTATCCCACCCTAAAGCCATCTGAAGGCAATCCTGTATAGGGAAGTTTGTTTAAAGTTTATTATGTTTTTATATATGTTGGAAGCTGCCCAGAGAGGCTGGGGCAACCCGGTCAAATGTGTGGGGTATAAATAGTAAAATTATCATTATGGGATGGGACATCCCTATTTTCATCAGAGAAATGTCGGAGGGTATGACCTCACATCTTCTGTGCCTTAATGTCCTGCAATCATTTCACCCTTCTGTTTGTTAAGTTTCAGGGCTATTTCATATATCATTTCTTTCCTACATGGAGATAATCTCCATGTTGGAATCTCTGGCTGCATAATCACACAATACCTTTTAAAAAGCATTCAGAGCACATTTCCCCCCCTCAAAAAATTATGGGCACTGTAGTTTACCCATACGCTCCAACATTTCTCCAATGAAAATAGGGACATCCTATTTCATCATCACCATTTTATTATTTATACCCCACCCATCTGACTCGGTTTCCCCAAACACTTTGGGAGGCTTCAAACACATATAAAAAAACGATAAAACAAATTAAACACCAAAATACTTTCCTATCCAGAAGTTATCTCCTTGGCTAGGGGGATTGCATTACTCCATCCCCTCCAATATTTCTCCGATGAAAACTGGGATGTCTTAAGGACCTGCTACCTCCAAGCCAACAAGCTGACGGAAGTGTCAGAGGAGCGTAAGCGGGGCCTATTCCTCAGCCTCTGTGGGACTAAGGTGTTTGAGACGGCCCGAGCATTGGTTGCGCCTCTAGTAGTCCAGGCAGCACCATAGGACACAATTCAAGAGAAGCTCTGCAACCACTACACGCCAAAGCCGTCCAAGATTGCTGCCCGCCATGCGTTCTACCACTGGAACCAGGCAGAGGGGGAGTCAATTAACAACTACACCGCCACCCTCCGACAGGCTACAATGCACTGCGAGTTCTGAGACTTAGACGATGCCCTGATG
This sequence comes from Podarcis muralis, assembly GCF_964188315.1. Lineage (NCBI taxonomy): Eukaryota > Metazoa > Chordata > Lepidosauria > Squamata > Lacertidae > Podarcis > Podarcis muralis. The sequence continues at coordinate 22,550,795 of NC_135671.1, forward strand.
GATCGAATCGTCTGCCGGGTCTGGGACATCCGTCTGCAACGGCATCTCCTCGCCAAGCCAGACCTCATGGTGCAGAAAGCCATTGAGGAGGCTGTGGCCTTGGAAGCTGCTGAACGCTCTGCCCAGGAGATCCACAAGGCCAGCAGCCTGCGTCTTGCTAGGAAGCCAGTTCCAGTGTATCATGAGGAGGCCAGCAGTGACGAGGCTAGGGGGGTTGCATAACTCCACCCCCTCCAATATTTCTCCAATGAAAATTGGGATGTTCTAAGGAAAAGCAGGACGTTCCAGGATCAAATCAGAAACTGGGTTGGCTTCTGTAAATCCAGGGCTGTCCCTGGAAAATAGGGAGACAGGGAAGGTCTGGTTTACCCCTCACTGAATTACGATTCTTAGCAACCCTTAACAAACTACAGGGCCTTTGCCTTCACAGCCCTACCTTCCCTAAAGGATATTCCCATCGCACCTGAAAAGCAAGAGATCTTTATGATTATTGGCATCCCACAGCCCTAGTCGCTCATATACAAACGTGCAAATAGGCCACTCCATATCAATATATTCCCCAAACTCGATATTTGGAGCTATTCACAAGGGAGGGGAAAAACTCAAAACCACATGTGGAACCCAGCCAATTTGTGGTTAGCCAGCTCATCTCTGTCTTTAAACTGGATTCATTAGCAAAGTGGCTAATAAATAATAAATATCTCCCTGTCCATTTCCCTCCCCTTTTCCAGTTATTAAAGTGTGGTTCTAATGTTCAAAGTGACTGTTAAAATAGCATTATGGGGTTTCATTGCCATTGCTTATTAAGCAATTCCGTGTCCCTCTAGACATTTTTCAGGTATGGAATTGCTGGAAGCTATTCTGTAGTTCTCTTCGGTACTATTTAATTGAATGTTATTTCTGCCAAGGTGCATGTTCCCTAGGTTTGTGGAAGAGTCTCAAGATTCACATTTAGTATCTCTCCCCAGTGCCCACCAATTTGGGACCAAGGGCTGGCAAGTGAGATGTTGAAAAAGAAAGAATTTCCCTCCACTGCCATATATTGTAGACTGCTATAAAAAGGGGTCATGCAACCCCCCACACAGGACAAAAGGGGCACAAATTTGCAAATGTATATATGTAGGTGCACATTTAGAGGGAAATGACTGTTCCCAAATTGTTTAGCGCTTTGTACTATAACTAAACCTTTGTGGTATAATTATATGCTGCCGGCTTATCATGGTGTCAACCAGTGTTTCCCAAACTTGGGTCTCCAGCTGTTTCTAGACTACAATTCCCATCACCCCTGACTGCTAGTCTTGCTAGCAAAGAATGATGAGCGTCGTAGTCCAAAAACAGCGGAAGACCAAGTTAGGGAAACATTGGTCTAAACTAAGGCATAGTATTATTCGCTGTGTACATACCATACACAGCGGGTGGCGGGTGTGCCTCGGGACGTGGGTGGCACTGTGGGTTAAACCACAGAGCCTAGGACTTGCCAATCAGAAGGTCGGCGGTTCGAATCCCCGCGATGGAGTGAGCTCCTGCTGCTCGGTCCCTGCTCCTGCCAACCTAGCAGTTCGAAAGCATGTCAAAGTGCAAGTAGATAAATAGGGACCGCTCCAGTGGGAAGCTAAGCGGCATTTCTGCGCGCTGCTCTGGTTCGCTAGAAGCGGCTTCGTCATGCTGGCCACATGACCCGGAAGCTGTACGCTGGCTCCCCCGGCCAATAAAGCAAGATAAGCACCGCAACCCCAGAGCCGGCCACGACTGGACCTAATGGTCAGGGGTCCCTTTACCTAGCTGTTCTTTCTAAATCCCCCCCCCTTTTTTAATTGCAGCGATTGTGCACTCACCTCTACAGAGCCAGTGTATTAACAAAAATGGCCCTTTCAGGGCTTATCCAATCCACAAACCTGAGGTGATGAGAAGAAATGTTAGGCTTGCCTTAGGATTCTGTTCTTCTCTGAACCTCCTTGTACTTCCCAGAATGTCCTACACCAGTGTTTCCCAAACTTGGGTCTCCAGCTGTTTTTGGACTACAACTCCCATCATCCCTAGCTAGCAAGACCAGTGGTATGGGGTGATGGGAATTGTAGTCCGGAAACAGCTGGAAACCCAAGTTTGGGACACACTGCCCTAAACCCTCCCAAGGAGGGTCCATTTCCATTTGAAACCACTTACTCAAACACAGGACTTTTCAGTGGAGACAGTTCATATGTTCAGCTGGCTATTATCAACTATTGAAGAATTGTGTTATGACTTCTCAAAAAACAAGCAAACTGAAAGTAAAGGAAGGAGCAAGCAACCACTTAAAAAAAAAAAAAAAAAGATTCAAAGGTTGTTTTGTGTTCAGTGGCATTTGGGAGCTAATGATGTCAAATGCTTCGCCTAGCTTTCTGCTTTACAAAACTCGATAGTCAGAATGATTCCAGCTTGCTGAATCCGAGCAAAGAAGAATGTGTTATTCTGACTGTATATCGCTTGTGACTCCTGCTGTAAATTCACTGTAGGATTAAATTATCCAAACAAGCGGCTTCCCAAAGAAGCAAGAGATACAGGAAAGTGGGAGAGGCGCACATATGTGACTCAAAACGTTCTGTCACAATATACGATCAACAATAAAAGGCATTCATTCGGAACATTTTTCTAAAAAAGAAATCGTATTGACTGAACAATTGCAGAAATACAAAGTGACTCAGTTTGGGTGCACTGCCAGATTGCTGTGTAGGCCGACTCGAGATGTACAATTCACCAGGGATCAGGCTTAAAGCAGAGAGAAGGGATTGAAACGGGGCCATCTGCTTGGATGGAAGTCGCTCGGAATGTACAAAGCAAACCGGGCAATTTAAACCTGGACAATTTAAACATTTGGGGGTGTTATTTGTTTGTGTGTTTCATCATCACCACCACTGCAAACATCCTTTATTATTTATAGTGTGCATGGTGTATAATAGACTTTTTATAAGCAAGAAATACAGGTCGCTACTTACCAGAAGAGGGACACAGGTGGCACTGTGGGTTAAACCACAGAGCCTAGGACTTGCCGATCAGAAGGTCGGCGGTTCGAATCCCCGTGACGGGGTGAGCTCCTGTTGCTTGGTCCCTGCTCCTGCCCACCTAGCAGTTCGAAAGCACGTCAAAGTGCAAGTAGATAAATAGGTACCGCTCCGGCGGGAAGGTAAACGGCGTTTCCGTGCGCTGCTCTGGTTCGCCAGAAGCGGCTTAGTCATGCTGGCCACATGACCCGGAAGCTGTCTGCAGACAAACGCCGGCTCCTCGGCCGCAACCCCAGAGTCGGTCACGACTGGACCTAATGGTCAGGGGTCCCTTTACCTTTTACTTACCAGAAGCTTCCCATCTATGACAGGGCAGCCACCCCCCCCCCCCTGAGCAAGGGAGTTGTGTGCATTTGACATAGTGACTTGGTATGCAAAAAACCCCTATGAGTTGATCAGAGCCTGGTACCCCTGAGGAATAATCACACATTGCAGTGGCAAGGACTTTCCTTGATCTCAACACTCATGTATTATGCTGAGATGCATTTTGCTGAGAGAAGCAGTGGATTTGATGTGTACATATATCACTCACAACTGGCTTGAGGCATGAGTCTGTTGTACTTGGGTGCCCAAGGGGGAAAGGGCTAGGTAATGGAGGAACTCTTTCAGCACTGTTTGGGGTGTCTTTTAAGGCTGTGTATAGCTTCTGGGCTTAAACTGGCTAACAATGGCCGCTTATCATCCTTCCTGGTGAGCAGTGGTTGCCATCTCTGCGGTGAGCGCCATCTTTGCTAGCCTCCTCGTTCCCCTCGGCTGCTGCAGAGGCTCACAGGTTCTGCCAGCCCCATCCAATCCATCCCAGGCACTCTGGTAGGGGCAGGTCATTTTTTCGGGCTACTGGTAGGCAGCCTGTTTCAAGCAGGTCATCTTCACAGGGCTCTGGCAGACGTCTGTTAGAATTCCTGCTCCATGATTGCAGTCATGGGATTTTTGTCTATCACATGGCAGTCTATGTTTTGACTCCACAGAGTGGGAAGTGACGGAGACAGGATGTTTGTGTTACTGTGTTCCATGAAGTGGGACTATTGTCCTTTGTTTTTTCCCTCTTTGCTGTCTGATGCTAGAGAAAGAGGGAGCCGTGTTGCAGTGCTCTGTGTGTGTTTATATGTAAATGAAGTAGATTAGCCAAAATGCTGAGTTGCTGAGGTCTGTCACTCGCATGAGGCACAAACTCTGTGGATCCCTAAGTGTGCCGGTGTCAGTTGGCATCAGTCACTGAGATGTTTGAGCTGATGAAAGCTTTTGAAGCTCCCTAACGAAAGACCTAGGTTCCTGCCAACCTAGCAGTTCGAAAGCACATCAAAGTGCAAGTAGATAAATAGGTACCGCTCCGGCGGGAAGGTAAACGGCATTTCCATGTGCTGCTCTGGTTTGCCAGAAGTGGCTTAGTCATGCTGGCCACATGCCAGCTGTATGCCAGCTCCCTCAGCCAATAAAGTGAGATGAGCGCCGCAACCCCAGAGCCAGTCATGACTGGACCTAATGGTCAGGGGTCCCTTTACCTTTAACGAAAGCCCAGGAGGGAGAGAACATGCCAATTGGGCATGTGTCTCTACCAGGGTCCTACTTGAGTGTAGGCTGAACTCCTGACAACGAATCAGGATTCGTGAACTTCAACATCACCAGGACGAGGGGCCAGTTTGTCTCCTCCTAGCTCACCCAGACACTCCAATAGGAACAGCTCACCATCTAGGGCAGCCAGTGTGTGCCATGTGACTATCCTTTCTCCAACATCTTCTAGACATCGGGCGAGTCCTTATCATTCCACTTTGCCGGTACGTTCTGCTAGCAGATCGCCCTACTCCTCCACATCCAGGGATAGTTGCGATCTGACTATCGCACGCTTAAGACAGCTTGTGGATGAGTCCCTGAACTTCTTTCCCCCATGGCACCACTGAGTAGCATTTATATAATACAATAGTTTTCAAAAGGTGTTCTGGGGCAATCTGAGAGGATGCTCAGGGAGAAAATCAATAATGGTGGTCAACCTTCCTTGAAAGACTGCTTCTCTTTCTTTGCCAAGCTTCTCCAGCACGTGCAGCTTCAAGGAATTGTTGTCCCAAAGGAATGTTCAGCATCCTGAGCGAATCAAGTGTGAACTCCAGAACAGTTCCCTGAATCCTCAGCAAAACATAGGAGTTTCTTGGCAGACTGTCAGCATGGAAAGGAAAAGGAGGAGGGCCTAAGATCCACATTATTTTATTATTGATTGGTTGGTTGGTAGCATTTCTCATCCTGCGTTTTTTGGTTGCAAAGGACCCTCAGACTGGTTTACCTGGTGTGGGTGAGGGGATGTCCTGATGCACATCCCCTGTGCCAAAATCCTGGTCATCTGGCATGCAGGCTGAGACCCTACCTGCCCATAGACTGTCTTGCCAGAGTGGTGCATGCTCCAGTTATCTCCCGCTTGAACTACTGCAATGCGCTCTATGTGGGGCTACCTTGGAAGGTGACTCGGAAACTGCAATTCATGCAGAATGCGACAGCCAGACTGGTGACTGGGAGTGGCTGCCGAGACCATATAACACTGGTTCTGAGAGATCAGCATTGGCTCCCGGTACATTTCCAAGCACAATTCACAGTGCTGGTGCTGACCTTTAAAGCCCTAAACGGCCTCGGCCCAGTATACCTGAAGGAGCGTCTCCACCCCCATCGTTCAACTGAGACACTGAGGTCCAGCACTGAAGGCCTTCTGGCGGTTCCCTCACTGCGAGAAGTGAGGTTACAGGGAACCAGGCAGAGGGCCTTTTTGGTAGTGGCGCCTGCCCTGTGGAACGCCCTCCCATTAGATGTCAAGGCAATAAGCAACTATCTTATTTTTAAAAGACACCTGAAGGCAACCCTGTTTAGGGAAGTTTTTAATGTTTAATGCTGTACTGTGTTTTTACTATTCGGTTGGGAGCCGCCCAGAGTGGCTGGGGAAACCCAGCCAGATGGGCGGGGTATAAATAAATTGTTGTTGTTGTTGTTGTTGTTGTTGTTGTTGTTGTTGTTGTTGTTGTTGTTGTTATTTGAAGCTGTCATCTGCACATGTGCAATGGCTGTCTCAAACGTACACACCTCATCTTAACTACGACTTACATTTTCAAATTGGTTGAAAGCTATTTTGACAGAAAATGCACGGAGCAGCAGCATTTCTCAATGAACTACAGGATTTCTACGGATTGTGCCCAACATCATGTGAACTCAGCTTCAAACACCAGCGGGGGGAGTGCACTGGAGCTGTGGTAAATGGCAATTTGTACGCGGTTATAGTAATGCATTGGATGAAGCAGCAATCGAGTGAAACAATCAGGAGAAAAAGAGAAGCATTCATGATTATTGAGTTGATCTCCGCTTTCAGCTGAAAATGAGCACAATCTCCCAGCATCACCATTACAAGCCATTACAGTAGCAGGCAATGTGTCAGTCATGAGTTTCCATGGCAATATTGCAGCATCATTACACTAATGTGCAAGCTGCCAATCACATAACCTCCAGAACAGCATGCATAATATTAAGATGAACTTCCTTGTATATGTGGTGACAAGTCTCTCTCTCTCTCTAGATACATAGATCGCTGGTCATACATGTGCATGATGCTTTACAAAGAATGAGTGGCCAGTCCCTGCCCCAATGGACTTACAAGATAGAAATAAACACCAGGGAGGCAACAGAGGAAGAGGAGGAAAGAGAAGGCAGTGATGAATAAGGGAATAACACACAATTATTTCAGTTAAATGTGCTTAGGCTTCATTACAGCAGAGTGTTGAGACTAGTGGGGCTGTTGTGGTTTGAGGGAGATGCGAAAAAAGTAATAGAGTTGGGCTCCTGAATGTGTGTAAATTATATACAATGTGAGTTGCGCTCCTAATCTGCACAACAACAAGCCATTTTGCACCTTTTCCATGACCCATGGAGAACGTGGATACAATCTCTTCAGGAAGAGGGAATTCTGCAGATGTCAGGAGCTGGAGTCAAGTGTAAGTCAAGGCAAAACACGGTGTCAAGGCAATTACCGTATTTTTTGCTCTATAAGACACACTTTTTCCCTCCTAAAAAGTAAGGGGAAATGTGTATGCGTCTTATGGAGCGAATGCAGGCTGCACAGCTATCCCTGAAGCCAGAACAGCAAGAGGGATTGCTGCGCAGCAATCCCTCTTGCTGTTCTGGCTTCAGGGATAGCCACGTGAAGCCTCTTCAACAACATTGGATTCAGAATATTTTTTTTCTTGTTTTCCTCCTCTAAAAACAACAAACTAGACTAAAATGGCTGCATGACTCAGCTCTTTTATGGAGTCAGCCAGGGCCACGTCCATCTCCCAGGTCACATGCAGGGGGAGGATGCTCCAGACCAGAGGAACAGGAAGTTACACTGACCGGATGTCCCCCTGCCTGTGCCCACTCTAGGAAAATAAGGAATGTTGCATTTGACTGCACCAATGGATTACATCCCACAGAGTAGAGCCACAACAACATCCAAGTGACCCCCGTGAGCATTTCATTTTCAAATATTTTGATTCTTTCTATGCTTATTCTATGCTTATTCTATGCCAAAGAATGCTCCAACTACCGCACAATTGCACTCATCTCACACGCTAGCAAGGTTATGCTTAAAATTCTACAAGGAAGGCTCAAGCAGTATGTGGATCGAGAACTCCCAGAAGTGCAAGCTGGATTTAGAAGAGGCAGAGGAACCAGAGACCAAATTGCAAACATGTGCTGGATTATGGAGAAAGCTAGAGAGTTCCAGAAAGACATCTACTTCTGCTTCATAGACTATGCAAAAGCCTTTGACTGTGTCGACCACAGCAAACTATGGCAAGTTCTTAAAGAAATGGGAGTGCCTGATCACCTCATCTGTCTCCTGAGAAATCTCTATGTGGGACAAGAAGCTGCAGTTAGAACTGGATATGGAACAACTGATTGGTTCAAAATTGGGAAAGGAGTACGACAAGGCTGTATTTTGTCTCCCTGCTTATTTAATTTATATGCAGAATACATCATGCGAAACGCTGGGCTGGATGAATCCCAAGCTGGAATTAAGATTGCTGGAAGAAATATCAACAACCTCAGATATGCAGATGACACAACCTTGATGGCAGAAAGTGAGGAGGAATTAAAGAACCTTTTAATGAGGGTGAAAGAGGAGAGCGCAAAATATGGTCTGAAGCTCAACATCAAAAAAACGAAGATCATGGCCACTGGTCCCATCACCTCCTGGCAAATAGAAGGGGAAGAAATGGAGGCAGTGAGAGATTTTACTTTCTTGGGCTCCACGATCACTGCAGATGGTGACAGCAGCCACGAAATTAAAAGACGCCTCCTTCTTGGGAGAAGGGCAATGACAGGCCTAGACAGCATCTTGAGAAGTAGAGACGTCACCTTGCCAACAAAGGTCCGTATAGTTAAAGCCATGGTTTTCCCAGTAGTGATGTATGGAAGTGAGAGCTGGACCATAAAGAAGGCTGATCGCCGAAGAATTGATGCTTTTGAATTATGGTGCTGGAGAAGACTCTTGAGAGTCCCATGGACTGCAAGAAGATCAAACGCATCCATTCTTAAGGAAATCAGCCCTGAGTGCTCACTGGAAGGACAGATCGTGAAGCTGAGGCTCCAGTACTTTGGCCACCTCATGAGAAGAGAAGACTCCCTGGAGAAGACACTGATGCTGGGAAAGATGGAGGGCACAAGGAGAAGGGGGCGACAGAGGACGAGATGGTTGGATAGTGTTTTCGAGGTTACCAGCATGAGTCTGACCAAACTGCGGGAAGTAGTGGAGGACAGAGGTGCCTGGCGTGCTCTGGTCCATGGGGTCACGAAGAGTCGGACACGACTAAACGACTAAACAACAACAACAACATGCTTATTTATTTATTTATTTATTTACTTGACTCGGGGGGGGGACTGCCCCCCTGCCCCCTGGTTATGCACATATTCCCTGCCCCCACCCCAATTGTGCTTTCCCATCCCACTCACTTTGTACAGATTCAGCAGGATCCGAAACTGATCCTTTGTCTATCCTTCGTTTAAAAAAGAGAGCTGGGGAAAAATACCTCAGGCTTTTGACATGTATGTCGACTCCTTTTCCCTCTTCCTTGTGAAGGGAGAGGAGCATTTTGACATTGTGTATAATGCATGTTAGGGGCTGTCAATAATTCAGAGGCCCTGTTCTCGGTGTTGCTGGCTCCCGTCTTCAAGTGAGTCACCCCAGGAGCGGCGCAGAGTTAGACATCTGGTTCCATTAGTGACCTCGAAGGAAGGAAGGAAGGAAGGAAGGAAGGAAGGAAGGAAGGAAGGAAGGAAGGAAAGAAAGAAAGAAAGAAAGAAAGAAAGAAAGAGAAAGAAAGAAAGCTGGTGATGGTAGTGGGTGGCTAGGAGGGTGGGATAGTCGCTGAGCTTTGCAGATCTACGTTCAGTCACTTCTCCTCGTGCACTGAGCAGTTGTAGCAGGGCATCCAGACAACGTCGCTCAGAAGCACAACTACAACAGGAAACAGTGCAAATGCAGGAAGAACGGCTGAACACAAGATGGAGGAACAACTGTGAGGGAGGACTGGGAAGCAAGAGGGAGGGAGGGGTGCTTAACCCCTTCCGCCACTTCCCACCTTCAGGTGACATTTACCAAAAAAAAAGGTAAAGGTACAGGACCCCTGGACGGTTAAGTCCAGTCAAAGGTGACTATGGGGTTGCGGCGCTCATCTCGCTTTCAGGCCGAGGGAGCCAGCGTTTGTCCACAGACAATTTTCCGGGTTATGTGGCCAGCATGACTAAACTGCTACTGGTGCATGGAGGACAGTGACAGAAGCCAGAGAGCACAGAAATGCCATATACCTTCCCACCACAGCGGTACCTATTTATCTACTTGCAGCGATATGCTTTCAAATGCTAGGTTTGCAGGAGCTGGGACAGAGCAATGGGAGCTCACCCCACCGTGGGGATTTGAACCGTGACCATCCGATCAGCAAGCCCAAGAGGCTCAGTGGTTTAGACCACAGCACCGTTCACTTCTCACCTTCAGATGACATTCACCAACACCATTCCGGCCTCTGCCTTTCCTGGGTTTATTTCTAGTTTCACAGCACAGCTGGGGCAGGCTGGTGATGGAAGGCCATTAACAATGATCTGCAGGGCACCTGCAGAATCAGTGGGCGGTGCAGGATTAAGCACATACCCCTGCCTTGTTGCCTGGCAACCCATTTTCAGCTACTTTACGAGCATTTGGAAGGAAATAGCTATGGGGTTCCTGTCGGCATTTACCTGGTAACGTCAAAGAACACAAAGCTGGACTTGGCCTGGGCATTGGGAAGACCATACCTCTTCTGCACCTGCCTGCCTGAAGTACTTAATTTGGGGTCAACTGGGAGAGAGGGAGCTCTTGACCTTCATCAAAGAGTAGCCCCCCCCCCCGATTGCACTTGGGGTGTGCTGTGGTCCTAGCCGCCACCCAGGCATCCAGACAGGAGTATCTTCCCTGGATCCCTTTAATAGGATACCTGTCAGGGACTGAGCAGATGAATGTTGGAGGCCGCCTCCCCAGGAGCCTTCCAGAGAGGAAGGAGGGTCAGATAGTATAGATCTACAGGAGTGGTTTGGCACAGGTCACACCCAGGAGGAAGAAGAAGAAGGAGGAGGACAAGGGACAAAGAGGAGGAGGTGGGAGAAGAAGGAGAAGAAGAAAGAGGCGGAGGAGGAGGAGAAGGAGGAGAAGGAGTAGGAGGAAGAGGAGGAGGAGAAGAAGATGACGAAGAAGAAGAGGAAGAAGAGAAATAATGGGAGGTGAGGAGCAGGAACCAGGTAGCATTGAACTGGCAGAGCCTGAGCAGCAGCTGATGGACACGCTGTTGCTGGAGAATATCCCAGAACCCATTCCCTCCCCCAAAACCAGGCACTCATTGAGAATAGCAGAACAGCAAGCTTAAAGGCAGAGGGCAGTTAGCAGCCACCTAGCAAAAACGAGGAGTCTGATGAACAGGGAAGTAACAGAGAAGGGGTGGAGCTTCACTCGAGACAATGAACGGTGCAGATGGAATTTTGTCCCGGCAATTGTAATCATAAAAGCACCGAAAAGCTCGCTTTTTCTCTGTCTCTCTGCTTTACTGGGCAGGCAGCCAGTATCCGCTGGCAGTACCCTGACAATACCCCGTTTTCCGGAGGGGCAGACAGAGGCTGCAACCTCCCCTCTGCCAAAGACTAAGCCTACCCAATGCCCAAACCTCCAAAGTTGTGGCGATTGCTATGAGGATGGTGAAGACCAGGTGGCAGAGCCAATTTGCCAGATGGGTAAATTCCAACCTGGCCCCAAATATGGCAACCAACCATGTCTATAGCGAAGTTGATCAAAGCAGCACACATAAGACTAATGGGGAGAGAAGATGGGTGGATAGCTTTTCGGGTGGGTGATCCAGCAACAAAGGGACTGCTAAGGTCAGCCATGGGCCTCTTTAAAGACCCAGAGCATGGACCCAAGTAAAGCCAGCAGGCCCAGCTAGGTCTGTTCAATTACACGGAGTGCAAATACTGTATCAGCTTGATAATCCTTTGCCACTGAGTGGCCTGTCCCCATGCCCACTTGTAAGTGGCCAATTCTGCAAGCAGGCTGCAAGATCAGTCCAGGGATGTCCTTTGCCACCCGGGAAGTAGCCTAGAGGCAGGGCCTCTGTCACTGGATCACGATGGGGAGGAGCGCCGGCCCACAACGGCATCCACCTAAGAGGGTGAGTAGACTTCTCTGCTTCTACTGCCTCATTCAGGCTAATATGCTTGGAGTCGTGGCTTTGGTGCAGACTGTTGAACCACATTCCATCCCAGTCAGGATCCTGTCAGCCGCTTCCAGCTGGTTGCCCAGGAAATTATAAAGACAAGGAAAGGTTTCTCACCGTCCTTTTTTTATTTCAATCTTCACAGAGAGAGGCTATAGAACCCAGCCTCTTGGATAATCTCATTGTCCCAAGTGAAATTCCACACCCTGTCTCTCCCATTACCTTACAGTGGTACCTCGGGTTAAGTATTTAATTTGTTCCGGAGGTCCGTACTTAACCTGAAACTGTTCTTAACCTGAAGCACCACTTTAGCTAATGGGGCCTCCTGCTGCCGCCGCGCCGCCGGAGCACGATTTCTGTTCTCATCCTGAAGCAAAGTACTTAACCTGAAGCACTATTTCTGGGTTAGCGGAGTCTGTAACCTGAAGCGTATGTAACCTGAAGCGTATGTAACCTGAGATACCACTGTATTTGTGACTTCTATGGGCACTGCTATGTGCCTTCTGTCTTTGAGCTCTTTGCTCTCCTACTTTCAAGGCTCGCCGGGTCCTGGGAGATGGAGGGTCTGGAAAGCTTTCTATAATGACAATGTGTCAGCCATCTGTTGCTCTGTCTGTCCCATGATTTCCCAACTTTCCCCCTCACCTGCCTGTGAGCTGCGACCTCCCTCAAACCCCCGTTGTAAATCTATACTGTCTTCCTCTTCCTCCATCTGAAAAGGTCTCCATCATTCCTCCTCTGCCCAGTCCCTGACAATCCTAGCTTCTTCTGTTCCTCGAACTATGCAAACTCAATTTTCTTTCAAAGATTTGGGGGTAAACCGAAGCCAATCTTACCGGTGACATATCAGCATCCATTAACTTTCCATTCTGCATTGTGGGTGACTTCAAATCTCACCCTGGCTCTGTTAGTGTGGGTTTTGCCGCTAAGACAATATTGGAAGTGCAAGAAAGTATTCAATTACATGGAGTGCAAATACTGTATCCGCTTGATAATCCTTTGCCACGGAGTAATTTCCCTCCTCAATTGTTTATGAAGGGATTAATGGAAAATTAAAGACCCTGAAATGAATAATACCCTCGCTATTTAACTTCCAGGTTGCTGAATGCAGTTTGATGATCTCCTGCAGGAACAGGGCATGCAGCGTGCTTGCCTGGCCAAATTACAGTTACAAACATAATTGGATTTTAGTAGGCCAGATTCATTCCAAATAGGGCCGTCCCAGTACATGCCTGGTTATTCATTGCCACATCCTGTTTTGCCTCCTGCACTGATGTGAGTGAAGGGACGTCACCCGGTTAAGGACACAACTAGACCTTTATGCAAAAATAAAATCCTGAACCAAGCTTGGGTTAGCTTTTAGGAGAACTGGCTTCATATTTTTCCTGCATTCCTTTTCATTCACGCTTTATGTTTCATCACAGTTTCTTCCTATCTATTCAAAGGGCCTTTACTGCATGATACTAAATATAAGAATTCACTGATAAATGTATCTATGTACTGGCTCACTGGAGAACTTCAGAAATTCATATAGACATGTGAACTCAGCTACTCAGCAGCCCCTCTGCCTGAGTGATAATCCCTGGCATCCTGATACCTGAGTACCAGACGGTAGCCATTCCAGAAATAACAAACCCAGATGAAGACAAAAGGGTGTGATTAACTTGGCTGGGAAACAGGGAAATGTAAATATCTTTTTTGTTACACTTGATGGGTGTTTGGTGGAGGGCAAGGGAACCATGGGGCAGGGTCCTGGATGCTCAGATTACTGCCACCAGACCTCCCCTTTCATGATGTAACCGTGATGTATGAGTGATGTAGTTGGGGGGGGGGTAACATGGGGATTATCAGCTAATAAAAGTTTGGGTTCTCTTTTGTACGGGGTGGAGTCCTGTTGCGACAGTCTTCAATAAAGACCAGGCCTACTGGCTGCTGTTTTGCTCTGGTATTCCTGGCTGGTGTCCTTGGTTTTTGTCCAAGGGAGCCCTCAGATTTCTCCGTTAACAAAATTAAGCCCTCCCACAAAGAGAGAGAGAGAGAGAGAGAGAGAGAGAGAGAGATCCATTTTGATTTGAAAAGAATTGCACAGAAGAGTTATGGTTCACATAACAAAATCAGAGGCAGAGTCGTATGCCTGAGGGATTAAGTACGAGTGCCAGGCTGAGCTTCCTAAAATAAGTGACTCCATTTTTTGTGTGACCTTCTGTGAGGATAATAAAGCCATTTACACACAGTCTATATTCACTGTCCCTTATACTGATTACTCTTTCAATACAGAAGTAATCTTCAAGGCCACAAACAGCAGCTGCCATTCTTCAAAGAAGAGATAGCATGAAGTTCTCAAAGGACAAGAGGGCACTTTAGGCTCACATAACCTTCAGCATTTATTCGATGAAAATAGGGATGTCCAGTGCTATTTTTCTAGAAAAAGAGGTGCCGGGACGCACCATGAACACCTCCCTCATTCTCTTAGAATGGCAATGGTGCTGGAACTGAGTTCTGTCTCCTCCAACATTTCTCTGATGACAATAGGGACATCCTAAGGAAAAGTGGGACTCTCCAGGATCAAATCAGAAACTAAGATGACTTCTGTAAATCCAGGACTGCCCCTGGAAAATAGGGATCATAGAATCATAGAGTTGGAAGAGACCACAAGGGCCATCGAGTCCAACCCCCTGCCAAGCAGGAAACACCATCAGAGCACTCCTGACATATGGTTGTCAAGCCTCTGCTTAAAGACCTCCAAAGAAGGAGACTCCACCACACTCCTTGGCAGCAAATTCCACTGTCGGATGCTTGGAGCGTGTCCCTAAAGGCTCATTCTGGGTGACCTCAGTGGTTGTACTATCGACAGACTTACCTAGCTAACCCTATGGAAAAGCACAGGCAAAATATTTTCCTGTATCATTTAGAAGACAGTGACATGATATCTAAATGAAGGAAATCCAGAGTATTGAGATAAAGTTGATAATAACATATACAGTGGTACCTCGGGTTACAGACACTTCAGGTTACAGACTCCACTAACCCAGAAATAGTACCTCGGGTTAAGAACTTAGCTTCAGGATGAGAACAGAAATCGCGTGGCGGCAGCGGGAGGCCCCATTAGCTAAAGTGGTGCTTCAGGTTAAGAACAGTTTCAAGTTAAGAACGGACCTCCAGAATGAATTAAGTTCTTAACCCGAGGTACCACTGTACCTCTCCAAAAAGAAAAGTGAACAGAGAGTGATCCAGGTTCTTCTGGTATGGAATTAATGATACATTTATCAACATGCATGAAAGGTCGGTGTTTCACTCATTACACAGGAGTCAGCAGTTTGCCCAGTGTGAATCCAGATTTCCTTGGTGGAGGTCCAGTAAAGGCATGACTCTCAAAACGTTTCCAGATGCCCAACAAACAGAGGAGACAGCCTGCATGAGACTGGTGTGCTTGCCTCTACGCTAATACGTTCCTGTGTGCAACAGCAGAAAGCCATAGCTCAGGGGTCTGCAACCTTTAAGACAAAAAGGGCCACTTGGACCCGTTTCCGAAGGAAAAAAAAAACTGGGAGCCGCAAAACCATTGCGACATTTAAAACAAATATATCTCCAGAGCCGCGATCTGATAGCGGGAAGGTGACGTCGGGGTGGTGCGTGACTAACGCACGCACCGCCCCCATGCGACGTCACAGCCAGTACAGCGCCCGCCACAGTGGGGAGTGTCGGGGCGCACAATGCGCCTCCTCCCCTCACTAGTATCCGCCCCGGAGCCACGACAAAGGTGTAAAAGAGCCACATGTGGCTCCGGAGCCGCGGGTTGCAGACCCCTGCCATAGCTACTGCAGAACTGATTATCCTGCAATATCTCACTTTCAGAATAGAGAATATGTGGATAAGGCCTTGTGAACAACTCTCCAAAGCCAATGGGAGATTGAGCAAGGTTCTCCTTGCTTACAATTTCCCATGGATGTTAGGAAGAAAGTAAATTACTCCTAACAAGCAAATGTCACTCATTTGGTCACAGAAGTTGACTTTTCTTGGTGTAGAACAGGCATCCCTAAACTTGGCCCTCCAGAAGTTTTGGGACTACAATTCCCATCATCCCTGACCACTGGTTCTGTTAGGGATGATGGGAGTTGTAGTCCTAAAACATCTGGAGGGCCGAGTTTGGGAGTGCCTGGTGTAGAATTTGGGTGAGCTTGGTGAAGAAGATTGGATTTCGAGAGGAGTCTCTCTCCCCCCAACCATGAAACTCTTCACCTGTTGAAATCTTCAGTGGGCCATCTTCCTACTGTATACACAACAATGAAGGGCCAAAAACAGTTGAAGAGAAAAATAATTGCACCAAAAGATCTGGCAGTGTGCAACGCAGCACAGCTTGCACCCCAGAGCCAGAGGGGCAGCATCAAGAACCTCTGCCAGCTTCTTCACCTCTTCTTTAAAACAGTCAGCTCACACCTGGCTGAGTTCAGAAGGGTCCCCGTGCGAGGAAACCTCTGCACTCCGAGCGCCGCACCCGACGCTCATTGTGCTAGATAATATAAATAGTCATCAAAATGTTTCTGCAGAGTTGAACCATGGGTGAACGGTTCGCATTGCGTTTCCTCAGGCAAAAGCACTCATGCTTACGGCATTAGTTAAAAATAATGAGAAATATGTTGGCAAACAGGGCAACTGTTAGGCAGAAATGTAGACCACGAGGAAAGAGCAGATGTCTCTGGCAGGACAGAAGAGAGAGAGACCTTAGACTCTTCCCCTGTGCCTTAATTTAGCAGTGTTCTTTAGAGACTGCCCAGAGAGGCAACAATTGATCCTTGTAAGGACCTACAAGCAGGCAGTCTGCGTATCTTTATTACTGTATGACTTGGCTTTGCTCAGTTACACTTCTCTATTTGCTTTTTCTAAAAAATAATTTTTATTAATTTTCAACACAAATATACAATCTTATCCAAATTTTCACAAATTTAGCTCTGTTTGGACTTCCTTCAGCTTCTCTGACAATCATCCGTATTTACCTCTCAATTCCGCATTTCTTCTGTTTTTTATTGCCATTAGTCTTCCCTCCCACTATCTATTTCTTTTTAACAATATATCTCAACTTTCACAGTGCTTCTTGAAACCCCACTAGCGTTGTTTGCACATCACATATACATTTCAGATATTCAACATATTTTCCTCAGTCCTCGATGAACTTTTGGTCTCGAAGATATCTAATTTTCCCAGTTAATTTGTCCAGTTCTGCGTAGTCTGTCAGTTTCATTCTCCATTCTTCTATCGTCGGTATTTCCTCTTGTTTCCATTTCTGGGCCAGTAGGATTCTTGCTGCTGTAACTGCGTATTGAAAAAGTTTACAGTCCTTTCTTCTTATTTCATTTCCTGTAATCCCTAAAAGAAAGGCCTCTGGTTTCTTTACAAATGTATATTTTAACATTTTTTTCATTTTATTATATATCATCTCCCAGAAACCCTTCATTTTCTTACAGTCCCACCACATATGGTAAAACGTTCCTTCTTTTTCCTTACATTTCCAACACTTATTACATGTCTTATACATTTTTGCTAATTTTACCGGTGTGATGTACCATCTATAAAACATTTTCATAACATTTTCCTTTAACGCCGTACAAGCAGTAAATCTTAAATTTTCCTTCCATAGTTTTTCCCAGTCATCAAATTGTATATTATAACCAAAATCTCTGGCCCATTGTATCATTACCAATTTAACTTCTTCATCTTTCATATGCCATTCCAACAATATCTTATACATTTTTGACAGAATTTTACAATCATTATTTATTATATCTGTTTGAAACTTTGAGTCTTTTTCTGCAAAACCACTTTCTTTAATATCTTTTTTAAACATTTCATTAACCTGAAAATAATGCAACCAATCATAAACATGTTCTCTAACTTGTTCGTATGGTTTTAATTTCCATTTCCCTCCTTCTTTAATTATCAATTCACCATATGTGATCCATTTACCTCTCATATTTATTTTCTTACACTTCTCTATTTGCATAACCTTCCCCTGCTCACACATCTCATTTTCACTGCTATGATGAGTTAACATTTAACACTCCCAAGTGTTTTACAAATGAGTATCTAGTGCCAGGTATTCATGTGTAAGGCAAAGGGACCCCTGACCATTAGGTCCAGTCATGGCCGACTCTGGGGTTACGGCGCTCATCTCGCTTTATTGGGCGAGGGAGCCGGCGTACAGCTTCTGGTTCATGTGGCTAGCATGACTAAGCCGCTTCTGGCGAACCAGAGCAACACATGGCCGTTTACCTTCCCGCCAGAGCGGTACCTATTTATCTACTTGCTCTTTGATGTGCTTTCGAACTGCTAGGTGGGCAGGAGCAGGGATCGAGCAATGGGAGCTCACCCCGTCGCGGGGATTCAAACTGCCAACCTTTTGATTGACAATCCCTAGGCTCTGTGATCTAACCCACAGCACTACCCACGTTCATGTGTGTCCTCACCTTAAATTACAGCGAGGGGATGGAGACAGAGGCTAAACTAGAGGCATGACTGAGTAGGAATGGAGGAGAAATTCAACTTGGTTCTCTTTTAAAGGTGAACCCAGTGGTGTAGCATGGAGGGGCCACAGGGGTGGTTGCCCCAGGTGCAAAATTGTTAAGGGCACAAAATTTCAACACCCAGTGCTGTATCTATACAGCTGTGTGCTCCGTTTAAAACGAACCAGGAAGTGACCTCTCCAGACCACAGAACGACTCTTCTTTTCTTATCTCTGCGGCTGTGATTTCCGGGGTGATGCAGATGCCATTAGGCAGTGGATTATCAAATGCGTACTCCATCCTCTCCCTCCCTCTGTTCTGCCCTGGGCACTGGCCACCCACGCTATGCCACTGGGTGAACCTGCCTGCTTCAGGAGCTGTGAGCCACGGGTTGGCGATTCCAACCTTCAGCCTACAGAGCAAGGGCAGCTTCTTGCAGTGGAGGTGCAGTTGCTCAAGTGCAAAACACAAACAGGCTGCATCATTTGGGAAGGGCACAGGTATCCCTCATTGAGCACTTGAAGTGTATCCAGAAGTGTGTCCAGGATGGAATACACCACCCCTTTTAAGCATTTTAAATGGAACATAGGAAACTGACTCATACCATGGGTCCACTTCCCTCAGACCAGATCAGGTTATGGGGTGGCTAAATGTAAAAGGAGGCAGCGCCCGTGCACCTTTAATAGTTGTGCAGAACAGGAGACTTCAACAGGCTACATCTGATGAAAATGTCTCTTCCATACAGCTCTTAATGGTGCACAAGCAGAGCCATCTTTCCCATAGGGCTTAGTGGTTCATTGCGCCAGGGCGCTGGCCTCTTAGGGACGCCCCAGCGAGTGGGGGAGCTGTGCGGCTTTGCCGGCGGTCTCCCCTTTCCCTGCACGCTGCCAGCTGCGCCCCACCAACCATCTTTCCTTCCTACCCTCCTTGGCCTGCCCCCCTCTGCAGGCGGGCACATTGGTGCTGCTGCTGCTGCTTGTGCTGCTCCCACAAATGCTTTGCGGCGTTCCGGAGCCCCGTTCGCATCCAGAAGCAAACGTAACTAGCGATGGCACGTCTGTGCACGCCGCTTCCGCAAATGCGCGTGACATCATTTTGAGAGTCTGCGCATGCACAAGAAGTGAAACACAGAAGTAACATGCTCTGTTACTTCTGGGTTGCCGCGGAGTGCAACTTGAACGCGCTCAACATGAAGCATATTCAACACGAGGTATGTCTGTACTGCCAATCTTAAAGAAACTCTACCTGAAACCAACGTTTTGTGATAGCTATCAACCAGTTGTGCCAGTAGTGATGTATGGAAGTGAAAGCTGGACCATAAAGAAGGCTGATCGCAGGAGAATGGATGCTTTTGAATTATGGTGCTGGAGGAGACTCTTGAGAGTCCCATGGACTGCAAGAAGATCAAACCGATCGATTCTGAAGGAAATCAGCCCTGAGTGCTCACTGGAAGGACAGATCCTGAAGCTGAGGCTCCAAGACTTTGGCCACCTCATGAGAAGAGAAGACTCCTTGGAAAAGACCCTGATGTTGGGAAAGTTGGAGGGCACAAGGAGAAGGGGACGACAGAGGACGAGATGGTTGGATAGTGTTCTCGAAGCTACCAGCATGAGTTTGACCAAACTGCGGGAGGAAGTGGAAGACAGAAGTGCCTGGCGTGCTCTGGTCCATGGGGTCACGAAGAGTCGGACACGACTAAAGGACTAAACAACAACAACAACAATCAACCAGTTGTAAATACCCTGGGTTTTTTTTTGGGGGGGGGGTTAGGGTTAGGGTCTTGGTTGCCCTCCTCTGCACACGTTCCAGCTTGTTGGGGAAAAAGAAATGTTTTTCAACGTTTGGTATGATGCAGGGCCAACCAGAGGGGAGGAAGCAGACCTGTGGCTCCAGGTCCATTCAAAGGGGACTGCAGGTAGTGAGAGGATATATTTCCACTCCTTATACAGTCTGTACTTATATAACTGTATTCCCTTGTTGCGGAGTCTATAAAAAGCATGGAGGAGGGGGCAGGGAACGAACTAGGAAGTGGGGGGAAAGAATGGAGCCTCTGTGGTTCCACTAATGCCATCAGGTTTGTTTTATTGAAAGGCAGGTTTAAAGGTGCATAGGTCATGCACATGGCTCCTGCTAGATGCACAGTCCCTTTGGGTATGCATGAAAGAGGAATGCACGGTCTGAGCAGGAGCATTTGGTTTTCCCATGCGAAAAGAGGTTCCGCTCCCTCTGCTCTTTGCTACAGAGAAAGTAGGTTAAAAGAGTGTTCGGGCTGTGCAGTTGAGCATTCGGGAAAAGCAAGGCATTGCAAAAGCTACGGTGTGTGCAGTCCAGTTATTGGGCTGTCTTGTTCCTCCTCTCTCCCTTCAACATTCCTCGTCTTTCTCACTTCCTTGACAGTCTTTCCAAGCTAGGAATTCTCTTTTAAAAGCCTTTAAAAAAAAATTAACATACCTTTGGTTAAAAAAAAGGCAAGCTGGATTTTTAAGTGCTTATTGCTCTGTTTAAAATGCAATGTTGCCTGTAATAACGTAGATCAGCACCTGTTTGTTTGCTGCTGTTCTGAATTTATTTAGAATACAAAAATATTGATTTTAAAGTATTTTTCAGATAGAGGTTGTCAGGTGCTTTGGGGAAGCTCTGGAATTGTCACCAGAAAATAAGAAACACATCTCCGACAAAAAAAAAAAATACAAAGTTGCACAAAACTGGTACATACTAATATACATGTGTAGATACACATTTGGAAATATTTTCTATAATCTAAATAAAAATACATTTCACCATAATGCGATGAATCCTGACCCGGTGAGCAGTGCACCTGCTTAATCTGTTGTTTAGGTGCTAAGTGTCGATGGGCAAATTCAAGACCCTTCTTTGCTCAATCTTTAGGGTTTAAAAAATGTTCTAACTGGGGTGGGACCAGAGAGCCATTCAAATGGAACAGGGATTGAAGCCTGTGACCCTCTAGAGTAGCGATTCTCAACCTGTGGGTCCCCAGATGTTGCTGGACTACAACTCCCATCATCCCTAGCTAGCAAGGCTAGAGCTCAGGGATGATGGGAGTTGTAGTCCAACAACATCTGGGGACCCACAGGTTGAGAATTGCTGCTCTAGATGGACTCCAACTTCCCATCAGCCCCAGTCAGTGTGGTCAATGGTCAGGTAAGATGGAAAGTAAAATAAAAATCTAACCAGGTTCGAAGCCAAAGGTATCAAAACAGCTGGGGGTTTTAAAGGATTGCAGAACACAAAATGTGTGCCATACCTGGGAGCTCCTACTCCATAAATGAATACCAGTTGGAAGCACAGCTTTCCTAGATCTTTGCTCTACAGTTCCCTTAGCCTGGCATTTAATCCAGCCCTACATTTTTGAAGCAACCCGACAAATCTACAGGAATCATAAAAGGTAGAGGAAAACAGAATTGCAGCAGAAGCGGCTCCCTGCCCAGCCTACAATCTACAGCTGTGTTTTCCCCCAGAAATATGAATGCCTGAAGTGGGGCAGTGGGGCTGTGCATCCATGTGTTCAGTATGAAATCGGAAGGAGTCTCTGTCAATACAACTGTGTGCTCTGAGGGTTCTCCCCTCCATGATCAGGAACTTGAACCCAGGGGTGAAACTAGGCTTTATTTCACCTGGGTCAAAGACCCAGTTTGACAAAAAACCAAACAAACCCATGTGTTATGTACTGATGTTCTCGCCCTGGGCCAGCAGGGGGATACTGTAGATAGTTTTCACTCAGGTCCACGTATGCAAATAAGGGATTGAAAGTGACGTTCAGTGATTGGATAGTTACAGAAAGTGGTTACTGTTGCGTTGTACTGGAGCTCTATATAAGCAGGCTGGCTGAACCCTTCAGCTCAGTTCTGTTCTGGCCTGAGAATAAATAAGAGCTGTTTGAAGAATCACTGTGTCATCTGATATGTTCACCCACAACTTAGCAGGCATGTGCATTTGTGTACACATACACACACAGGCTGGGAGCCTCAGCAGTGCCCCTCTGGAGACTTCACCCAGGGCAAGAAACAACAACAGCTAGCCCCGTCCCCTAGTTATGACACTGCCCTAACCCTCTCCTTACAGTGTAAAAGGTAAAGGACCACTGGATGGTTAAGTCCAGTCAAAGGCGACTATGGGGTTGCAGTTCTCATCTCGCTTTCAAGCCAAGGGAGCCGCCGTTTGTCCACAGACAGCTTTTCCGAGTCATGTGGCCAGCAGGACTAAACTGCTTCTGGTGCAACAAGACACCGTGACGGAAGTCAGAGTGCACAGAAACGCCGTTTACCTTCTCGCCACAATGGTACCTATTTATCTACTTGCACTGGTGTGCGTTCAAACTGCTAGGTTGGCAGGAGCTCACCCCGTTGCGGGGATTCGAACCGCTGACCTTCTGATCTGCATGCCCAAGAGGCTCAGTGGTTTAGACCACAGCGCCACAAGGCTAAAGGGTAGACAGTGCTTCCTCCAGATGTTGTCAGCCTTCAGCTCCCACCAGCCCCAGTCTGCATGGTCAGGGATTATGGAAGCTGTAGCCTTATAGCATCTGGAGAGCATCACACTGCCTGCCCTTGAAGCACACAGAAGTTGCACACACAGGCTTGTCCATGCTAGGCACGGTGCTTTTCTCAGAATTCCTGATCTTGCACATAAAGCCTATGAACATCATTTGCACGGACACAGGAACTTCCATGCATGGGTCAGGAGCAGGATGTGCTGTCACAAATCCACTTTTCCCCAAACCACACACACACACACGAGCAAACAACTTCACTCTTCCTGTATTTCTCATGTGGCTTTTAAAGGTTCAAGCATCCATCACACACACTTTGAATTCATCCATTATTCTAACGCTTCCATTCTCTCTCCTAAGAAAAGAGGAAGAAAAACAGACAGTAGATTATTAATCAACTCTATTTTTTAAATTATTTTTTTGCAGATTGCCTGCAACGAAATTGCTTGGATAGATCCTTAAAACGAGGGGGGGGGGAGTGATTCCCTAAGCAAAGATTTGCATATCCCAGCTCCTTCCTCTGGTGTATATATTGTTTCACGCAGAGGGACTGGAGCATTCTCAGCCAAGTTAATAACAGAGGCAACAAGATTCATGTGACATGTAGCTGCTCTGAAAACAGACCTCACGCATGCAAGGAAACACTCCAACCTTGGGGAATTTCCAGTTAAAGACTGAAGCGCGGTATGTAGGCCATTCCCCCAAAGTGGCTGTGGCTATAGACTTATCTCTCAGGATACTGCATGAACCTACTTTGTATCGGGCATATTGGAAAAGCCCTGGAGGGGAGCTGCCGGCAACAGGCGTGTCATGGCAACCTATCTGCCTTTTCGTCCCTTTCCTTATTAACTTCGCAAGCCTCAAAGGCATTCCGTCGGGTCCGAGTTCCTGTTGGTGACACTCTGAGCAGTCTGAAATCCAGGTGCGGCCCAGGACATAAACCCTAAAGGGGGGTGGGAGTTGTTGGGGTTATATCACACAGACATCGTGGAACTGGGGTTGGGACAAGCCAGGTAAGACCTCAGACTCAGAAGAGCTGGAGGTGGATAGACGACGAGAAACGTAGTTGGGTGACAGGTCTGACTCGGCCTAAGAACCTAAGAAATGTCCAGCTCAGTCAGGCCAAAGGATCATCTACTCCCACATCCTCTTCTCAATATTTATTTATTTCATTTATTGAATTTATACACAGTGGACGCTCGGGTTGCGAACGTGATCTGAGCGGGATGCACGTTTGCAACCTGTGACGGTGCATCTGCGCATGTGCGGGCTGCAATTTGGTGTTTCTGTGCATGCGCAAAGTGCAATTTAGTGCATCTGCGCATGTGCGACCCCCGAAACCCGGAAGTAACCCGTTCCAGTACTTCCGGGTTTCGGCGGGTCTGTAACCCGAAAAAACGCAACCTGAAGCGTCTGTAACCCGAGGTATGACTGTACCGCCCTATACTCGGGGGTCTCAGGGAGGTTCACAGAATAAAATCAAGATATAAAACCACATAATAAAAATAAAAACAAGTCAATAGCCTCCCCCCCAAAAAAAAACGCATTTTAAAAGGGCACAGGATGTCAATCAGGTCAACCAAAGGCCTGGTTAAAAAGGAATGTTTTTGCCTGGTTTCTAAAGGTGTGTAATGAAGGCACAGGGCAAACTTCCCTGGGAGAGCATCCCACAGATGGGAAGCCACTGCAGAAAAGGCCCTGTTCTCGTGTTGCCACCCCCCCAACCTCTCAAGGATGAGACACACGAAGGAGGATCTCAGAAGATGATCTCAGGCTATAGGTAGGTTCATATGGAAAGGGGCAGTCCTTGAGGTATTGCGGTCCTGAGCCATTTAAGGCTTTATGGGTCAGAACCAGCACTTTGAATTGGGCCCGGGAAACTAATTGGTAGCCGGCCCAGGAAACTAATTGGTAGCCAGCCAGATACCTATGGGAAGCCCACAAATACAACCTGGGTGTATGCAATTTCCAGCATACAGGTGGGGACCATCTGAAATGGTGATTCTGTTCTTGGGCTCCCCAAACATTGGCAGAGTGCGTATAAGCACACACCACCCCTTTCTGCCCTTTCCCCATTCTGCTCTGTTCTGCTCCCCATTCCACTCCCTGTTCTGCTGCCTTCTGGGTCCAAAAGGACCTGCGTGTCAGTGATTTCACATCCATTCAATGCACCTAAAACGGTTGCCACCTGGTTGGGGATAATTCAGATGGAAATTCCCAGGTGTAAAAAAAAAAGGTTATTTATGTATGCTACTACTGCGGCCTGCATTTTGTTAGCCCCAAAATGGAAAATAAGCGAGGTCCCAACTAAATTAGAATGGCAACTTAAGCTGATGGAATATGTGCAGCTTGCAGACTTAACATATAGAATAAGAAAACAAGAAGAAAGTAAGTTTAAAGAAGACTGGAAAATGTTTATTGAATATATGGGGGAAAATTGTGTACACCTGAAAACTTTGGCAGCATTAAGATAAATTCAAGAGTGTGAATAAGTTTTGATGGATGTAACAATGGAATACTGAATGGTTTAGTTTACCTAAAATATGCAGGGATTTATGATATGCAAAATGAACCATGGAAAGAGAAGGAGGGAAGTCATTGATATTTTAAGGATGTTTAAGGATATTGATATTTTAAGGCTATTTTAAGGATTGATATTTTACAGTAAGTCATTGGTATTTTAAGGATGTTTAGTATTCTAAAATGGAAAACAGAAAATTTAATAAAAATAAAATAAAATAAAAATAAAATAATGGTTGCCACCTGTACTGGCTCCATCAGTGAAGGTAGACAGTGTATGGCAGTTTCAAATGTACCTTCTCTCATGGAGGATTATTCTGTAAGAAACAAGTACGAATATGTTCTCATGAAAGCGTAAAAAAGAAGACTGGGATTGGTGATAAGTGCTTAAGTAGCTGGAACAGGTGGCTATTACTCTGAGAGCTGGGCTGCCCAAGAAGCTTTCTTGTCATTATGATGAAATGGAGTTTGGTTTTTTTCCTGGGTTGAACCACTCCAAGTTGCATTTGGAGGACTGCGTGATTGGGTCCTCCTCTTGACAAATTGATTGGGCGGGGGGGAGAGAGAAAAAACCTCCTGGCACACAGGAAAAAAATAGCATCAAGAACAGTTCCAGCACAGCCACCTCTGTATCATGCAAAGTCCTCTGTGTGCAGGAAAGTTATTTTCATGGCTAAGCATTCAATGCACAAGAGTCAGTCAATGAACAAATTTGTTGTTGTTGTTTAGTCGTTTAGTTGTGTCCGACTCTTTGTGACCCCATGGACCAGAGCACGCCAGGCACTCCTGTCTTCCTCTGCCTCCCGCAGTTTGGTCAAACTCATGCTGGTAGCTTCGAGAACACTATCCAACCATCTCGTCCTCTGTCGTCCCCTTCTCCTTGCGCCCTCCATCTTTCCCAACATCAGGGTCTTTTCCAGGGAGTCTTCTCTTCTCATGAGGTGGCCAAAGTATTGGAGCCTCAGCTTCACGATCTGCCCTTCCAGTGAGCACTCAGGGCTGATTTCCTTAATAATGGATAGGTTTGAACAAATTTATCATGTGTTTATACAGACAATCACATGCAAAGATGGCTAGAAGCCAGAGTAAGTGATGTGTCCATGTTCTAAATCAGCATCTCTGCTGTAGTATTCTATATATGGAAGGAGTGAAGACAATCATTTCTCTGCCTCCTTGAAGAGGCAGATTTGTCCTTTTCATCTGGGTTTTGCCCCTGCCAAGTCTTTGACTTGGTTCATTGACAGAGGAAGGAACTGAGTCTCTGGTGCTTATCTGCCTTTCACTATAAACGTTGTTTGGGGGAAAGATCAAAGGTGCATCACTTGGTGAGAAGGAAGCGATGAGTGCTGAAAGTGAGATAAAGAGGGAGGGGGAAGGAGAGAGTAAGAAACTTGCCTGGTATCAGATGAACAACAAAATATGCCTACGGGGCTCAGCAGCAGAGCAAGCCGATCGGGCACCTGGGGCATAGCTGTCAAGCGTCCCTTATTTGGCAGGACAGTCCCTTATCCCAGCGCCATGTCCCACTGCTGTCCCTTATTGATGATGCCCCTTAAATTTCCTGGGTTTCAAAGGAAGCAGCTCCTTTCCCTCCCTCCCTGCTGGCCAGGGAGGAGGGAGGCTCCAACTGTGTTGCTTGGCTGTGTTGCTCACCCAATAAGGAGTCTAAGAACGACTGGGGGGTGGAGCTTGCATGCCTTGTGCTGATCAAATCGGCCGCGTTGCCTGGGGACTCGCCTTTGCTCAGCGCTTCCCAGCGGAGAGGTGATGGTGGTTTTCCTTGCTGCATCCCCTTTGCCGGGTTGCTGCGCTATGGGAACCACCGCTTGAGGCTTCGTTTGGCTGCTGGTTGACTAAAATCCCTTATTTTGGCTGCTGATCCCTTATTTACGAGGCTCCTGGTCCCTTATTTTCAAATCTGTAAGTTGACAGCTATGGCCTGGGGTGGTGTGCATGCCCTGCGCCCAGGGGCGAGGCCAGCCGCCTGCAGGGGCGGGGCCAACAGGGGCAGAACGCTCCATGGGACCTCTGAGGAGTCTGCCTGCCTCCTCTCACTCAGCCATCTTGAGGGGGAGGCGATGGGCAGACTGTTTGGGGCAGCGTGGAGCCTGCAGGCTCCCAAGCCACTGCCTCACTCCCAGGAGAGATGCGTGTCTCGGACGCGCTGCAGGCCCCATGGTGAGTGCTGTCCGCCATTTTGTCACCCCCCTCAGTGGTGACACCTGGGGTGACCCGCCCCCCTTTCCTCCACCCCTGACAGGGTGCTACCAGACAGGCACAACCATTCATTTCTTTCATGATAATGTCCTGTGTCCTGGTTGTCTTTAAAAAGAAAACCATCAACATTGAGAACCTTGGTAGCCCAAATTTCTGCGCCAAGAAAAGCTGGATCCTATATGCCAGTGGTTCCCAAAACATTTTTATTTTTTGGCCCAT
This sequence comes from Podarcis muralis, assembly GCF_964188315.1. NCBI lineage: Eukaryota > Metazoa > Chordata > Lepidosauria > Squamata > Lacertidae > Podarcis > Podarcis muralis. The sequence goes on from NC_135671.1 coordinate 22,578,537, forward strand.
GAATCTTTTTGAAATATACTCAAGAGTCCTGCAGTGATTTCATACTCTTTATTGCAGCCTGTAAAACAGTGATTCAATTTCCACCCAAACCTCAGGCCTTTATATACACAATGAGTCCCGTCTGATTGGCTGATTCTGCTTCCCTCCTGGAACCTGATAGGTCTTCTCCTGCAAGCCAATCAGTTGTTACATTCTACGATCCTACCAGCTTAATAGGCTGATTAACTTCCTCCTGGAGCCTGATTGGTCTTCTCCTGCAAGCCAATCTGTTGTTGCATTCTAGGATCCTACCTGCCTATTGTTCTAGGATCCAAGCTTAGAATATAACACTTTTCAAAATTGTTGAGGGTTTGCCCCAAGGTAAAAGACTTCTGGGAAAGGATTTATAATGAATTGAAAAAAGTGTTGGAAAACACATTTATTAAGAAACCAGAACCCTTTTTACTTGGTATAGTGGGGTGTGTGTGTGTGTGAAATCCCCAAAAAGGATGTTACTTTTTTCTGTATGCCACAACAGCTGCGAGAATATTGTTAGCGAAGAATTGGAAGAAACAAGATTTACCAACTACTGAAGAATGGCAGATGAAGATGATGGACTATATGGAACTTGCCGAATTGACTGGGAGACTCCGATATCAGAGAGAAGAGACAGTGGAAGAAGACTGGAAGAAGTTTAAGGAATATTTGGAAAAATATGCTAATATTTAAATCTTAGAATAGCTTTGGAAGTTGATATAGGCTGTAGGGTTAGAAGTAGAAGATAGGATATTTTAAAATAGTATTATTTGTAAGTCATAAAATGTGAAGTTATTTTAAGTGTGATTTTAAAAAAAGATGGTTAGAAATTATTATATATGTAAACTGCTAAAGATGAAGTAAAATGAAAATCAGATAGGTGGGACTTGGGGAAGCCCACTTAACAATGTTTAGAAAAATAAGGATATGACAAGAATTTGTTTGTATTGTTTGTCTTTTCTGTTTGTGTTATAAAATGAATAATTTTTTTTGGAAAAAACAAAACAAAATTGTTGAGGGTTTTGTGATGGGCTACCTAATGGACAAGGGACGCAGGTGGCGCTGTGGGTTAAACCACAGAGCCTAGGACTTGCCGATCAGAAGGTCGGCAGTTCGAATCCCCACGACGGGGTGAGCTCCCGTTGCTCAGTCCCTGCTCCTGCCAACCTAGCAGTTCGAAAGCACGTCAAAGTGCAAGTAGATAAATAGGTACCGCTCCGGCGGGAAGGTAAACGGCGTTTCCATGTGCTGCTCTGGTTTGCCAGAAGTGGCTTAGTCATGCTGGCCACATGACCCGGAAGCTGTACGCCGGCTCCCTCGGCCAGTAAAGCGAGATGAGCGCCGCAACCCCAGAGTTGGTCACGACTGGACCTACTGGTCAGGGGTCCCTTTACCTTTACCTTACCTAATGGACAATGGCTTGCAAAAATGTGCATGTCAAAAGTGCAACAAATCTCCCTAAGGAAAACTGCAAATGATGTGGAGATGTGAACTGCAGTTAAAATGGAGGGAAAGGAAAAACAAGAGAAGCTGAAATGGAAAGATTTGCCCATCCCTAGAATGGCTGTTATGTTGATTGCTCTCCCCTCCTTCAGCACATCATTGTTTGGCAAAAAGCTGGGTTTTACTTTTCAAGGAACGAATTTGCTAATCAAAGCCTCTTCTGAAAAAGTATTAGATCCTTTTTAAAATTTTCTGCAAAGCACAAATGCAAACAGTGATAGGCAGAGCAGTGCAGTGACAAGGCTTCTTTTGCAGGGCTGCAAAAATGGAAGATTACTTGCCTTTCCTCAGAAAGCTGCTCAGCTGGGCTATGGAGCCGGAGAACGAATTGGGGTCAACTCACACCCCACTGTCAGGGCAACAAAGCAGCTGCTAAAACAGTGTGGGGCAGCATTATGCAACAGTTCCAGGCCAGACCCTGAACACCTTGGGCCCTGGCTTAATGGAGCCTTCTGGGGAGAATTTCGGGAGACAGAATGTAATTACCAGACCTGGCATTTGTAACTGTGTAATCCTATTCTTTCATAAACTGTCATGGAATCATCCGTGGCCAAAGGAAAAATTGATTGTTCTCTCTGCAGTCTGTAACACATGTATCTACAGCGTTTTTTAAGCTGTGGGTGGAGGGAGAAGGTAATGAGGACCTTTGGCATGATTCAGACAGAGTTAAGCCCTTTTAATTCCTGTTGATTTCGCTGGGAGAGATACAAGCATACGCTTAATTAAACAAAGCTCTGGCCACATCAGCCTGCTTGAGACTGCAGACATGGGAGTCATTGTTTGCGTAGGGCTACCATCTGCCCTACTTTACAGAGGAGAAGACAGTCCTCTGTTTGGCGGCCTGGCTAGTCGGAGTTCCCCATTCCAAGGATTATTCTGTGCGTGAAAACAGCAGCTGCCACTGAAAGTGGTGCCTCATCCCAGCCACCATTTTTGTGGTGTCACCAATTCCCCGCCCTTAATGCTCCTTGGAGCAAAGCATTTGAGGTGGAGGGGAAAACAGTGGTCATGAGCTGCTTGGAGTTCCAGTGAGTTTCTCTCTGAAAACTGCCTTTCCCAAGATGGTGCTGAAATCTTCCAAACTTCACAGCTGGAGACTGGAACCATGAAATTGGAAGAGGCCATTGAAACCATGAAATTTTGGACCAGCCCTCTGTCTTGCCTCCTTTGAAATGACAGTGGTGTTGACATTTCTATCCCACCTTAAGAAATAGGCATGGGATTGTTATGTGTCACATGTTTACATTCCAGCACAGTTTGCTGGGAACTTCCATTGTGTGTATAGCTTTTGCTTTTAGCTGTTCTCTCCGAGACGACATGAGAGAGAGACGACATGTTTCTTTGTCCTGATTTATGATTAATAAATATGTAGTTGTAGTATGCTCCCACAAGCCTCACGCCTATTCTGTGTGTGCAGTTCGATCTGCTGATAGTGTGCCCTGGCTGAGAAAGCCTGGGTCGCTGATTTACGTCGGAGCAGAAGAGTGATGGTCATCGCAGCTGGACGGCTGGAAGGAGATGGCCCAGCCGGGGCTAGCCAGCTGGCCTCCCGGCCCTCTGCATGCCGACAAGTATGACCTAGAACCAGGGCTTCCTCCCACCCCATTGGAGCTCAGTTCCAGCACCTCTCTGGTGGACGCCATTGCCACTAAAGGAGAACAAGGGAAGTGTTCCAGCACATCTTTTTCTAGAAAAATAGCCCTGCCTAGGACATGCTCAACACTGCCGCAGGCAGCTGTTCTCTCCAGCAGAATATCAGTGGAGGTGGGCAAGCTCTTTTTTAGAGAAGGAACTGCCATTACTGCCATTTGAATTGAGGGATCTGTGATCAATTCCAGTTGATCTGCCTGTATGTGAATGTTTCCATTCTGTTGCATGTAGCTTGGCTTTCTTGCAATGCATGCATTGCACTGCTGTGCTTTGGCACCTTTTCCCTGTGTGTCTCCTCCCTTGCTTGAGGCAAGTCAGGATCCAAATAACAGAGGCTGATCTGCAAGGAGGGATCTTGGAAAATTCCAATAAAAATGGAAATGGGAGCAGAAATTGCCAATGTTCCCTTATTCATGGTTAGTTCATAAGTTTGCTATTCTAGCCAAAGGCCATGATAAACATGTTCCCTTAAAATTATATGAAAATTATGTATAAATGGTACTTAACACCTAATAGGCTAGCAAAGATGTACAAATCTGAATCAGGCACATGTTGGAAATGTAAAGAAAAAGAAGATACCCTTTTCCATATGTGGTGGACTTGTAATAAAAAAAGCCTACTGGGAAATGATATATGATGAACTGAAAAAAATGTTTACGTTAACCTTTATTAAGAAAACAGAGGCTTTCCTTTTGGGATTAATGGGATTAGAGTTACCTAAGCAATATAAAAATGTATTTATGTATGTGACCACTGCTGTTAGAATGTTATATGCCCAAAGATGGAAAGACGAAAATGTCCCAACAAAAGAATGGTTACAGAAACTAATGGACTATGCAGAAATGGCAAAATTCACCAGAAGAATAAGAAATCAAGAAGATCAAGTTTTTAAGAAAGAATGTAACTCATTTGTAGTATATTTGCAAAGTTTTTGTAAGCAAACTACAACGTTGGCAGGCTTAATCTTAACAACGTGCAGTAAGAAAAACAACAACAACATATAAGTAACATAGAGGGTAAATAACAAATTGGTATAATTTGGATATGCAGTAAATTAAAATATAAACAAGGAACCACAGAAAGAGGAGGAAGGGAGTCAAAATAAGAAAATGTTTGTCTGTGAATTAAATTTATTTTTATTTTGTATATTGTAAAAGCTTATAATTTTAAAAACATTGTTTTATAAAGACAAACACGTTCCCTTATTCATTCCATATCTGGAAATCAATCCCGTGAAGCCAATTGGTATTAGCTATTCTTCTTGCTTCCAGTCCACGAACGAGACGTAATTGATTACGTTTTCTCCTGTTTGCATTATGTTTCCTTTGCATTGAAATAAATGGTGCAGAATTGTGGGATGATGATGTAAATTAATTAAGTAAATGATGTACGGTACATTACATAATTTTGCCATGGTAGACAGTGAGCTGACTGATGTAGATTTCGGTGAAAGGCGAACTGCAGCAGAATGGAAACAATGGGGCATGTGATAAAAACAGACTGGAATGAGAAAGTGTGCCTCCTTATGTCCCTATCTGCAAGGGACATTGAGCAGATTTCATCCACAGTTCAGATTAGAGTCCAGGGATCAGCAACCTCTTTCAGCCGTGGGCCGGTCCACCGTCCCTCAGACCATGTGGTGGGCTAGTCTATATTTTGGGGGAACAAATGACCGAATTCCTATGCCCCACAAATAACCCAGAGATGCATTTTAAATAAAAGCACACATTCTACTCATGTAAAAACACGCTGATTCGTGGACTGTCCGCAAGCCAGATTGAGAAGGCAATTGGGCTGCATCCGGCTCACAGGCCTTAGGTTGCTACCCCTGGATTAGACCATCTTTCCTTCTAGCTATGGTTCCTAGGTTTTTCTAGCAGGCAGAGAAAATCAAGATAACTATGCAATGGAACCAAGACAGAAAATATGCAGAGAGACAGACAGAGAGAGACACAGAGAGAATGATGGATATCTATTTATAAAATCTTCCATGGCTGATGAGCAAGAATGCTGGCCATTTGTACAGGAGGAATGTGGTGCTCTCCCCATTAGAGAGCAATTGGGTACTGAGTTAACAGAATTACCCGGAACATTAATGGATTATGCCAGATTTTGTGTTTAATACCAATGGATGCCCCATTCATTACTTCAGCTCTCAGGCGTGCTCCTAAAGAGCTTTTGATCCAGTTAACATGCATTTAAGCTTTGATCCCAGGAAACGTTTCCCTGGCATAGACGTGTTAATGAAGTTGAGCCCACTCTTTAGGCACCCGCTTGGGAATTGAGGCGGGGTGTGCGTGTAGGAGCTCAGAGCAGGGAGGAGCAGAGCAGCTGTTACATAGACTCAGCACAGACAGCTGATCAGGTTTCATCGGCAATGGGCAGCTGGGCCCTGCCCTGCCTCCTGCATATTCCAGCGAAAATTACTCAGGACCCTGTCCAAGAGAAATAAGTGCTGATTGGCACCAAGATGCAGATCCATTTAGATTTTAGAGGGTGATACGGAAGGAGGCTGAAGCTTGTGTCTCGCTGCTCTCTGTGTGCAAGCGCAGCAAGAGAGCTTTTAGCCGTCACTGGGGGAATTGGACAAACAATTCAAGCTGGTTTAAAATGTTTGGCTTTTGCAAATTGCTACACCACTCAGCTCGCCCCCGGAGCTGTCCCAAATAGTTGCTTGGGCGTATCGACATTTTCAGGGATGCCAATGAGCTTGAGGACACATGCCCTCACTCTATATTATTATTATTATTATTATTATTATTATTATTATTATTATTATTATGCCCATCTAACAAAAGTAGCCCCAGCCACTCTGGGCAGCTCCCAACAGAATAATAAAAACACAGTAAAACATCAAACATTAAAAGCTTCCAGGGCAGGGATAGCTCAGCTAGTAGAACATAAAACTCTTAATCTCAGGGTCATGGGTTTGAACCCCATGTTGGGCAAAAGGTTCTTGAATTGCAGGGGGGTTGGACTTGATGATGCTTGTAAAGGTAAAGGTAAAGGTAAAGGGACCCTTGACCATTAGGTCCTGTTGTGGCCGACTCTGGAGTTGGGGCGCTCATCTTGCTTTATTGGCCGAGGGAGCCGGCGTACAGCTTCCGGGTCATGTGGCCAGCATGACTAAGCCGCTTCTGGCAAACCAGAGCAGCGCACGGAAACGCCATTTACCTATTTATCTACTTGCACTTTGACGTGCTTTCGAACTGCTAGGTTGGCAGGAGCAGGGATTGAGCAACGGGAGCTCACCCCATTGCGGGGATTCGAACTGCTGACCTTCTGATTTGCAAGCCCTAGGCTCTGTGGTTTAGACCACAGAGCCACCCGCGTCCTGATGACCCTTGTGGTCCCTTCCAACTCTACAATTCTGTGATTCCCCAAACAGGGCTGCCTTCCAATGTCTTCTTAAAGTCACTGAGCTGTTTATCTGTTTGACATCTAGTGGAAGGGCATTCAACAGGGTGGGAGCCACTACTGAGAAGGCCCTCTGCCTGGTTCCCTGTAACTTCACTTCTTGCAGTGAGGGAACCACCAAAAGGCCCTTGGAGCTGGACCTCAGTGTCTGGGCTGCAGGATAGGGGTGGAGGTATCATGAATAAAATATAATATCTAACACATATAAAAAGAATAGAGAATTACAGCTGTATTAAGAAAAGCAGATAAAATACAAAGCAAAGTACTGAGATACTAATTTAGGGGGTGGCGGGTGGGGAGACAAACCACAAAAGAAGTCAGAGACAATGAAAACTTCAAGAGAATGCACAACACACTTTATTAGGAGTTTAAAAGATAATGATGAAGGTACTTGTTGAGTGTGACTTGAGAGGGAGTTCCATAGTTTGGCACAGAAAAGGCCCTTTCACCAAGATATTTTAAATATTTTGTTGGGAGCCACCCAGAGTGGCCGGGGCAACCCAGTCAGATGGGTGGCATTTAAATGTTGTTGTTTTGTATGTTGAGGCCTTCACAACAGTGTGATACGAATAAAAAAAATGTATATATGAATAAATAAATTAGGACATCCGGGGCAAAATAAGGGCACTGCTGGGTCACACCAAAGGCCTAACTCAAGGGTGCCCAAACTTTTTTCAAAGAGGGCCAGATTTGATGAAGTGAACATGTGTGAGGGCTGACCAAAGTTTTTGAGCTTTTTCAAAGGATTTTACCCCAGAGTTGATTACCTTTTTTTAGAACCGTGGGAAGGATCTGCCCTGTGGGGGCCAGATTAAACCAACCGGCGGGCCACATTAGACCCCCAAAACAGACTTTGGACATGTCTGGCCTAATTAGTCTGACTCCCTGTTCTCACAGTGGGCAGGCATATGACATTGGAAACCAGCAATTAGGTCATGAGTGCAAATCCTATGGGTATATCAGCCAATGTCATTTTTTTTTTTTTACATTTGAATTACAGATGTGGGGAGACACAAATGCTGATTTAATTATTGTTTACAAGCAAGCAGTGAACATTTGGGAACGGTACAAGTTGTTGACGCATGCTGGTGAAGGGAGGTCAGTCATAATCATGGCATTCCAGGATTTTTTTAAAAAGGAGGATGCCATCATCTCTAGGCTTTCATTTTGATCCAGGGAATCCGTCCAGCTTACGGATCTGGGATAGATGCTCCACTTCTCTTCCAAGTCACTGATTCCGCGCTCCGTGTTTGCTCAGTTGGCTGCTGTGGAACTGCTCATGCAGTGCTAACTTCCTCTCATTCCGGCAGAGGCAACCTCAGGATGTTCAGTCAAGAGTGAAGACGAGCGCTGGAAGACTGGGAAGCAGGGTCTCTCTCCAAGCACACACTGCGGCTGACAGATATCTGACAGGCGCCTGAGGAAATGAAAAATGACAAGAGAGCATAACTGCTCAGAGGACACTGCTGTTTTCAAATAGGCAGTTCGCGGTAACCCCGGAGAATGCTATGCTAGGCTTTGCATTCTCGTCGTTGCCAGCCCTGGCCTTCTTCGGCAAACGTTGGACCATCGAAGCATGTTGCGTGCTCCGGTTTCAGACCCCTCTCTGTGAAATTCAGGCTGGGAGGATGGAACCAGTTGCGCGGTTTGGGGAAAGTGAAGCTCTCCCTGGGCGCCATTCAACGTTCCAGCTAGCATTCTGCTTGGCACCATAAAGACCGGGGGCGATGTCTCTGACACAACTCTCAATCAAATCTTTATTACGGTCATAGACCAGCATAAGTAGGGTGGGGTACAATCATTTAAAATCTATAGAACATTTTGGAAATCTGAAGTTATTAAAACAGAAGGTATATGTAAAAGACTATAAGAATCTAAAAGAATCTAAAAGAAGGGTTAGGAGCATTAAATGGATATAAGGTAAAGGTAAAAGGACCCCTGACCGACTCTGGGGTTGCGGCGCTCATCTCACTTTATTGGCTGAGGGAGCTGGCGTTTGTCCACAGACAGCTTCCGGGTCATGTGGCCAGCATGACTAAGCTGCTCCTGGTGAACCAGAGCAGCGCACAGAAACGCCGTTTACCCTCCCGCCAGAGCGATACCTATTTATCGACTTGCACTTTGATGTGCTTTTGAACTGCTAGGTTGGCAGGAGCAGGGACCGAGCAACGGGCGCTCACCCCGTCGCGGGGATTCGAACCGCCGACCTTCTGATCGGCAAGTCCTAGGCTCTGTGGTTTAACCCACAGCGCCACCCGCGTCCCATTAAATGGATATGGAAGAGTGTAAAAGGTTAGTATATAAAGGCTTTGACTATCAATTTACAAAGAAATTTACAAAAGCACTCTGATATGAGTGTTCATTCAATCTAGTTTGTGGCACAGGTCATCATCTGACGAATTTTGAACGCTGCTCAGCAAAACCAGGCGACATTGTATGTTGTAGCAAGGTTGGTATCTGAAAGCAGCAGGGAGGGATAGAATTGTCCTGTGTGCCCTGGATACTTATGAAGTGGTGGGGAGATGAGGCTAATACGACTGTCTCTATAATATAGGCATTGGAGAAGCACATGCTCTGTTGTTTCTCTTTGTCCACACAACTCTGTAGAACACATGACAACTGATCTCTTGGCACATGGGCTGTCAAAGACCCTGTCCAAAGGATATCCTTTCATAATGAACAGAGGGAGTGGCGAGGGGGTGTAGTTCAGTGGACAGAGCATCTCTTTTGCATGGCCCCAGCTTCAATCCCCAGCATCTCTAGGGACAGGTGGGAGTGTAGGTATTCAGTGGTAAAGGTAAAGGTAAAGGGACCCCTGACCATTAGGTCCATTCGTGACCGACTCTGAGGTTGCGGCGCTCATCTCGCTTTATTGGCTGAGGGAGCCAGCCTACAGCTTCTGGGTCATGTGGCCAGCATGACTAAGCCACTTCTGGCGAACCAGAGCAGCGCACGGAAACGCCGTTTACCTTCCCGCCAGGACGGTACCTATTTATCTACTTGCACTTTGACATGCTTCCGAAATGCTAGGTTGGCAGGAGCACGGACCGAGCAACGGGAGCTCACCCCTTCGCAGGGATTCGAACCACCGACTTTCTGATCGGCAAGTCCTAGGCTCTGTGGTTTAACCCACAGTGCCTCCTGCGTACCTCGGGTTAAGTACTTAATTTGTTCCAGAGGTCCGTACTTAACCTGAAACTGTTCTTAACCTGAAGCACCACTTTAGCTAATGGGGCCTCCTGCTGCCGCCGCTGCACAATTTCTGTTCTCATCCTGAAGCAAAGTTCTTAACCTGAAGCACTATTTCTGGGTTAGCGTAGTCTGTAACCTGAAGCGTATGTAACCTGAGGTACCACTGTACTGAATTAGATGGCAGCTTCCTATGTTCATTAAAGAACCATGTACCGTATTTATTTATCTATTAAAAATGCATTCGACTTAATAGAGTAAAAATCTCCAAGTGGTTTCCATAAAGGCAATAAAAAATGTGACTGACATTCAATAAGATCTTCTAAAAGCTAAATGAAAGCAGAACAAAAACAGCAGCACGCCACAGCTTTAGTTCCCCACCAGGTATCAAGAGTGACTCAATTCCTGTTGCAGGCCTGCTGAGATTCAGATGAGGGCTGTCTCAGCAAAAAAAACCCCCAAAATCTGCGAATTACTTTTCACAACAAAATGCATTTAGCTAAGTATTGGATTCATTCAGTTAGTAACTTACTTACTTACATTTCTTGGCCCACGCAGGCCCTCAAGGTGGCATGCAACCACCGTAAAACAAAAACTATTTACATACCATAAGAAGAGCAGCAAAACAACGTAACCAATAAATAGAGAAAAGGGAAAAGTGCTTCCACCTGCACAACAGGACTCCCTCTCCTCGCACCCTCCCCCCACCTCCAAAATCTGCTCTGGAGGGTTGGGAAATAATGGGGAGGCGCAGGAAAGGGAGAGGAACAGGAACCCCGTTGTTCAGGCAGACATCTTTGCATGAATGCAGAGGTGGGGAACTTTTTTGGCTCCATGGGCCAAATCCTGATCACGATTGGCCTTGCGAGTGTAAAAGGAAAATCGCTGGGCTCACTTGGATTGTCAAACAAAGACACAGCTTTCTCATGTGATCTAGAACCCTGAAACATCATATTGAGAAGCAAACATCTGAAGAAGGTTAGGGGCATTAGACAACTTGACTAAGTGAAAATTCCTTCTTCATCCCAAAACTGGAAATGGGTCAGATATTGAATATGACGTGGAAACATCATGGCAAATGAAATGTTTAACAGAGAGCAAGTTTGGGATACCCAACATCCTTTGTTTTCCATTCATTCATTCATTTATACAATTTATATGTACATCATTACAATATTCATCATTTATCCCTTATCCTCGGACTTCCTAATCCATCTCTCCATGGCATTCTAGGTAGCCTTTTGTCGGCTGCGTATTCAATTATTCCACCCATTTTTGTCTCAAATCTTTCTTTATTTAGTGTTATCTGCTGTTCATATGTTCATTCCTATTTGTAGGTTAAATTGAATATTATACCTTCTAAGGTGCTCCCCAAAACACTTTCACTCATCTCTTTTCCATGACTCACACTTATTCCTTAATTTCGTGGTCATGGTTACTAATTTTGTGTATTCTATCAATTTATTCTGCCCAATTTCTTTTGTGGGTATCTCTTTCTTTCCATTTTTTCTGCATATACCACTCTAGCTGCAGTGGTCGTGTATAAAAAGAGATTGTGTGCCTTTTTGAGGCTATCCAACATCCTTTGCTTTCCTATGGCAGCAGCCCAGGCCCCAAAGTAAAGACCCCGGCCGAGTTGACACCTTTGACGGGGCGAAATCGTCAGCAGATGGAACTTCGTGGAAACAAAGGAAATTGTGCCAACTGAGCTGTAAATTCCCCACATCGCTTTTTTCCTGAGAACCTATTTAAGTGCATGCACAGCAATTGAGACATCTGTCGCAAAAAAAAGATAACGCAATATGCATTTTGGCCCCCCCCCTTCTTTCCTTATCGTGATGCAAAGCCACCTTTTTGGAAAGAAAAACAAAAGTGACAAATTCTGCAATAATTCTTTTAACCCAGCCCATCAGCTTCGTGCTGAGGACGTGAGTCACCAGCATCTCAACATCCCATAATAATGGAACCTTCTAAACAGCCGTTAGAGAGCAGAGAAAATCGAGGCTGTGTACTGGAAAAGTATTTGATGCTGTTAAAGGTAAAGGGACCCGGGACCGTTAGGTCCAGTTGCGGACGACTCTGGGGTTGCGCGCTCATCTCGCTCTATAGGCCGAGGGAGCTGGCTTTTGTCCGCAGACAGCTTCTCGGTCATGTGGCCAACATGACTAAGCAACTTCTGGCGAACCAGAGCAGCACATGGAAACGGCGTTTACCTTCCCGCCGGAGGGGTACCTTTTTATCTACTTGCACTTTGATGTGCTTTCGTACTGCTAGGTTGGCAGGAGCAGGTACTGAGCAACGGGAGCTCACCCCGTCACAGGGATTCGAACCGCTGACCTTCTGATCGGCAAGGCCTAGGCTCTGTGGTTTAGACCACAGCACCACCCACTATTAGAAGCTGGCAATGCCTGAAATTTGCACAGGCAGATTTGTCAACCAGGACCAGAGCCAACATCTAGCAGGTCATCAAGATCACATGGTTCTTTGCTTTGAGGAGCTACTCTACAGTTTACCATGGGTATCATGGGAAAAACCCCAACAACTTTCACTAAGAATGAGTTGGGGTATAGGGATTCCATAATGTCAATCACATACCCTCCAACACTGCTCACATGAAAATATGGACATTTCCTACTCCCCCTCACAACTGACCCTCCTCGACTCCCCATTTTTTGTCACCCACCCCAAGCCTTTCCATCACCACTACACCAATTTAAGATGGATACAGTGGTACCTTGAGTTACAGACACTTCAGGTTACAGATGCTTCAGGTTACAGACTCCGCTAACCCAAAAATAGTACCTCGGGTTAAGAACGTTGCTTCAGGATGAGAACAGAAATGGTGCTCCGGCAGCGTGGCAGCAGCAGGAGGCCCCATTAGCTAAAGTGGTGCTTCAGGTTAAGAACAGTTTCAGGTTAAGAACGGACCTCTGGAATGAATTAAGTTCTTAACCCGAGGTACCACTGTATTGATATCGACAAGCTGGAATGTGTGCAGAGGAGGGAAACCAAGATGATCAAGGGTCTGGAAACCAAGCCTTATGAGGAATGGTTGAAGGAGCTGGTATGTTCAGCCTAGAAAAGAGGAGACTGAGAGGAGATTATGATAGCCATCTTCAAACATCTCAAAGGCTGTCACATAAAAGAAGGAACAAGCTTTCCCCCCTCTGTTCTGGAGGGTAGGACTCGAACCTATGGCTTCAAGTTACAAGAAAGGAGATTCCAGCTAAACATCAGGAAAAACTGATAGGTACTAGTGTCCTAGGCCGTATAGGGCTTTAAAGGTTTAAACCAGCACCTTAAACCTGATCTTGTACTCCACCGGGAGCCAGTGCAGCTGGTATAGCACCGGGTGAATGTGATCCCGTGACAAGGACCCCGTAAGGAGTCTCACCGTGGCATTCTGCAACCGCTGGAGTTTCTGGGTCAGCTTCAAGGGCAGCCCCACATTGAGTGAGTGATATGCAATCACTCAATGCCACATGACATATCTTTGAATTTGGTGCTGTTCAAAGGACAGGACATCAGGTGATGGACAGTTTGGGACAGATGTGTCCCAAACAGCCTCATGGGCTGAGGCCTAGTCATTTGATTGTGCCAACTTGACCCATGGCTCATTTGCAGCAGATATAGCAGCAGTGGTGAGGACATCTAGGGCCAAAATGAAACAGTTCAAGCTTCCTTATTTTTGCTGCTGCCAGGTCCAACGTCATCACATTTATAATATTGAAATGTTCTTTTGAATGCTGCTCAACTTTATGATACCTTACCGTTTTATGATTGCTCTCATCATCAAATTATTCTTGCAATTGTTGATTGCAAGACTCCATGGCTTCAACCGCAACCATCCCTCCCCCCGCCACATTCACCGTTTCGTTTTCCTTATCATCTAGATTCTAGTCCAATAAAGAATTCCAGAGAATTCAAGTTTGCTTAGCCTAATAAAGGTATCACCCTAATGTAGATTCTGAAATTTTAAATTATATGTTATTTACTTACAGGTAAATGCACGTAGGGTTACAACTGTACAGTGCTGAGTTATACATTTCCACTCGGAAAAAAGTTCCACTGAAGCCAACGAGAGAAGGTTACTCTCTAGTATTCTTAAAACTAAGAAACTGAGGGTGTTATTATTTTTATTATTCCTCCTCCCTCCGGATCCCTTTTCTTTTTGTGTGGTGTATCTTAGCTTGTAAGCCTGAGGACAGGGGCTGTCTTCTCACAGGTCTTTGTCAACCATATTGGAAGCTTTTTTGGGGGGTGGGCTGAATGGTGGGATAAATATATTTCAAATAAATAAATGAATAAAATAATTCTTGTGTTGTATTGTTCCCCTTCCTGTTAGCTGCGCCGAGCGTGATTTTTTAATGGAAAGCCAGCATGTAAATAAAGGATGCCCATAAGCCAGGCATGAAGGCCATGCCTACCTCCCATTCTTGCTCCCTAACAACTGGCATTCTGTGACTCATAATACCAGTTCATGTCACAGTATCTGAGCCCAAGCATCATAATCACCACCTAGAGGTTATTGTCCACTTGCTCCAAGAAAAGAAAAGCGCTCAGTCAAGGTCACCTTCATCAAAAGGTCCATTTAGACTCAGCAGCGAAATGTCCTGCCAACAACATGGTACCAGGTTTAGATGGGAGTGTTCTCCCTTGATTAAAGAAAATTTTAAAAGCCTGCAACATGCTCTCAAACAATAGTCTGGGGGCATTAGTGAACTACAAGTCTGAAATGCCTATTCAGGTTCCTTTCAGTTTGTGCCACTAATTACTCTAATTAGTCCCCCGCGAAACAAACTATTAGAAAAGCCATTGTTAATTTGTTCCAAAGCAAATGATTATCTACAATTTACACAGTAGGGAAGTTCTTAATTAGACTGTCATCAGCTGGGACTCTGAGTGCCCCTGGCAGCAGGGAGCTAATTAATTACTCTTGCCGCCACACTGCAGAATTTTTTGTCTCAGACTTCATTGTCTAGCTCCCCTGTAAGAGGGTCTTAAGAGAATTGCAAGACAATTGGCTGCCCTCATGGGCTCTCAGGAGACCAGCATCCCTTTCACAACACAGCCTTGGAACGAGAGGATTTCAGGCTGCATTTGCCCTGGCATATTCTCCTTACCCATAGCCAGAAATGTTGTTTGGAAGAGGCCTAAGAATATACCAAGAAAGTGGGATGGAGAAGAGGCAGAGTCAATGCAGAACAGGCAGAACTTCAACACAGGCCTCCTAATACAGTATGTCTAAGTTATTTAATTGTGTTAAATATTAATACGAGCAACATTGGCTTTATAAATAAACATCCAACACTTATCAATCATTCCAGTGGTTTTGCATTCATGAGCCAAAATGCTAAGAGGTGGAAGAAAGTTTAATCCATGGGTAGGCAAACTAAGGCCCGGAGGCTGGATCCGGCCCAATTGCCTTCTAAATCTGTCCAGGAATCAGCATGTCTTTACATGAGTAGAATGTGTCCTTTTATTTAAAATGCATCTTTGGGTAATTTGTGGCGTATAGGAATTTGTTCATCTCTTTTTCTTTTTCAAAATATAGTCTGGCCCCCCACAAGGTCTGAGGGACAGTGGACTGCTGGAAAAGTTTGCTGACCCGTGGTTTAATCCTTAGCGTCCGGAATACTGTCTGCATGCTTTTTGTTGCATCTCCAGCAGCAAAAGGCTAGAATTCTTGAAAGATGGAAGATGAAAATGGAAGAAGTGGTCTGAACTCTCTCTGAAGGGGGACATCTCTAGTAGCAAAACCTGATGCAATTGCCATGATGTTAAAACAGGGAAGGCGAACATGTGGTAAGGTGGAATATTGGAGCCATCCTCCCAACACCCGCATTGCCCTGGATGGGTCTTATGTCGCTTTACTGGCCAAGGGAGCCGGCGTACAGCTTCCTGGTCATGTGGCCAGCATGACTAAGCTGCTTCTGGCGAACCAGAGCAGTGCATGGAAACGCTGTTTACCTTCCCACCAGAGCGGCACCTATTTATCTACTTGCACTTTGACGTGCTTTCAAACAGGTTGGCAGGAAAAGGGACCGAGCAACGGGAGCTCACCCCGTCGCAGGGATTCGAACCACCAACCTTCTGATCGGCAAGCCCACAGCGCCACCCGCATCCCAATGTGGCGCATGGACAACCAGCTAATTGAACAGGTCAAAGTTTTCAAATATATTGGCCTTATTTTCTAGTCTATGGGTCATGGGGAGCACACCAGAAATGTACAAAAGAAAAAGTGTCCAAAAGCACCAAAATTCTGACACTTTTTTTGCACACAAAAGGTGTTAAACATATACCATCAGTCCTGGAAGTGTTCCAAGCTAAACCCCTAGCACAGTTATTATATGGGGCTCAGATTTGGACAGGCACTCATCTTGGGTCTACGGAAGTTGTCCAATCAAAGTTCTTAAGGCAAATTTTCTCTGTACCACCCTGTGTCCCAAACGTATCGTTGTGCCTAGAGGCTAATCTTCCCTTGGTAGAATTACGGATCTGGCGCAGGACACTTACCTATTGGCTTCACCTAAACTCAAATCCCTCTGGTCTAATATCCCTGGTGCTGCAAGATTGTCACAAGAGTGCCTGGATTAAAAATGTCTATCAAAAACTTCACTCTTGTGGTTTATCACCACAACAGCTACTCACTTTGGGTTTTAGTAAAGCAAACAATCTACTTTGTCAGTGCCTAACTGATATCGAGCGTCAGAACAACTTGGCTACAATAAGGAAATTTTGCCCATGGTATGACTATTTTCCACCTTCCCATTTCAACTCTCTGGCACCCTATCTGCATAACCTAGCAATTCTAAAATACAGGCGTGCTTTTACTCTCGCAAGATTGAATGTATTGCCCTCAGCTGTACTCGAGGGACGATTCCAACAGATTCCACACAAAAAATGCTTATGTCCCTGTGGAGATGGCAGTACTGAATCGGTGGCGCATACCCTTCTGGCTTGCACTCTTTATAAAGACTTGAGGAATGAGATGATCACCCCTCTTTTATTGTCCATTCCGGGTCGCCCAACCACTGCCACAGTGTCCTTTCTCTTGGCAAATGAAGATGAGCAGGTGACAGCAAAGGTTGCAAGGTTTTTAGCTGGGGCAATCAGAATAAGATCCACTATTTGACGATTGATTCAAAACCCTAAAATGTATTTTATATAACTGACTTTTTATTTTTATTCTTTGCACATTGTATTGTTGTTTTATTGCTACAGCCGATGGCTGACGCAAATAAAGATTCATTCATTCATTGGCAGTGGCAGCCCCACCTGTGCAACCACACAGCCCCAACCCTGTCCAGGTAAAGGAACATAGATTGTGTTGGGGAAGTTGTGGCTGCTCACAACTTGGTCCCATCAACCATTACCAATGGTCATGCCAGCCTGGGGCTGATGGGAGTAGGATTCCAACCAAATGTGGAGGGCCACAGGTACCCCGTTCCTGTGTTTGAATTCTCCAGTTCTCTGAACACTGCAAAGTCCAAGGGTGGTGCTATAAGGCTTAGTTTCCCCTGCTGTCCTTATAATGGCCCCGGGTGTCAGCAAAGGACGCTACAACACTGTCTTCAACCTGGCTATCCTCCAGCGACCAATGGCAACAATGGTAATGGAAAGAAATTATGTTTCGTTGTCAAGGTTTTGCAAACACATCAGACTGGATGGAGGGCAGACGTGCAGTTCTGCAGTCTCCCTGGTTTTGGATCAATGGCAGAAAAGTGAGAGCACTGCTGAAATACCAAGAGGCTGGGACGTGGGAAGGAAAGAAAGAGGGTGCAATTAAAAGGACTCTTGGTTGTTTACCTTAATAAGAAGATGCATTGAGAGCCCTCTGCCTTTTATTGCCTCTCACTCCTCAGTGGACTATAGCAAAACCACTGCATTTTGTTTACCATCAGCAATTAGGCATCTGCTGAGCTGTCTGCCAGATGTCTATCATACGCTACCCAGTCTGCTTTATGAAATGGAGTTTGTCTTCTTTATTTTGTATTTATTTCTCTCGCAACGCTCTCCTTTCTGCACACGCAAGTGCTCTCTTCTCAAGCAGCACATCTTGTTGTTGTTTGTTGTTTAGTCGTTTAGTCGTGTCCGACTCTTCGTGACCCCATGGACCAGAGCACGCCAGGCACCTCTGTCCTCCACTACCTCCCACAGTTTGGTCAAACTCATGCTGGTAACCTTGAAAACACTATCCAGCCATCTCGTCCTCTGTCTCCCCCTTCTCCTTGTGCCCTCCATCTTTCCCAGCATCAGTGTCTTCTCCAGGGAGTCTTCTCTTCTCATGAGGTGGCCAAAGTACTGGAGCCTCAGCTTCACGATCTGTCCTTCCAGTGAGCAATCAGGGCTGATTTCCTTAAGAATGGATGCGTTTGATCTTCTTGCAGTCCATGGGACTCTCAAGAGTCTTCTCCAGCACCATAATTCAAAAGCATCAATTCTTCGGCAATCAGCTTTCTTTATGGTCCAGCTCTCACTTCCATACATCACTACTGGGAAAACCATGGCTTTAACTATACGGACCTTTGTTGGCAAGCTGACGTCTCTACTTCTCAGCTTGCCAACAAAGGTCCGTATAGTTAAAGCACATCTTAGGGCAATACCATTTTGAAATCTCCGTACCATGATGGCCAGAGTGGAACTGGTCTCCTAGGCTGTAGTGTCGTAGCTGAACTATGCTGGCAAGACAGCAGTAACAGCACTCGGAAGAGAGGAGCAATAAGCTTATAACCCTATATGCACTCAGGAAATCTCCATATCCGATAGATTGGAGAAGGCATAGGCAAACTCTGGCCATCCAGATGTTTGGGACTACAATTCCCATCATCCCTAGCTAACAGAACCAGTGGTCAGGGATGATGGGAATTGTAGTCCCAGACATCTGGAGCAATAAGCTTATAACCCTATATGCACTCAGGAAATCTCCATATCCGATAGATTGGAGAAGGCATAGGCAAACTCCGGCCCTCCAGATGTCTGGGACTACAATTCCCATCATCCCTGACCACTGGTTCTGTTAGCTAGGGATGATGGGAATTGTAGTCCCAAACATCTGGATGGCCAGAGTTTGCCTATGCCTGGATTGGAGAGTATCCCTCCGCCTTCAGTAGGGTAGGCCATGTGTCCTATTTTACAGAAGGTAGCCTCCCGTTGGAAGGACAGTCAGAGGACAGACCTCCATTTGAAGAGGAACTCTTTTTCAAGGGTTCTCTGGTTCAAGTCACTTGAAGAAAAAGAAATATAAGAAGCGAGAACAGGAACCCTGAAGTTGTCCATGAACAGTGAGCGCCTAGACAGCAGACTGAACAGGCAAATGAGTATGGTGAGAAGTACTGGATTCCTCCTGAAATTAAGAGTATTTCCCCTCTAAATATACACATTAATGCAAACCTTTGACCTGTTTTTTTTGTAAATGTGTTATCCTAAACTTCAGAGAAACTCAAGTGAAACTTCCTTGTATTCCTGGGTCCTCGCAAAATCCATTGAACAGCTAGCCCAATTGAAAACCCTATCAGATCCTCCATTACGAATATAATCTGCTGGCAGCTTATAGGGCTTTATCAACATATCCAATTCTGTCTGGAAATCGGTTCCTTAGCCTGCCTGCTCTTCCAAGGAGAATATTTCTGAACCCCTGCCTTTGTTTCACCTGACTTAACAATAACCTTTCTTTTTCCGGGATTCCATCATCAAGTCATCCACTCTGTGAAAGAGACCCAGGCCCTGTCCAATTTGTGGTTTATATTCCGTTAACCTCCTTTAGATGCTTTAAAAAAAGAAAAGAAAAGAAAGGATATTTAGAGAAGAAATAATTTAAATAAATAGTATATTTCTCAGCCTAGACACATTCATGAGAATTCGTACTCATCAGTTGGTAGCATTCCAGGGCCATTTTGCAAATGCACCCCCAATAAAATATTTGAGGGACCAGACCCCCCAAAGTTCATGGGCATTGCAATTCAAATGGTGATCTATTATGTGGGGCAGGGCAACTGGGATAACTGAGGCCCCCAATATTATATTCAAGTTGGCACTCCTGCCCCCTAGTGGATCCAGGGGTTGAATTTGGAGCTGTCTCACTTTGTTCATGTTACTACCAATATCCATATTTTCCATTTGTTTAGGGAAGCATAGAAGCCACGTGGAATAGGGCACAAACAAACAAAAATTAAGTTAGCTTTAAAGAAAATATAGTTGTGAGAGAGGTACCTCGGTCACCCAGCGCTGACCTAGAGACACACAGGCCTGGAACTCATTAAAAGCACCCCACAGGCATGCTTTTAATGGTTCCGCATAAGAAAACTTTTAATATTAATTGCTCCACCCTTGGGAATATAGTTATTTCCACATTTATGCTGGAGTATACTGTGGTTGCCCCTTGTTAGTCATTCTATTATAGAGCTTTCTTCAACATCTCCCCTTGGGAGGCATGTTTTAGGAGAGCAAATATCCTTCTTGTGACTCTCCTCCAGCTGAGAATCTCATTTCCTTCTGCCTGCTATTGCTGTCGGCCTACAAACCCAGAAATGAGAAGGAATAATCTACAGAATGAGCGTTGACCCTAAATTTTGGGAGCAAGTCCACCAGTCTTCTTTAGCTTGGCCTACAAAGCTGACTCTACCTAAAACATCCTGTCCTCTGAACTGTATTTCATTTGCCGTGCCCTTTCCAATGTGAAAAGAATTCTCACATGACAAAACACACAGGGCTGACCCTCGGACTCAGCAACTGACACCCGCAGGCAGCTGCTGGGACCCCAACACCCCTGTAGGGCGGGGTGCCTGGTCTGAGCTTCCCACCCTGGGCGACCATTTCTTTAAGGTGGTACCATTTTAAAATATCTCACAACACTCCAGAGCTACATCAGAGGCTTTGTGGGAATTACAGTAGGGTTATACTCCTAGCTAAGACAATGGCTGCGAACCTACTGCTATGTGAGGTAAAGGTAAAGGGACCCCTGACCATTAGGTCCAGTCGTGGCCGACTCTGGGGTTGCAGCGCTCAACTTGCTTTACTGGCCAAGGGAGCCAGCATACAGCTTCCGGGTCATGTAGCCAGCATGACTAAGCTGCTTCTGGCGAACCAGAGCAGCGTAAGGAAACGCTGTTTACCTTTTCGCCGGAGCGGTACCTATTTATCTACTTGCACTTTGATGTGCTTTCGAACTGCTAGGTTGGCAGGAGCTGGGACAGAGCAACAGGAGCTCACCCCATCACGGGGATTCGAACCGCCAACCTTCTGGTCGGCAAGTCCTAGGCTCTGTGGTTTAACCCACAGCGCCACCTGCCCATGGCCTAAAGGACCTAATTCATCACTGTGTCTAAAATTCTGGGCACTACGGAACACCTTTAAAAATATATATAAATACAAGTCTATATAAAGACATTGGATATATGCAGGGAAGCAGCCCACGGCCCATGGTTTCCTAGCGACTCTCTCTCTAGCTAGCCAACCAGACAGATTGAGATGGTTTGGGAGCTAACAACTGCCACATCCATATCAGCAGTTGCACTCAAGAGTTGACCCTCCTCAGCTGAAATGGATAGGGCAGGGGATGACTGTGTGTGTATCTAAGTCCACTGCGGACTGCTAAATCATTGTGACTTGTCTAGAATTGATCTCTTTCTTTGGATCACAACAGCAATCCAGCAACTGCACGTTTACAGCAAGGGGAAAACAAATAAAAGCCCATTGAAATAAAAAAATGTGGGCTTTTAACCTGCCAGTGAAATAGCAAACGCAGCACTTTCCATCCACAGTGCAATTACTCATTTCCAAATTCGTTTCCCACTCTTTAAATTTGTAACATTGCCTATCCAAGCAGACCTTCCAAAATTTTGACATTTAGAGAGAGATGACATCTAAATAAATTCCCTTTTCAGAAATTCCATGAAACATTGTATTATGACAGTTTTGAAAATTGCCATGTTTTTCTTTTGCTCATTTTCTCTCTTTCTCAAAAGAAGACTAGAACTCAACAATAGCTGAGCTCCTCTGAGTCACTAACATCGCCTCCTAAAAACTCTTAGTTACTGGCTTGGTGGTGTACATTTGACTTGGTGCTACTTTGCGAGGCAGGAAAACATCTTCTATAATTAGTTCCAGTTATAAACCACAGAGTAACTCAACACCCAACCATCTCACGTGTTTTCACTGGTGTGCAGGAAGCAATGGGCTCTCCACATCTCAAAATTCAATGGAGGTTAGATAATTGGCTATGATCATTTCCCGCCTCTGTTCTGAAAGCAACAGGGATGTAGCTGGGTGAATGCTGTTAAGGTTCCTAGATCAGACAGGCCCTTGAGATAGGGGCCATGTGTCCCACAAGGTAGAGGACAGTCCTCTATTTGAAGAGCTGCCAAGTCCAGTTTAAAGATAAAGAACTGTAAGGTGAAATGGCAGAAGGCTTTGACGATGCCTATCAACAGTTAGTACCTATACAGAAACTCAGTTTGTAGAAACACAGGTTGTAGGTACCACTCTGGTGAGATGTACTACATTTCTGTTCTAGCTATTATTTCTGAATGTGCATACTTTGGCCACCTCATGAGAAGAGAAGACTCCCTGGAAAAGACCCTGATGTTGGGAAAGATGGAGGGCACAAGGAGAAGGGGATGACAGAGGACGAGATGGTTGGATAGTGTTCGCGAAGCTACCAGCATGAGTTTCACCAAACTGTGGGAGGAAGTGGAAGACAGAAGTGCCTGGTGTGCTCTGGTCCATGGGGTCACGAAGAGTCGGACACGACTAAACGACTAAACAACAACAATAATACATTTTAATTTATACCCCTCCCTTCCCGGTTCAAAAACCGGGCTCAGGGCAACAACAACAGATTTAAAACACTTAATTGATGCAACAAAAAACAGCATAAAATACAGTATAAAACATGAATAACAATAAATTCAGAATTCAAAAATCAATTTAGGGGGAAAATCCATCCAATAAATAGTAGATGATTACCAGGGCTAGCTGGCTAAATTAGTCCTATTTGGGCCAGCGAGGAGACCAGGGGAGAATTAGCTGTGGGATCCCAAAGCAGGTAGTCTTCATAAAAAGGGGAAGGGGAGGGAAGGAAGGATCAGGCTAAGTTCAAGTTGAAAGGCAGGCGGAATAGCTCTGTCTTACAGGCCCTGCAGAAGGAAGTTAAATCCTGCAGGGCCCTGGTCTCCTGGGACAGAGCAAATCTGGCTCTTCCTGTTGCAGGATAGGGCAATTGCCCACTAATCCTTGATCTGATCCAGCAACGCTATTTCCCCTTGATTTGGTTTTTTTTAAAGTTGAAAGTTATTGCATTAATGTGGTCACTTAATCAGCCATTTTTGAATTGTTTTACATAAGCACCCCTTGGTGCACATTTTATTATCAGCAAGCAGTTCTTGAGTTCTTCCACAATGGTGCTGCTGTCTAGGTTAATCCAGTGGTGTCGCAACAGGGGGTGGGGTGGGTGGTGCGCCCTGGGTTCCATGTCTGCGGGTGTGTGTGTGTGTGCCATTGTGCCTCCGCAGCTGTATGTGGAGATCCTCCGTTTGCAGCTGCAGCCGCAAGCAGAGGATCCCGGCACCAGCGGCAAACTGCTAAGTACAGCACATATGCGGCATTGCAAACATGCGCTGTATGTAGCGATGCCGCACATGCGCTGTATAACGGTTTGCCGGCGCCACCACTCTAGCGCTCTATGGCTGTAGCGGCGATGGTGGGATCCCTGCACTGTCTGTACAGTGCTGGAGTGCCGGTGGCGGCAAACCGCTATACAGCGCATGTGCGGCATCGCTACATGCAGTGCACGCATTGTACGCAGCAATGCCACACATGCGCCCTACGTAGTGACGCCCGCCCAGGTGTCACGACGCCTTCCTTCGCCCCTGGGTTAATCATTTTACATATCATTTTAAATATTCACATAATAATTGTGTTAAAATACATCTTGCACATAAAGAAACACAGCTTTTCAACATATTACCGCGTCGCTTTTGTGCGGGCATTTAGATTAAACCGTTTCACTGTGCGACGAATGAGTTTCTGCTCTCAGCATAATATGACAGCTAATCTCTTCCTTCCTCTCGTCCTCTAAACCTTACCAGATGAATTAATTGATCACTCACAGAGAGTCTAATTGACAATGGAACCAATCTTCAGAGGAAGAGTCATCAATACATTTATACTTGCTGACTGCTTTGATCCTTGCTGTGGTTATTAAATAACCTAGGAAAAAAGCCTGTCATTATGAGTTTGTGTGTAGGAAGGCCTCGTATACTGCAGAAACTTAGCGGATGTTCAGTTTAGGTGCAGTGCCCCTCATGTAAAGGGATATTTCCTGTTATGCTTCTAGGAAGGAACTGAACCTATACCTGCTCCCAGAATATTGGAGAAAGGGAATGGCAGTCTCTGTCTACATAGCTCTGCCCCTTTCCTCTGCATATCCCCACCCTGTGATGCTGCAAAACAAAACGTTGGGCTTTCAAAAGTGAATGTTGGGAAGGTTTTTATTTATTTCCATTTATATATTATACTATTCATGCTTCAAGTACTTTAGCCGCCTCCCTAAGAACCTTAAAAACCCTCCAGGATTCCTCAAAGGCCTCTTGCCCTTTTGATTTTTGTTCCGAAGGAAAATCCATGCCCGAAAGGTTTTTTTTTGGCTTGCCTTTCTGACGTTTTCAGAGAGCTCTGTGTTTCCCCCTGCTTTGATCCATATGTATTAATGTATTTTAAGTCTAATGACTGTGCAACAAGTCTTTTATTTTATTTTTAAGGCGATTAAGCTACATTGCCATCTGTTATAAAAAGGGACAGTGCTAGGGACGTCAGCCTTGACAGCACCTTTTGCACCAACCCAAAGAGCTCGTCCATTAAAGCCATAAATATTTTAGCCTGTTCTAAAAAGCTGCAGAACGAAAACAGTCTTCCCTCTATCCTCCCCTATTGTCTACAATGTAAGCCCAGATCGCGTCAAGGTAATTTTGTCAAAGAGATGATTTGGTTGCTGGTTGAAAGAGCCCACGTATGCCCTGCAGTTAATGTGCTTACGTTAAAGTGCCATTGGGTCAATGCACTTCATTTGCATCATTCTAAGTGCCGATATAAGGTTGCATCCAGAGATTTGCTCCTTGCGGTGCTCCACTTTCAAGGCGGTTTTGAAACTAGGCTCCAAGGATCCCTGCAGTCTCTCGGTCCTTTATGAGGCATTAGGGATGCAGGTGGCGCCATGGTCTAAACCACTAAGCCTCTTGGGCTTGCTGATCAGAAGGTTGGCGGTTTGAATCCCCGCAACGGGGTGAGCTCCTGTTGCTCTGCCCCAGCTCCTGCCAGCCTAGCAGTTTGAAAGCACACTAGTGCAAGTAGATAAATAGGTACTGCTCTGGCGGGAAGGTAAACAGCATTTCTGTGCACTCTGGTTTCCGTCACAGTGTTCGGTTGCGCCAGAAGCGGCTTAGTCATGCTGGCTACATGACCTGGAAAGTTATCTGTGGAGAAACGCCAGCTCCCTCAGCCTGAAAGTGAGATGAGTGCTGCAACCCCATAGTTGCCTTTGACTGGACTTAACCACCCAGGGGACCTTTATCTTTACCTTTTTAAATGAGGCATTACCCATTGAAAAGGCAATAGCAATGGAGAAAACACTCTCAAAGGAAGAATGGATGGAATGAGAGAAGACTGAAACCTAAAATGCAATTGGATGTGATTTGCGTTATAAACATCAACGTTGGGTGAGCGGGAAGTCACTAGTTTTGTTGAATTGGAATATAATTGTGGAGTAACAAATGGAACTTTCTATACAGAAAAAAGAGAATAAAATACAAAAAGAGAGAGAAGTCAATAGCAATGGAAAGCAGGCCCAAATATTACATTTCTCCCACTGTAACTTGCTCAACTTTGGCAGGTGGTTTCACGAAACATTTCAAGGTTTGCTCCATTTGAAGCTATTTCTGGAATTTCTGCACCTCCTTCTAGGTTTTCCACTTTGTGTCTTGTTAGGAAAGCTGTTAACTTGAAGCTAAAAACGATAAGCACAGAAACATAAGGCGGAAAAACAACCGCACCACTGTAGTTATGGAACAAAATTTTAAAATCAGCAGTGATTATTGTATAACAATCTTTGAGAAGAGAAATCTTAAGTCATCATAAATAATATATTTTAGACCATCTCTTTTATAGCCATTCACGCAAAAGTCAACATACTTTTGACACAACTTTGATTCTGCCTGAGCAAAACTGCACCTTTTTGCGCCATCTCTTTGCTGTTTATTAAGTAGCAACTATTTTATTTGGCTGACTAGGCAAAGCACATGGTAGGGGGAATAGAAGCTTGCTCTTCAGAATGTCAGAAACAAAACAAAACAAAACAAAACACAAAACAAAACAAAACATCCAACAGGAGACTCGCAAAACCTGGAGGGATCTTTTGTGTTTCCACACAACTAAATGCTTTCCTGAACTTGCTACAGCTTATATTTAAGCATGTCAGACTCTTCCCAACACCTAGTTCTTTGTAGAACTCATGCGGCAATTGTAAGGAAGGTAGAAGACAGGCCACCTGGTGGTGAAAAATGGTCATGTTATTTAGTTCCACTTTAAGGGCCGATAGCGTGTTACAAAAGTTGGGTGCCTCCCCATCTCTCTGCCGAGCGGTAGCCAGAGCCCATGGGGTTCCAGGCACTCACCCAGGGGTCTGTGTTCCTTTGGAGAACTTAAGACGTGGCGGAGACTGTCATGGCTTTAACAAAAGTGGTTTATTCACCTATTTACACCTTCAATGTGCATGGAGTCCAGATCTTACAGCATGGTCATTTCAAGAGGGGCTGGTGCCCCATAACAGTGCAGCCCTGGAATCCAAGACATCTCTTCCAGCCAGCCTTCAGCCAGCCTGCCCAAGATGGAGACCAGTCTTTCTTCCTCCTCCTTCTTCTTCCCAGAACACCTTGCTAAAAACTCTCTTTTCCTGTCACTTCACACCCACACACACCATCGCCTTGGCTATATCTGTCTCCCAAGGCCAAAATATTCCTCTCAGGTGGCCCATCAACCCCTTTTGTCATGTTAACAGATCCGCTCTTCACTAGGCCAGCCAGACTGGTTTGCATAAGCCAGCCCAGGGATTCCTTGCCTGGTGCAGTTCTGTGGCTTGTACTTTCACCCATATTTCAATTAATCAAAATCCTACCATTTATTAATTTCTAGTGTTGAGGGCCCCCCCTTAAATCTATAACATCAGTATGATGGTGCAACTGGGTCAGATACTGTGCTGGCCCTGGGGGTAACCCGAGCAACATGGTCCAGATCTGGTCCAGTATCCGAAGGTTCCACTAGGAGTCAGTCTGATGTGGCCAAGGCAGGATACGAGGCAGGAAACCAGGTAAGGACAGGTACAGGATCTCAGGCAGGATCTGGCGTACAGCAATGTTGCTCTCACAACCTGGGGTGGGGTCCGACAGCTTTTTATCTTTGTCAGGGTAATGGCCGGTCCTGATCCCCCAGCAACTCACCTCCCTGTTTCGCCCAAAGGTGAGCACCCCTCCTGCGAATACTCAGGTCTCTCCTTCTCTCAGTCTCTGCAGCTCGGGAGACGTTGGTGGGTTACTAGACCCAGGGGCCACCTCAGACTCCCCTGATCCAACTGGTAGTGGAACAGCTGTAAGTGATGGCTCAGCTGAAGGCAATGAGGTAACCCCCACATCTGGAGCCAGGGCAGGCTCAAGCCCCTGACTTGGCCCAGCTGGTGTTTGTTGCAGGGGCACCTGTGCAGACTGGGACTCTTCAGGATCAGGCCCCAGACTAGGTTCAGATGATGCCTGAGGCATAGGATCCAGTGCAGACTGAGACCCCTCTGGTTCCGAGTCCGAGCCCGAGTCCCAGGCCATCACAGATATGTTGGTGGCTATTTGCCAGAACCAATTCTCTACTATGTGGGTTGAAGTGCAGCATGATCAGGAGTAATAAGCTGAAACCAACTCCCTTCCCACCAGAACCCCTCCCCCAAACCAATTCCTTCTCCCCAACTGTTCCTTCTCCCCAACTGTTCATTACCCACCCCCACTTATTTGGGATCTGTGACTGGTATTAAAACCTGCCAGGAGAAAACTGGCTGGGGAGAAATCCGAGGGGTGGAAGGAAGCACGGGTCAAGTGACCCCCATCCCATTTTTTAAAAAGAAATTCAGCACAACCTAGCTTGGGTTGTGACGTGTGAATGCACCTGTCATGTCTAGTCAGCCTATTCTGCTGGCTTAACTCAGACCCGGACTGAGCACATGGACCAGATCAGTGACTTTGGCATTTATGAATATATGATTACCTGAAACACAACATCTAAAATGATGTAAGATATAACTAAGGCAACAAGGACAATGTCTTGAGTGGCAAGAACATCAAAGGAGTGCTAATGACCTCTTCTTCTTCTTCTTCTTCTTCTTCTTCTTCTTCTTCTTCTTCTTCTTCTTCTCCTTCTCCTTCTCCTTCTCCTTCTCCTTTTCAGTTTCATTTTTTTTCATCTGGTGAACAGGTCAATCAAAATTCCCCATTTGTACAAATGCCCTAGGTATAACTGTGTTCATCTGTTCCAGAAAACCAACAGCAAAGAGTCTCGTGGTCCCTGGAAGGCTAACTGGTTCTGGCGTGAGCCTTCATTGGCCAAAGCGCTGGTCCTGAAAGTCTCAGACCATCCAAGTGTCCCTATTTTCCAGGGACAGTCTTGGATGTGCAGAAGCCATCCCAGTTTCTGATTTCCCTTGGGACATTCCTATTTTCATTGGGGAAATATTGGATTGTATGGAGTTATGCAACCCCTGAACCAAGGAGGTATGTAGCTATACAACCTTTAGAAGACATCTGAAAGCAGCCCTGTCTAAGAAAGCTTTTTAATTTTTAATGTTTTATTATGTTCTTTTTATATGTTAGAAGTCTCTCAGAGTGTCTGGGGCAACCCAGTCAGATGGGTGGGGTATAATAATAATAATAATAATAATAATAATAATAATAATAATGGAATAAGATGTCCCTATTTTCATCAGAGAAATGTTGGAGGGTATGAAGTCTACATTAACATAAATTGGTTTGTCTTTAAGTTGCCATTTGACTTGTCATCGCCGTCACGCAATTAATAATGCGTATTAAACTTCACATAAAGGACCTGATTTTTGCAGATCACTCCTTCAAGAACCTTCATAGGAACCACCTTTCTGCACAGCCAAGGGCAAAATGTGATCTAATTTTAAAAGACTTTGTCTTGCCGCATGCCGCCACGCAGCAATATCCAGCAAATATTTGGCTCAGTTGGTATCTTATGATTTCAGTCCTTGTTTCCCTTTAAGCCTTTAACCACAAATGTGAAATCTTGCACTACTGTGCTAAACACTGTGTTTCAAATTGGCATCCTTATCGCTTGCAGACACCATTATCTACCAGTGGCTGCACGCTGTGGGCTCTCGTCCAACAATTTCCCTTTCTACAACTCCTAGCCATTGGATTTTTCTTTTCACTTTTCTAGCAGATCGCTGGCACTTCTTTAAAGAACCAAGTCTTAAGAAGCAAAAAGAAAAGAAAAGGGCGGTGGCCAGGGGGGTGGGTTTCCTTAGAGATCATGGATGAAAATCCAAATTTCACAAAAGTCAATGGCAGTTTCCCCCATGGTGTTAATAAACAAATCCACGCCGCTCCTTATGGCAAATTGGTTTGATTGATTTGTTTAGGAGATTCATATTTACAACCTTTTATGGGCAATGTTTCCAATAAAATATATAGATCAGGGGTAAAGAACCTGTGGTCTTCCAGATGGAACCACAACTCAAATCCTCTCTGACCACTAGCAAACCTTGCTGGTTATGGTTCATGGGAGTTGTAGTTTAACAACAACCAGGGCACAAGTTTCCCACTACAATATAATCGTTAGCAGGGGAAGAAGGATTCCCCATTCCTGTGGACTACTGTGGAACAACAAATACAGTGGTACCTCAGGTTAAGTACTTAACTCGTTCCGGAGGTCCGTTCTTAACCTGAAACTGTTCTTAACCTGAAGCACCACTTTAGCTAATGGGGCCTCCTGCTGCTACCACATCGCCGGAGCCCGATTTCTGTTCTCATCCTGAAGCAAAGTTCTTAACCTGAAGCACTATTTCTGGGTTAGCGGAGTCTGTAACCTGAAGCGTATGTAACCTGAAGCGTATGTAACCTGAGGTACCACTGTAGTGTTGTGTCTGAATACAGCTGCCCCAGGCTAGCTTCTTAAGCTGTATCATGCCATTTGTACAAAACAGTTCAGGGCAACATCGTAGCAAAAGCAGAACCATCATATAGAACATAGGTAGGCCCAATCGCCTTCTAAATCTGGTCCGCGGACCTTCTGGGAATCAGCGTGTTTTTACATGAGTAGAATGTGTGCTTTTATTTGAAATGAATCTCTGGGTTATTTGTGGGCCATAGGAATCTGTTCATTCCCCCCACTCCCCCAAAAAATACAGTCCGGCCCCCCACAAGGTCTGAGGGACAGTGGACCGGCCCCCTGCTGAAAAAGTTTGCTGACCCCTGATATAGAAGATGTTTCTCAGTAGAAACTTGGGAGTGTTGTTTTGGGCTAAATATCTTTCAGTGTCAGCACCTGTGATGAAAGACAAAGGGCTTAGTTTTGCTCTTCACTCTGATGCTGATAGTTAGTGGTCTTCTGTGGCAGCAGGAGTGATAGAAAACGGAGGTCGGGTTTTTCACCCTTCCATCATGCTCTGCCCATCATTTCTCATATGCAAAAGTGGTGTGTGCCCCCTGAACTCACCCCTTCTCTCCTGCAAATGGCAACGGCAAGCCTGGGGACCTCAGAATCACACCTTTGCTGCTGAATGTCTTGTTCCAACCTGTCTTCCAGCCACACACTTAACTTCTGCATTGCGGGGGTTTGGACTGGATAACTCTTGGACTGGA
Organism: Podarcis muralis; assembly: GCF_964188315.1. Classification (NCBI taxonomy): domain Eukaryota; kingdom Metazoa; phylum Chordata; class Lepidosauria; order Squamata; family Lacertidae; genus Podarcis; species Podarcis muralis. The sequence goes on from NC_135671.1 coordinate 22,609,223, forward strand.
TAATTCCTTACTCCAACAGAGGTGATCAAGTGGTTAACAAGAGCCAAAAAGCATAAGAAATAACAATGATAAACCACATAATTAAAATCAGCCCCCCCCCCTCCAAAATCCCCTCCACGATACTAAACTGAAAGCAGCACATGCAAAAGATCAAGAAAGCCAAGTAGCAAATAGTGAGTGCTAAATACTTGCTGAAAGAGAAAGGTTTTCAATTGCTGGTGGAACACCAATGAAGAACAGGATAATCTAAGTTACTGTGGCAGGGAGTTCCGCAGACAGGGCGCTGCCACAGAAAAGGCCGTGTTACACATTACGGACAACTGAATGTTGCAAGGCTTTGGCATTGCAGGAGGGCTGTATCTGTTGATCTTAAGCGATGGGTGCACGGGTGGGGATTGTCACAAGGGTGAATGCGCTAAGTAATTTCTAAAGTACTTTATATTACAAAAAGTGCTAAAGAAAAAATTTCAGGAGAAAGGAATGTCACTTCCAACAGGGTTCAGAATTCTAGATTAGAGATGTTGGAGAATTCTGATGAAATTGGAAACGTGAGCAGAAATTGCAGGTGTTTGCTTACTCATGCCATATCTGGAATAGAACACAATCCAATATTATGTATAAATGCTACTCCCCCAGTCATAAATTTTGCAAGTGCACAGGGCTATGATAAATCTTTTCGACATCATGGTCATCGGAACGGGAATAACCGCCGACAAAATTAGCAATATGGCACGAGGAACAGTCCACAATCAGAACTCGAAAACTGACACCGCCTACTGAAAAGGGCTGATGTTTCAAACAATCAAAACTGGAAGGTTGAATCTTCTGGATTGGTGTCGCAGACTGGGCCACACACTTCGCTGTTATACAACACAAAGTAGCAGTCACATGGCAAGGAAATTGCAATGTGTGAAGCAGCCCTCAGGGTTTCTGCCAAAATGGCAGCTCGATTAAAATCTAAAAATTAAACCTGAAGTAGGGGTTAAGAAGAACAAGGCCCATATTCGGAAGCAAATAAATTCCCTTTCCCGGTTCATGCTACAAAATAAATTGAAAAATCGAAGGGCCCAGAACATTTAATCCTTTTCAGATAAATTACCTTGATTATTTGGTGGCTATTCCTCACCATTTTAAACACCTTATTACAATGGGCTTGTTCTCTATGTGTTCAGTGAACAGTGAACTGTATTTTTTTAAAAAAATATTGCCTAAAGGGCAATGTTAAGGAGCTGTGAGCCAGAAAAACCGCCTAGACACAACCCACACATGGCGATTGTGGAAGTCTGAGCACGCAGCTCTTGTATCACATAGCACACTGCTTTTGTAGCTGCCAAACTTAGACATCTCCCCCCCACAAGCTCCCAGATTCAAAACAGTTCCGAGCAAAACAAGTCCAAAGTCCCATTGGATCACAGAATTAGTTTCACAAAAACCAACCGGATGTAGCTTTTAGGTCAAGGGAGGTTTTTGAACTTAATCCGTTCCAGAAGACCGTTCGACTTTCAAAAAAAGTTCGAAAACTGACGCGCAAAGGGCGGTCTGCCAGTTCAATAGAGAAAATTGTGAAAAGCAACAGATACACGCAGGAGAAGCCGTTCGACTTCTGAGGTGCGTTCGAAAACAGAAGCATTTACTTCCGGGTTTCTGGCGTTCGAAAACCGAAACATTTGGCAACGGAGACCTACTGTATATTAAGGCAGAGATGGGGGACTCCCTACCTGGGCATTTTCCCAAGTCACCCCTTTCATTAGCCCTCCTTTGCAAGATCCTCAAGTGCTTTTGCTTGGTTAGAATACATCCTTGAATTCTGATCATCCTTTTTGCTTACCTGAATGGAGGCATGGGCATGGCCAAGATTTATGTTGGGAGGTGGCAGGGCACCCCCCGGTCATCTTCTGTCTAGCACATTCGGAATGAAATGTCTCAACAACGCTTGTTTTAAATTACTGTCTTTTCACTCCAAGTCCCCAGAAAAATCTGTCAAAATCTTCAGTCCTTTGAAAACTAGGAAGCTAAATTAAAAATGAACACCTTTCATGCAGTTAACGAGTCTATTTTGCAAAATTACAAAGAACGCACCTTTAAAAAAAAAAATCTTCTTTTGAAAAAAATCTAGTTTTCTTGGATTTTCTGAAAACCTCTTTAGCACTTCTTTCTCAAGTTCCTCCTTTTTCCCAGTGATGTTTTTTTTTGGGGAGGGTAAAAAAACACAGGCGCCTTATTCACGGGGGTGTCTTAGACACAGAAAAATATGGTATAATGTGTTTGTGTTTGTGTGTGTACACACACACACAAATCATTTATCACAACATCTTTGTGGTAAGGAAAATAAAACTGGGGAAGCATTTTGAAGTGTGGAAGAAGTTATTTGAAAACACACATTTGCTACATTTCAAGGCAGAGTGTGTGAGTTTGAAAAATCATGATTGCCATATATAGATGTGTGTGTGCTTTCCCCCTTATACTATAGTACTAAAAAGCCATCCCTTGGAATTTTCACTGGAGAGCATTATTACATTGCTCAAAGGGTCGGAAGAGCTTCTGCACGCAGTTTAGTCACTGTAGAGGCTGAATATCTGCACAGTGAACTCTGCCAGCCAGTGAACAAAAGGGGTGGGGAGATACCAAGCAGCCGGAACAGCTCAACCAATGGGAGCCCACCCAAAATAATATGGTTATAAAAGGTATTTGTTGTCTAGGCGGAATGCAAATTAAAAATAACCATTTTGAGAACAGCCCTTCAGGTTACTGCATTTCGAGAGTTGCTGAAAGGCTATCAAATCTCGCCACAATAGCCTGTAATAGATCATTTCCTAGCAAGCACAAAATTAGGCAGCAGAATATAGGTTCTGTGAAAGGCACACATTGCGGAGCTCACATTGCTATTTTCCTTCACAGTTGCAAGCGAGGAAAGCGATGTGTGTGCCTGTGCTGGGGGTGGAATGGAGAAGGGGGCGGGAGGGAAGCACAACTGACTTTCTTCCAAAAAGCACAAGAGAAATGGGATAACAAAGCCATGGGAAGCTCTATGGGTACACCTGCTGTTCTCTTCTGCGTGGCCTTTGCTCTGGAAACGCTGTTGATGAATTCAAGGTTATTTAAAGTTGGATGCAAAAGAAGCTCAAAAAATTTACGCAGCAGCTTCAGAACCATGTTGTTGGCATGGCAGCCAAGATTCCCCAGCTGCCCTGTATCACTTACCAAGGCCACCCCGGCAAGCACTGCCAGAGGGCAGGCGGACAACTGAGCATTTGGCCCAACAATGCTAGAAGGAGGATCCCTCAGTAGATGCCACCACAGCTGTCAGAATGGAGAACTTCTACGAGCATAGTCAAACTTCTGTCCACGTGGAGGGTTCCATGAAGGCTCCAGGTCCATGGACTTCTATCTCAGCATCTGCCAGACATCAAAAGACCAATCAGTGTGGCGTTTTGTTTTGTTTTTTGTTTTTAAAGGGAATTCCAAGTGCTTAAAACACACTCTCTCTCTTTCAGCTATCAAGGGGTGCCAGATGAAATTTAAAAAGAGAGGGGGAAAGGAACAAGTGGAAATTATTATTATTATTATTATTATTGTTGTTGTTGTTGTTGCCCAGAGAGTCCTGTGGATACAGGATTTCCACTATGTTTTATGGAGTTAGGGCACTTTCAGACTACCTGTTTATAGAGGCTACTTAATATACATTCACTCTGATTTGTTGGCTGGGTGACTTAGACCAGGGGTCAGCAAACTTTTTCAGCAGGGGGCCGGTCCACTGTCCCTCAGACCTTGTGGGGGGCCAGGCTATATTTTGAAAAAAATAATAAACGAATTCCTATGCCCCACAAATAACCCAGAGATGCATTTTTTAAAAAAAATCATATTTATTGAAATTTCCAAAATACAGAAAGTAAAAGTAAAACAAAAATAAAATACATTTGAAACCTTACTGTCATTACCCACTTTCTGGGACTCCCCCCTCCCCCATCCCTACCATATTCCCCTTTCATAACGTTGGTTCTACAAGCTCTCACTCCCAATTTAAAACTTAATTTGTTTAACCCAATATTCAGATTTGAATTTATACAGTCATCATCATTACCTTAAATAAAAATCAAAGAATCTCCCCCCAAAGTCCACCCCATTTTCCTTCCACGAATTCCCTTTTTTTTAATAAAGACGCCCCAACAAAGTATAAAAAACTATATAAAGGTATAAAAGATAAAAAGTATATAAAAAAAAGTTCCAGAAAATAGTTATCCAGCCTTTGGATTCTAAATCTCCCCCCCCCCCTTCCCCGGTTTAGATTCCCCATGTCCATCAGTCTGTCTGTTGTCTGCCTGGAAGTCTTAGATCCATAATCAGATTTTCCCCCATTTCCTTGCCAGTTTTTTTTTAAATTTATTTTTATGGTATTTAACTTCCAATCTCCAATCCAAAAACGGCCCCTAAGGGCCTTTAGTTTCCTTGGTCTTTAAGGCTCCCCCCATTGTTCTTTCCATGTTGTAGTCCAGTTTCTTGTCTTGTTCCGCTGCTAAAACGTTCTAATTCAGAAATTTAGTAGCTCTACAGGGGTTGTTGTTATTCAGGAACAAAAACTTGCGTTCAGTCCCTTCCTTTCTTCAATAGAAAATTCTATTGTCTCCTTTAATGTAAGCACCCCTGTAGACAAAATACTGTTTCAGTTTTGCAGCTTTCCCAGGAGATAACAAGTCCAGTACAATTCCAAGAGTATTTTTCCACTTACGACCATCTTTGTAATGTCCCGAAACCCCTCTAGGGGGATTGTAGTAACTTTGTTTCCTCTGATCCGAAAGACCGATTGTTGTTCCATATTTTCAACATTTTGTATCCAAATCGTAGCAAATTGTAACGAAATTAACTAGCAAAGTCCTCATAGCAGAGTCCTCTTTAAATTTTCCGACTTTGACAGCTACTTTGACAGCTGTCAAAGTCTCTGTCTCTTTTCACCAGGCTCTCTCACAAATCGCCCCGGTTCCCAGGGGGGGTTGCGTTTTCCTTCTCCCTCCACTCTTCTCCTCCAGCACAGTTCTTGTAGTTTTCCATCGTGGAATTCTTAATTTTTGTCAGAAATACGCTTCTTTTTAGACCTTGGTTACCCAGTCCTTGTTTTAAAATGTTTACAGTAGGGAGGGGGACTGACTTCCTTTTTGGATCCCCCCCCCCCCCGCTCGTGCCAAATCCGAAAAAAGATTCCTTTTTTCCCCCTTTTAAACCCGGTTTCCCAATTACTCACGGGTTGTTGTTAAAAGTCCGAATTTCCAATGGAAGAAGTCAGCGCTCTCCGCCGGATGGCATGCGGCTTCGCTCGGCAGGGAAAGCAGAGGACTCAAAGCACCACGCCACTCCCCGGCACCCGATCCGTAGCCTTTAAAAAGGCTCCTTCACGAGCCGGGAGGGCGCTAACGGTGCCAGCCGAGTCACCCATGTCCACGGGCTCCGTGCCCGTGGTTTTTAAGGGTCCCCGCGTCGCCGGCGCGGTAGGACCCAGCCCCTGCCGAGCAGGCTCCCTCCGGAGCTCGGAGGGAGTCCGCCATTCGGCGATGGCGCCAACCCGGAAGTCCCCAGAGATGCATTTTAAATAAAAGGACACATTCAACTCATGTAAAAACACACTGATTCCTGGACTATCCACAGGCTGGATTTAGAAGGCGATTGGGCCAGATCCAGCCACCAGGCCTTAGTTTGTCTACCCATGACTTAGACAAACCAGTGTGAGAAACTTGGATGTGTAAGCTAGGCACCAAATGGCTGCTTAACCCAGGGTTCCAGTCGCCAAAACGGAACGTCTTGCTGCCACTTTGGGACCAGACAGCTGGAAACTCTTATTTTTCAATATGACTTTTTGGTTCCTGAAATTCCTTCAGATGGTGCAGATGAAATATAACCAGTAGCATTCCACAGGATGTGTTGCTAGTGTGCGTAAACAATCAAGATCCAAGGATCCCGAGGCATGCGACTCCAGATGGCAGAGTCATCAGGTGCCATTGTGGTGCCTGGGCATCTCCACGATACGATACGATAATCGTTATTGTCCTATACAGAACAACGAAATTGAAAATCTACATCAGACATTCAGAAACCAACAAGCCTGCTATCCCAGCTATCCCAGCCTGGTTAGCCCCCTAAAAACTCTGATACCCCATATTAAAAATACAATATACTCCCATTGAGACCCCTTACACTGCGTTTAAAACCAAAATCGCATTTGGATAGAAACTGTTTCTCAGGCCTAGTCTTTATAACCCTGCACCTTCTTCCAGAAGGCAGAAGCTGAATGAGATCATTTCCGGGGTGTGCACTATCCTGCACTATCTCTGCAGCTTTCTTATAGCACCTGGAAGAATAGATTTGATCCAAGATGGGAAGAATGCACCCAATTATTCTCTCCGCAGTCTTTACAACCTTGGACAGCTTTCCCCCCCCCCCCCGACCCTGCAGTACTTGGTCGCAAGTGGCCAATAGCCTGGCACCTGGCACATTTTGAACTCCGCAGACAACACTGAGCATCACCCCACACTTGCCAGTCCATTTTCCCCATCACCGGTTATTCCAAACAAGTCCGGTGAAGCAAGTTTGTTTCACAACACCTCCAGCTGCAATAACACAGTCTGAATTTGCTGCTAGGTGGCTTAATCCCACTGGAAAAGCACGGAATCCTGGAAGCACCCATCTTCTGAAATAAGCAACATCTGTGGGAGCAGTCAACTGGGAGCAGTCAAATACAACATTCCTTGTTTTCCTAGAGTGGACATGCGAGGGAATGTTTGGTCCAGCCAGTCGTAAACTTCCTGTTTCCTCCTGGCTGGGACATAACTTCCTTTGCATGTGACTAGAGGTGGGCATGACCTTACCTGTCCAGGTTAACGGAAAAGGACAAGGCACGCAGCACCCTCTCTCTTCCATCTTCCATTCGTTGTGTGAGCTGGAGTGACTACTAGCTTGCAGTCACTGGGATTATACCAGTATATACTGTATACATCTGTAACTAAGTCTGCCTTCAGGGATCCATCCGTGAACTGATGTGAGTAAACTTCTTTTATATACTTTAAAACAAGATTGTGGTGTGTTTATTCTTTTAAAGAGGGATATAAGGGAACTTACCAGGAACATACAATTCAATACTGAATTTTATGATAGAGAGAGGCTTACACAAGCCTGCAACCAGCTATCCGCTGTGCATGTTTAAAAAGGGAATGGAAAACTCTGCTAAGTAAAGGAACTTGCTAACGCAAGTTCGGAAGGATATTAATAAACAATATATCCTCTCCTGCCTCCCTGAACATTCCCACAACATCCACCTCAAACAAATTAGCTTCCTATTTCTAGGTATCTCAGGGCTTTGCCTTGGGAGAAGCGTTTCTGAAAAAAAGAGTTTAAGCCAGCAAATCTCAGGCAGAGAGCGTGGGGGCGGGGAAAGAAAGCAGGCACATATGCTTTCCCATATGTCCACTGCAGCGAAACGATCCTTTTACTTCCTCGCCCCACTTTGCTTGCATTTAGGGGCGCTGTAGGTAAAAGCCTCAGCGCCTAGGGCTTGCCGATCGAAAGGTCGGCGGTTCGAATCCCCGCGGCGGGGTGCGCTCCCGTCGTTCGGTCCCAGCGCCTGCCAACCTAGCAGTTCGAAAGCACCCCCGGGTGCAAGTAGATAAATAGGGACCGCTTACTAGTGGGAAGATAAACGGCGTTCCGTGTGCGGCTCTGGCTCGCCAGAGCAGCGATGTCATGCTGGCCACGTGACCCGGAAGTGTCTCCGGACAGCGCTGGCCCCCGGCCTCTTGAGTGAGATGGGCGCACAACCCTAGAGTCTGTCAAGACTGGCCCGTACGGGCAGGGGTACCTTTACCTTTACCTTTACCAAGCCTCAGCTCTCTCTCTCTCTCTCTCTCTCTCTCTCTCTCTCTCTCTATCTCTCTCTCTCTCTCTCTCTCTGTACAGGACTGTTGCAATTTGCATGACCGATCAGGGCAAATCCTCCCGAGAGCAGCTCTTCCCTAAGGGCCAGTTTCATGCTGTGTTATCATGCCGGACATAAGGGAAGCAGAAGAGCAAGTAAGAAGCGCTCAGGCCAGAACTGCGCGTTACATTGGTACGGTGGGGTTCTGCTGAGGAAGCAAAGGAAACCACATGTGTGCCGGTCTTTCCAGACGGAAGCCGGCTGAGGGAAGCAGCTTGTAGGGACGGATGTCTGACAATGCTAGCAAAAATTCTTCTTTGGGGAGGGAGGGGAGTTCTGATGCAAATTGGCCAGGCACGTTTGACTCAATTTCCCACACCATTTGTCTTCTTGGCAGCGACCTAGTTAAACAGATTAGCATTTTGAGCCGCCCAAAGAGTGCTACTGGCAACTGGGGGGATGCAGAAAGGCAATGGGCATGTGGAAAGAGGCAGCAGACCACATAATGCATGTTTCCATGTTTCCCATGTGCCTGTCTGTTCCCAAACTCTCCTGTGCGATGGAGAGACCATCACAGATGCTACAGATGAGAGCCAGTGTGGTGTAGTGGTTAAGAGCGGTCGTCTCGTAATCTGGGGAACCGGGTTCGCTTCCCCGCTCCTCCACATGCAGCTGCTGGGTGACCTTGGGCTAGTCACACTTCTCTGAAGTCTCTCAGCCCCACTCACCTCACAGAGTGTTTGTTATGGGGGAGGAAGGGAAAGGAGAATGTTAGCCGCTTTGAGACTCCTTCGGGTAGTGATAAAGTGGGATATCAAATCCAAACTCTTCTCTTTTTCTTCTACATACAGACCGTTCCAATCTCTTCACAGGGCCTCAAATACGATGCTTTGCCGAAGATGTTGGTTCATACATTCAGTGATCAGTCATTGAGTGCATAGGAGTCAGACAAGGGAAGTGAATGTCCGCAGAGAGCGATGTATGGGAGGGGAGGGGCAGTTTGTTCACCTTTGGTCCCCACCCTGAACTCAGCTCTCACCTGTGGCTCCTAGAACCTGTCAGCATGGGACAGTGACCACACCGTGGGAAAGAAGCTTGGACTGGCCAGCTAAACTAGGTGGGGATAGCCGATGGATCTCAAACCCTTAGTGGGTTAGGGAATTCCCCTGCATGCAAAGACAGGGACCAAAAGAGGGTCCAATAGAAGGCAGTTTCTGCATGTGCTGTACAGGGAAGTGAGCAGTAGATGTGGGGCTCATCGACCTGGGAAGGTAGCTCATCTAGGAGAAGGGAAACTCTGTTCCTAAACCTCCGCTGCCTGGCAACTGGTTACATCACAGGAGTACATCACAGGTGTAACCAGGATTTTTGTTGGGGGTGGCTGGATTTTTGTGGCCCCCCCAAATGTCGTGATTGGTCAGTTAGTTATTTCTATTGTTTTACTTGATCTGGGGAGGGGCAGCTGCCCCCCATGGCTACGCCCATGACTCATATGTGAGAAAAACTTCCGGAGTAAACCCTAAGGAAAAATCTTTACCTGCTGTCTTGCAGGACATCTTCAATAGAAGGAAAAGCTGAGGAGTAAAATTCTGCAGGAGGGGCGTTATAGTTTTCTTTTGTTTTTGATTTAACTATTTATTTTCTGCTTTTATTCTGTATTTTTATCTTGGGAACTGCCCTGGGATCTTCAGAAGAAGGGTGGTCCTCCTCTGAGGGTCTTCTGCTGGTTCCCTCATTGCAAGAAGTGAAGCTACAGGGAACCAGGCAGAGGGCCTTCTCGGTAGTGGCTCCCACCCTGTGGAACACCCTCCCATCAGATGTCAAGGAGATAAAGAACTACACAAGTTTTAGAAGACATCTGAAGGCAGCCCTGTATCAGGAGCTTTTAAATGTTTGATTATGTTTGATTATGTTTTTATATTTGCTGTAAGCTGTCCAGAGTGGCTGGGGAAACCCAGCCAGTTAGTTGGGGTATTATTATTAATCCCTACACGAATCCGGAGTGGTGTCCCTAAGGTGGTTCATGGTATCCTGTAGGTCTCCTTCCAGAAACTCCTACAGCCAAGCTGGTGCCAAATGTTGTTCCTATTTCCTTTGCGCCACATCTGCTAGTCCAGGAGGGAGGGCGGTGGTCTTCATTGCAGCGCGTTTCTTTCTCTTCCGCTTGGGGCGTACAGACGCGGAGCAAAAGGAGCGCAAGGGCGGAGATGAGGGGCAAGAGTTTGGGGCGAAGCGGGCGCGGCTGCGGGAAGGTGCACTTGTAGCGCGCTCCTCGCTGGAAAGGCATCGTTGCCCGCCTCCCGGTCTTTAGCACAAACTGGGACATCCCCCCACCAGCAGGCGGGCTGGCTGCTTAACCTCTGCAAAAGGACAAAAGCCTTTGGCCGGGAGGGTCCGCTCTGCAAAATCTGAAGCGTTGCAAACGAGTCGTCTTGTTGATTTCTGGTGCCTTTGCGCCGGCTCCTTGGCTGGGGCAGCCCGATCCTCTTCATAGTTCTTCATAAGGCGACTCTCCCTGCAATTTGGAGAGGACTTATTTCTGGAGCCTCTACTCCTTGAACTTGGAAGTTAGCCTTTAGTAGCTTCAGTGGGGACGACCGTCTCGGATCGCCCAAGGCGCGCGGGGTTCTCTCCTACTGGAGACCTTTAACTCTGCCCTCCCCGCACACTTTGTGCCACACAACACTCCGCAACCAACTCCCCCTCTCGCCCCCCATGCTTCCGTTGCTGTCCCCTCCCCCCCAACAATATACCATTTGCGATGGCTTCTAATGCATCTCCCAGCAGCTTTGTTGATCTCTGGCCCGGGATCCAAAGCGGAGCAGCAGCAGCAGCAGAGAGGCCCGCGGGACTTCACGTGTAAGACTGCAAGCGCGGTAAGAGGCAGCTGTTTTTGGAAGCCTGCCTTGCCTGCCTTCAGCGGCGGCGGCAGCGGCGCTCGTAGCAGCGGCAGAGGCAGCAGTCGGAGGACGGGGAAGCCGGCTTTGCAGGAGCTGCGCGCAGAGCAATGCTGCTGGGGCGCAGAGACGGCGCACTCCCCTGAGCCTCGCCGCGCGCTTTGCGAAGGGAAGGGCGATGCACTGAGACGCCCCTTGCAAGCGGTGCGTCGGCTGGGGGGAGTTTTGCTGCTGCTTTCCTTCCTCTTCTCTGCCCCCCCTCCACCCCACAGCAAAGGATTCTCTTGGCAAACGGAGCTCCCTTCTCTATCCCCCACCCTCAAGCCCAGGGAGCTCCTCCGATGACCCCGGGGACTTCGTGAAAGCCATGCGCCCCGACGACATCAACCCTCGCACCGGCCTGGTGGTGGCTTTGGTCAGCGTCGTCCTGGTGTTCGGCTTCATGTTCACGGTGTCCGGGATCAAGGGGGAGACTTTGGGGGACATCCCTCTGCTGGCCATCGGGCCGGCCATCTGTTTGCCGGGCATCGCCGCCATCGCCCTGGCGAGGAAAACCGACGGCTGCACCAAGTGGCCCGATAAGAGGGGGCGCCCGCCTTGCGGCGGCTGCTGCTGCTGCCGCAAGAAGCCCCGAGACAAAGACGTGCTGGAGCTGCTGAGGACCCCGTCGGACCTGGAGTCTGGCAAGGGCAGCTGCGACGAGCTGGCCAAGAAAGCCTATGGAGCCAAGGACAGGAAGGGGAGCTCCCGAGGAGGAGAGGACGGCCTCTCCACTTGCACGACCATCACCACCTCCGCCGCCGTCGGGGAGGGCAGGGGCTCTCTGCACAAAGCGGAGCAGGAGGAAAAGCTGAGATACTTGGAAAACTGCTGCCCGGAGATGCCTGGGAATGTCTTGGGGGCCGGAGCCACCCTTTTCAGTGCCTTAGAGGAGGAGAAGCAGCAGCAGCAGCAGGAAGGATCTCCCGTCTTCGAAGGGGCCCCCGCGCTCCCGGGCGCAGAGGACACCGTTTCCGTGGCCCCTCTGAACAGCATCATCGTCTGTTCCTACAAGGACAGCAGCCCTTACGACAGGTACTGTTGCTATATAAACCCCAGCGAGGAAATCAGCTCGGATCACGAGACGATAGTTTGAAAAGATTTGGTGGACGGGTCCTCTTTCTCCCCTCCCCTCTTTTTTATTTTTAAAAAAAGACTTTGACGAATGGGCGGTGTTGTTTCGAGCAAGTAATGAAGGAACCCTCCCAGCAGCCGGTTGTTTTAAAACAAAAATAATAACTGGTAACAATAGTAATAATAGTAATAATAATTAATAATAATAATATTGGCTGGATTTGCACTGCATGGGACAATTCTCATAGCTATTAACTAACTTTTTTCTAAACCCCAACAGCCTGGTATGTGACTGATACTCAAACCTTTTGTGCCTGGGAAATCAAACTTTTATTTAGTTATTATTTTCGGTTTCTTGTTAAAAGTAATAATAAGCATGTTTCAGGAGAATCAGTCTTTTCTATCACAATTTGTCAGCTGGGGGTGTGTGCGTTACCGACCCTTGCAGGGACCGGGGGCTGGTGGAGAGGGTGGGGATGCTCTGGCAGCTCAAACGTAAAGCAGAAATCAAATGTCAGGAGTGCTTCTTGGAAGCGCAAGATATTCAGAGCTCTGCCTCTTCCACTGACTTCTGAAAGCACTGATAAAGAGGCCGGGTGCAGTTTATTTTAAGATGCTTCCGTCTGGTAAAATGGGGCAGAGGGTGGGGAGAGTCAGGCTGGCCCTAACTTTTTTCAGTTTTGGGTGCAGTAAGTTGCCTATTTAATGTGCTCTTGTATTCTCACTGCCTGGTGAGGAAAGAGGCGCTTGAGGGATTTTCCGCGTCGTGTGCCAAAATCAAGTGACCAGCCTTCCGAATGTTGGGCACGCACTTCCTTACACCAAGCCAGGCCATTGGTCTGTCTAGCTCAGTGCTGTTGACCCTGATTGGCTGCAGCTGCCCAGGGTTTCAGACTGGGGTGTCTCCTCACCCGGCCTGGAGATATCGGGGATCAAACCCAGGGCATTCTGCATGCAGCCACTGATCTACTGCCCTTCTACACAATGTACTACACACATTGACTTGTAGGGGGCGCCACTTGCTGCTATGCCTCAGGCGGCAAAACATCTTGACCCGGCCCTGTCATTTTTACCATCATATGGATCAGGCAGGGAACTTCAGACAGACCAGCAGGGGCATTGTGTCAAATAAATTTGACCCATGACGATCTTGGAGACCGAGAACCATTTTTAACAGCCAAGATAGTTGGTGGGAGTAAGGAGTCTGTATACACATTACCGTTTTCTAGTGTACCTGTGGTCCAGAGCTATCCTGTAGTTTTGTTTGTTTGTTTGAGAAATGCTGCAGTTTGTTGCATTTCCCTTTCCAAACCAACTTCAGTCCGTCAGGAAAATTTAAGCCACATGCGCAATTAAGCTGAGACGTAGAAGACAGCGCATGCGCATGGGTGGATGACAACGCATGCGCAGATGGCAACTTTGTGAATAGGAGTTTGGGGAGGGGGGTTGCAGAGGTGGGGAACCCAACAGATAGAGACATCCCCGTCCCTTCTCAGGTGTGTACAACAACATGCAAAGGTGACTTGAAGCACAGCGGGGCGGGGTAGGAAATGACCTCACTGCATTTTAAGTTGCTAATGTGTACTCAGCCTAAGAGAAATACAGTTAACTCCAGCAGCAGGGTTACTCGGGCTGAAATCCTATGCATACTTTCCTGGGTGTAAGTCCCATTAAACTCAGTGGGGCTTAAATCTTGGGTTGTAATTTATAGAATTGCTCTGACAAGATGGAAACATGATTCCCTCTTTTTACTTTTTGGTGTGTGCGTCTGCTTTTAATAACCCAGCATGGGTTTGCAACTATTTCCCCCCCTCCGTTGAATATTCAGTATAGTTTAAGTGTTACGTCATTGTTCTGTTGCACTGATATCGGGGGGGGGGGGGAGCTGCGGGGGAGAGAGAATGCTATCCTTTTTTTCAATGCAAGATTTCTAGTGAAATTGATCTGAAGGGTAGTGTAAGTAGCTTACGACAGGACAGCACCGCTGGTATTGACAGCACACCTGATTTTTTACTTTAAAAGGCATATAGGGACAGGTGGAAAAGCTTTTGAGAGTCTGGAAAAGGGTTTTGGAAATGCGAATGGATACTTCTTTTTGACAAGTTATTGTTCATGGAGGGGGAGGAATATAAACGTATTTCAAAGGCCATATTAATATGCCGTCTTAATGGTGGCATTTTAAAAATCTGAATAAAACAAAACCCTGTGTTATGGTCCTCTGTTTTCAGCATTCACTGTGACTACTTTGAATGTATATACATACAGTGGTACCTCGGGTTACAAACACTTTGGGTTACGTGTTTTCAGGTTGCGGACCACGGGAAACCCGGAAGTACCGGAAAGGGTTACTTCCGGGTTTCGCCGCTTGTGCATGCACAGAAGCGCCAAATCATGCTTTGTGCATGTGCAGAAGCACCAAATTGCGTCACGCACATGTGCAGACGCGGCGCTGCAGGTTACGAACGCTGCGGGTTGCGGACATGCCTCCATCACAGATTACGTCTGCAACCTGAGGTTCCACTGTACAGTGGTACCTCGGGTTAAGTACTTAATTCATTCCAGAGGTCCATACTTAACCTGAAACTGTTCTTAACCTGAAGCACCACTTTAGCTAATGGGGCCTCCTGCTGCTGCTGCTGCGCCGCCGGAGCACAATTTCTGTTCTCATCCTGAAGCAAAGTTCTTAACCTGAAGCATTATTTCTGGGTTAGCGGCGTATGTAACCTGAAGCATATGTAACCTGAGGTACCACTGTATATATATAGCCAGATTCCTTCCCCATTGCCCTGTCCTGAAAACTAATTGATTGTAAAATTATTGCTGGTGGTTTTGTTTGTTAGTTTTCTCCCACAGCTCAATCCCATCTTCCCTTCCCTTTCTCAATGCATTTGAAAAACTGGCCAGTGAATCAAATGCTGTTAGAGTAGTATCCCTTGATCCTCCCCTCACATGCTTCAGATATGCTGAATCCATCTTTTTTTCTTTTTAGGGCACGGTATGTATTATTCAGTCAACATCACATTCACTCACACCATTTCTTTTTAAAACAGAATCCATTTTTAAACCCTTTTCCAGAGTGGAGAGAAAGAGGAGGTTGGTTAGTGACGTCATTGGTCTTCTGCCAATCTGTGCTGTGCGCGGTGTGCTGAACTCAGAACTTCTCTCTCCCCGAAGCTCAGTCCGGAGGAGAAACAAAACATGGCGAGTGCCACTCCGCAGAAAGCTTGCCATTAGAATCATGTATGTGTATATGTACACATGCTAGAGGTGGTGTGTGGAATTCACTGCCACAAGATTTGCTAGGATTAGATGAGTCAAGGGCTATCAATGTCTGTGATTGCTTTCAGGCCTTTTGGAGACACGGGGCAGTATATAAACAAATGTCAGCTGCTAGGGGGAAAGTCTCATGCTCATACCTTTTTTGTGATATTCCAGAGATACCAGGCTGGTTAGAGCTGGGAACAGGACGCTGGGCTGGGTGGAACTTGGTCTAATCCATTCGTGGGTTCTCTTAAAGAAAATGTGACTGCACTTATGGAATGACCGGGCACTTGGCTCTAAGACCACTTCTCATCCAAATCAATGGCTGAATCTCTGCTCCAGCAGTAGTTTCCACAGCAGAAGAAGACATGTCTCCTTCAGAATTGTACCTCTTCAGTAGAATAATCTGGGGAATGGGGAAGGAGATAACTGAATAACCTGGATAAAAAAATATGACACGTTCTGTTCTAAAACCAGTGGCATCATCCATCCTAAACAGCTCACTTGGTTACCGTGCGTTGCTGATAACACCAGGGTTGCAGGTTTGATCTCCTTTTGGGGACAGCTGTGTATTCCAGAGGGTTGGGCTAGATGTTGCTCAGCATCACTTCCAACTCTACAATTCAATGATCCCATAACAATGAAGCAGTATTAGACCCCTTTGGTTTCAGTGGGTGTATTGAGCATGTTTCTCAATTCTTCCAGTTGAAGCCTGTGAGGTTTCAGTGGGTGTATTGAGCATGTTTCTCAATCCTTCCAGTTGAAGCCTGTGAGGTTCAAAAGAGCTTAACTTTGCCTTGGCTGTGCACCTGGGTATCCCCCGCCCTCGGGTAACATTAAGGAAATTGTCAGCTAGAGTTTTCGCACAAGGTGGGCTGTGTGCATCGATTCAGTTATCATTTGTCGCCATAGCAATGGAAGCAGGAACTTTCTGATGACTCAGCATAAAACATATCACTTGGCAGACCTCTCAAAGCCTGCAGGGAATGAGTCAGCAAAACCTATGTACATTACGTCTCCGTATCATATGTGCAATACTGTACATGTACCAATATCTGATTTGGGATTTTATATGTGTTATATATTTAATCTATGCAGGATGCCTTTCAAGGGTTAATTGTGAGGAACAATATATTCAATAAATCCAGAGTAATTTGTACGTCCTGGGCTTTCCTTTGTAAGTTTGTCCGTGCTTCGTTTCTGTGGCTGATTGCGCAGCTCTGAAAAGCCTCGGAGTTTAAAGAAAGAAAGAAAGAAAGAAAAATATCCGTACGAACTCTTGTTTTCATCATACATAATTTACTCCAGACCACTTGATCATCCAATCCTCCATTGAAGGCTTGGGATAATTCTGCAGAAAACTGACTTCTGATTTTTCCGCGGAGAGAGAGAGAGAGAGAGAGAGAGAGATGGTTTGGCTAGGCGACTCTCACACATGTGATGCTATCTAGCAGATAGACAGAAGTCCTCAGGCTCCTTCAGGGCCGTCTCGTTTTTGGAAACATTGTTACCGACAGTTATTTCAAAGGGAATTATCAAAGGGAGAGATGATGCTTTTCATTAGGGGTGTGAACTTTTCCTACTTGCTCACCATAAAATTGTACAGCCATTTAGAGGGAAAAGCAGGGGAGAGCGAGACATTTACTCATCGTTTGAAGGTTCACAGCAGACAGCTGCATAGACCAGACCAAGTTCACTAAGCAGCGTTTTACAGGTTATGATACGATAATCTTTATTGTCCCATACAGAACAAGGAAATTGAAAATCTACATCAGACATTCAGAAACCAACAAGCCTGCTATCCCAGCTATCCCATCCCTAAAAACTCTGATACCCCATTTTTAAATACAATATACTCCCATAGAGACTACCTTAAAACGGTAAAGAGACCCCTGACCGTTAGGTCCAGTCGTGGCTGACTCTGGGGTTGCGGCACTCATCTCGCTTTATTGGGAGCCGGCGTACAGCTTCCGGGTCATGTGGCCAGCATGAATAAGCCGCTTCTGGCGAACCAGAGCAGCACACGGAAACGCCATTTACCTTCCCGCCGGAGCGGTACCTATTTATCTTCTTGCACTTGACGTGCTTTTGAATTGCTAGGTTGGCAGGAGCAGGGACCGATGAACAGGAGCTCACCCTGTCACGGGGATTCGAACCGCTGACCTTCTGATCCGCAAGTCCTAGGCTCTGTGGTTTAACCCACAGCGCCACCCGCATCCCAGAGAGTACCTTATACTGCGTTTAAAACCAAAATCTCATTTGAATAGAAACTGTTTCTCAGGCGGTTAGTCCTAGTCTTTATAACCCTGTACCTTCTTCCAGAAGGCAAAAGCTGAAAGAGATCATTTCCGGGGTGCACACTATCCTACACTATCTCTGCAGCTTCATCCATTCATCTGCGGGTTCCTCCAAGGTTCATTTGGGGCCAACCTTTGCCCAGAGGAACAGAAGTCGTCCATATCTGAGCTCCAGTGGTATAAACTCAGATAGATTAGCTAATCACCAAATGACACCTTTAACCTCGGTTCTGGTCACCACTACCGAATGTCTAGGCGCTTTTCTTTTTTAAAAAGAGAATTATTATTAAATTCATTTCTACACCACTTTATATTTCAAAGAAAGCATCCCAAAGCAGTTGAGATTGGATTAAAACATCAAATTATTTGATTATAACATCAAATGAAACAATCCAGAATAAAACAAATTCAAGTTTTATGGAAAATAGTTCAGATCCTTCTCTAAGGGACATTTGGCTTTCCCCATATTTATTTGCCTACTTAATTTATATAGCTGCCCCAGAGCAGAAGTACTCTAGAAATAGCGGTTAAGAGTTTTGGACTAGGACCTGGGAGATGAAGGTTCAACTTCTCACTCAGTTGTGAAGTCACTCACCATCTCTGAGCCTTTACAGTTGGCTGAAGGGAGAACGAAAAAAGATTGGTGCAGGGGTAAAGCAGTTATGGTTAATGAATAAAATTGCCGTATTTTTTGCTCCATAAGACGCACCTTTTCCCTCCTAAAAAGGGGAAATGTCTGTGCGTCTTATGGAGCGAATGTGTGGGTCCATCACTGGTTCCCTTTCGGGCCCCGCCGCCTTGCCCAGGCCTCCATTGTTAAATGTTCTGCAGACGGAGGCTGTTTGTTTCCCCAGCAACATGTGACTGGCTGATTAGATTACAGTGGTACCTCGGGTTACATACGCTTCAGGTTACATATGCTTCAGGTTACAGACTCTGCTAACCCAGAAATAGTACCTCGGGTTAAGAACTTTGCTTCAGGATGAGAACAGAAATCGTGCTCCTGCGGCGTGGCAGCAGCAGGAGGCCCCATTAGCTAAAGTGGTGCTTCAGGTTAAGAACAGTTTCAGGTTAAGAACGGACCTCCGGAACGAATTAAGTACTTAACCTGAGGTACCACTGTATCTGTCTGGAAACTGTAGAAATGGCTCCCTTTCCTTTCCTAAAGAAGCTGCAGAGCTGTGAGTTGAACCCCATAAAAACAGGATTTTTTCCCTTAGCAAAGTAAGCTCAATAATTTTGAGCTGATCCTCAAAAATCGGGGCTTTCCCGCTTTCCTCCTCTATAAACTAGGTGCGCCTTATGGTGCGAAAAATATGGCAGTTTAATGGTTGCATGGGGGTGTTTTCTCCTCCGTTAACACCAAGTGATAAGTTAGGCATCCCTCCTGAAATCACTGTAACTGCAAGTCCTGGCCAAATTATTCCCTGGTTGAAAGCTAGATCTGCCAGTTAGCAAAACTGTACTGTTCCTCTTCTCTCCTCTTGGTTCCTACCTGTCCTTAGATAGGAAGCTTTTGGACACACAGACTGGATATGTTTTCTCTGCTCCTTCTTAAACTCAAAGCTAGCCCCAAGGCTTCAGGTGCAGCCTCAAGTGGTTTAGGATGTCTCAGAACACCAGATCCTTCAAGTTTCCCTGTTTTCCAGGGACAGCCCTGGATTTACAGAAGCCGTCCCGGTTTCTGATTTGATCCCAGAACGTCCCGCTTTTCCTTAGATGTCCCTATTTTCATCAGAAAAGAGCGATTGTTCTGGTTTGTGAACTATTTTTTGAAGCCAAATATCTGATGGGACTTTGGTTTCTGAATGTTTTGGAAGTCAAACAGATGAGGTATTATTCAGATGGATGAGGTATTATTATTATTATTATTAGTAGTAGTAGTAGTAGTAGAAGAAGAAGAAGATGATGATGATAATGGAATAGGACATTCCTATTTTCATCAGAGTAATGTTGGAGGGCGTGGAATACATCTCCATCTCAGAAGACCCCAAACCACCCCAAGCCTGTCCAATCCAGTATTTTCCATTCTAGTTTTTTTCTTCTCACTCTCTTTTCTCTTGCTCCTTCCTTGAATAGAATGAAGGTACAGTGGTACCTCAGGTTAAGTACTTAATTCATTCCGGAGGTCCGTTCTTAACCTGAAACTGTTCTTAACCTGAAGCACCACTTTAGATAATGGGGCCTCCTGCTGCCTCTGTGCTGCCGGAGCACGATTTCTGTTCTCAACCTGAAGCAAAGTTCTTAACCTGAAGCACTATTTCTGGGTTAGCAGAGTCTGTATCCTGAAGCGTATGTAACCTGAAGCGTATGTAACCCGAGGTACCACTGTACAGATGCCCACATTTTAAAAATGCATCCATACCTCAACACATATGAAGGGCACACACCTATAAAAAGCTCCACCTTGGAAACTTCTTGAAGGGTGGTTATAAATCCCCCAAAATAACAAACAATTGCAAATTTAAAAATAACAATTTTGTGTTTAAGTTGCATGCAAGCAGAGGCCCAGTCCATTCCTATTCACTGCTCACAAATATTTTGGACGCATGTTGCACGCTTTCTCTGTCAACTCAGTGTATCAGATAACGTGTATGGTTATCCAGTATTGGCACCCAAGCATAGCCTACAGAGCAACCCTTTCACCTAGTTTATTAATAAGGTTTAATTCCACATTAACATCAGTAAAAAAAGAACATTTAATATCAATGAGGTTTGGGCTCTCCCTTTATTCTCTCTTTTTCATTTCCCTGGTATGTGCTGGCAGGGTGGGCAGGAGGTTGGGACCACCCAAATCTAGTACCCTATCCCTCACTGCTGGAAAGAACCGATCTAGGAAGGTGGCAATCAGCTTTAATTTACAAACTGGGAGCTGATCTGGTCGTGCAAAAATCTATGTATGGGAGTCGGCATCACCTGTTACAACGGAGAAGAAAGCCATGACAGGCACATTATCTCTCTCTGTGTGTTGCCTGCTGCTTCATCCAGAACAGATCGTTGGAATGGGATGAGTGTTGTTCAAAGACTTCGGCTCTTTAATTGGGGAACCCGATGTTACTGAGGATGGCAGGAGCTACAGCCCAAGAACATCGGGTTCTCCAATTAAACACTCTTCGTGTTGGCTGTGGTGTTCCTATGGGTCATTCTGTTCCTAAATGCTTCTGAGGGCAGCCAAGCTACCACTTCAAACAGCAGCAAGTGCATACACTGTTCTAAGCTTGGGGACTCGTCTAGGTGTCACCTGAGGGGTCCTTCAAAGCCTTGGGACTACTGCAATGTGCTCTACATGGTTCTACCTTTGAAGGAGACCAAGAAATTACAACTAATCCAGAATGCGGCAACTAGGCTGGTGACTGGGAGTGGCCAGCAAGACCATATAACACCGGTCCTGAAAGATCTACATTGGCTCTCAGTACATTTCCGATTCAAAGTGTTGGTGCTTTAAAGCTCTCGGCCCTGCATACCTGAAGGAGTGTCTCCACCCCCATCGTTTAGCCCGGACACTGAGGTCCAGCTCTGAGGGCCTTCTGGTGGTTCCCTCACTGTGAGAAGTGAGGTTACAGGGAACCACACAGAGGGCCTTCTCGGTAGTGGCGCTTGACCTGTGGAACGCCCTCCCATCAGATGGCAAGGAAATAAACAACTATCTGACTTTTAGAAGATATCTGAAGGCAGCCCTGTTTAGGGAAGTTTTTAATGTTTGATATTTTATCATGTTGTTAATATTCTATTGGGAGCCGCCCAGAGTAGCTGGGGAAGCCCGACCAGATGGGCAGGGTATAAATAATAAATTATTATTATTATTATTGGTTGAAAAGTGGAGTTTTGGTCGAGAGAGTTTTAATGGACAAATCAGAACCGCCATTACTTCTATGGCCCCGGCGGAGTGGTCCTCAAATGTTCTTTAAGGAGATGTCTCAGTGGACGGGCAATTATGAAAAGAAAGACTATTTTGGGAATTAAAGCTCAGATTTCCTCCCTACTCCACAGGCTCAGGATCAGTATGAAGGAAGAATAGCTAGTCTCATCTTGAATTGGCTTGAGAAGAGATAGATGCTTTTGACTTGCTCGTTGGGCTGAACCCAAAGATACGGCTTTGTGGGTTGGGCCCTCAAATCTGAATAGGAGACCAAGATCTGTTAAGAGTGACAATTCTGTGAGCAATTGTTAGGGGCTGTGCCACAGCTTGCTCCACTCACCAACACAGGGGCAGAGGAAGGGGGGTGCAGTGGGGGCGGGCTGCCCTGGGTGTCACCACAGAGGGGGGTGATAAAATACGATACGATAATCTTTATTGTCATTGTCCCATACAAAACAACAAAATTGAAAAATCTACACCAGACATTCAAAAACCAACAAGCCTGCTATCCCAACTATCCCAGCCTGGTTAGTTCCCTAAGAACTCTGATACCCCATAATTGAATACAATATACTCACATAGAGACTACCTTACACTGCATTTAAAACCAAAATCGCATTTGGATAGAAACTGTTTCTCAGGCGGCTAGTCCTCGTCTTTATAACCCTGTACCTTCTTCCAGAAGGCAGAAGCTGAAAGAGATCATTTCCAGGGTGCGCACTATCCTGCGCTATCTCTGCAGCTTTCTTATGGCACCTGGAAGCGTAGATTTGATCCAAGGTGGGAAGAGTGCACCCAATTATTCTCTCCGCAGTCTTTACTACCCTGGACAGCATTGTTTTTCCGCTGATCGTGCAGCTCCCAAACCACACGCACAGACCATAAGTTAATACACTCTCCACAGCACAATGGTAAAATGCCATCAACAGGTCCTTTGAGAGATTGTTTTTCCAGAGGATTCTCAGAAAATATAACCTCTGCTGTGCTCTCTTCATCAGGTTGGCACTCACCGTGGGGCCTGCAGCACGCCTGAGCCACATGTCTCTCCTGTGAGTGACGCGGTGGCTTGGGGAAGGATTTTTTGCCCCACCCCAAAACTTACAAAAATTACTGTGACAAACTATTTATTTATTACATTTATTTATTATTTGTATACCGCCCTTCATCTGAATATCACAGGGCCATTCGCAACATAAAAATGAAAATGCAAAATACATAATAAAGCAAAGAAAATCGATAACCTCCCCTCCCACAAATTATTTTAAAGGCGATAGAGTGTTAATCAGTCAAACACTTCAGCTTAAAAGTGCTGCCAATGTCAGATTCTTATTCTTATTTATATTTATTAGTCACCTCACAAAATAATTTCTCTAGCTCAATACACATCAAATATAAAACAAGGTTAAAATGCAAAAGAAAATAATACTGTCAATATAAAACCAGCAGAAAAAAATAAAACAAATACTAGCTATAGCAACAAAACATTTAATACAGAAAAACAGAGATTGCAAAGAAACAACTTATGTAACATGTTCTGGGCTGCATGGGGACTGCAGCTAACAGGCGATGGTGTTGTTGTTAATCCTTTCCCTGTGTCTTTTCCTCACTGAAAATCCCCCTCCAAAGTTGCTATTTGTCCCCAAAGGGAAGCTGCAATGTATCCCCATGGCAGCTTTTCTTTCTGGGCAAATAATAGCTTTGAGATGGTTTTGGATAGAAGGGCCTGGAGAGCCGCATGCAGCCCCTGAGTCTGAGATCTCCCACCCACCTCATGGCTTGAATGAGGCGTGAAGAATTCATAGATTCTTTTTGTATATAAGGAAAAGATTTGTGATGTGGCTGTTGGTCACCAAAGAGGACATTGTGCTATGCATACAGAGGCAGAATACCTCTGAGTATTGAATGAGGAGAGGACCATGTTGGGAAATGGATTGAGGATTAAATCTGTAGATTTAGATCTAAATTTCCTATCCCATGTGTGTGGAAGAAATACAAAACAATATGGCTGCGAAGCCTTTTTAGCAGATTAAAATACTTTTTAGTTTGGCAGCTTATTAAAGTTTAGGAATAAGGCAGCTATATCTTTTTATCCCCTTCTGTTTGTGGTCTGCTGACCAACTCCTTTTCACCCTTGTTGCAGAGAATGAGCCACGCGTTTTTAGTAAGATCAATGGGGAAAGGGTTTACTTACATTTCAGTGCAAGCAGCAAATAGAGCAAAGTAGCGTGCCGAAAAATACTTCTAAGTTACAGCGAAATAAAAGTTGGGAGTCTTTGCTAACATGGCTGAAGGCAGGAGTTTTAGTCATGCACGTCTGGTCAGCTTGGAAACATCGTGAAAAGAGAGCCTTCTTACAGGAAGAAGGAAATATAAAGGATTGTCTCCTTTGTTAGAGAGTTCCTGCCCAGAGGAGGCAAAGGAAGTGACCACACACAGAGGGTCCTCTCTAGGATGTTCAATAACTCTCCATGTACTAGCTCTGTGTTTGTCTAGCAAAACATGCTTTTGTAATTTGGCTGCAAACCCCACAGGCCGGCAGGAGGGGGTTGTCGTGCTCACGTCCCTTATTCATTTGGCTTATGACAAAAAAGAAGAAGTCTCCAAGCAATTTATAAGAGCCAAAACACACAAAATGATACATTTCAATCATAGAATCATAGAGTTGGAATAGACCACAAGGGCCATCGAGTCCAACCCCCTGCCAAGCAGGAAACACCATCAGAGCACTCCTGACATATGGTTGTCAAGCCTCTGCTTAAAGACCTCCAAAGAAGGAGACTCCACCACACTCCTTGGCAGCAAATTCCACTGTCGAACAGCTCTTACTGTCAGGAAGTTCTTCCTAATGTTTAGGTGGAATCTTCTTTCTTTCTTGTAGTTTGGATCCATTGCTCCGTGTCTGCTTCTCTGGAGCAGCAGAAAACAACCTTTCTCCCTCCTCTATATGACATCCTTTTATATATTTGAACATGGCCATCATATCACCCCTTAACCTCCTCTTCTCCAGGCTAAACATGCCCAGCTCCCTTAGCCGTTCCTCATAAGGCATTGTTTCCAGGCCTTGGACCATTTTGGTTGCCCTCCTCTGGACACGTTCCAGTTTGTCCAGTCCAATAACCCACAGATATAAAACCACTCCAATAACCCACAGATATTTGGTGGGGCAGGTATTAGAAACAAAATGCTAAGCTAAAGGTCAGGTCCAAAAGGACTCTTATCGCCTTGATGTGAGAGAGGGAGAGAGGAATTTACCAGGGCAGGAACTTGAATAAGATCCCAAGGCAGGATTGAATCCATGACAGTTCTGTAACATGAGAGATTATCCAGCATTACAAGCACTTATGAACGGAAGCAAAACAAAACAAAAACTCAGCGACTATTTATGAACGAAAGAGTGCTTGTGGAAAGGAGCCCCGCTTTACTTCAGAGACACCACAGCCAGTGTGTCCTAAATTCCACGATGAGTCAGAGTGCTTGAGGTTCTCACTAAAAAGAAAGCGAAAAGCATTGTGTGCCAAAAAGGGACCCAGCATCACTGAGGTGCTTCTAACAGGCACAGCAAAACAAAGAATGCTGATGGGCACCCAGACAAACGAGACAGCACAGGCTTCCTATTCCCCCCCCCCCTTCCATCTATTTTCTCCGTATCCACCTGGCTTACCATGTTTACACATATAGCTGTAGCAGAGGGTGGACAATGAAAAGCTTATTTCAAACTTGCAAACCTTTCAATCCCCCCCAGAAGGTTCTCGACTCAAGAGCACTGAAGATTATACCATATGTGATTCCTCTCTGAACCATTTCTTAAACAGTGTCAGTAAGAGACCTCAAGAATAGTGCCTTGCCGGTTTCTAAGCAAAATGCTGTTTTTCTGCATCATCTCCTATTTCTACTTTTTGGAAGGGGAATTTTCTCCTTCACTAGATCCCTATTTGCGTGCTCACATGTGATTACAATCATGTGGAATGGGTGGGTGAGGCTGGCTGACAGCCATGTGTCGTGTTATGTACTGAGTTGAATAGGATCCAAAATGCAGCAGTCTGATTGGTCCTAGAACAATAGGATCCAAAATGCAGCAGTCTGATTGGTCCTAGAACAATAGGATTCAGAATGCAGCAGTATGATTGGTCCTAGAACAATGCAGCAGTATGATTGGTCTGCAGGAGCCACCCAATCCAGCTCCAGATGGAAGTGAATCCACAACCTTATTGGCCTACAGGAGAATTCCGGAATTAGCCAATAACCTGCAGCCCATTGTGTAAATAATGTATATAAAGCAGATACTTTGGGGAAACTTCCATTCCTCCTCACCACTATGAGCTGAATAAAGAGCATGAAATCCACTCTCGACTCTGAGTATATTTTATGTTGGAAGGGTGATATGAAAAGGGGGACCTGTTCCAGGCACACAGTGGTCAAACCATGGTTTTAAACCATTTCCTGCCCCAATTCACTACCATTTGTGCCATCCAAAGTGTGCATCCCCCTTATTAGGTGGTGCAGTGATCCTGATCGTGGTTCGTCAGAGGTCTGTGAATTTAGTAACAACAGCAAATAACAGTTAGCACAAAGTTTGCTTTGCAGACAAGATTCAAGCAGGGTTTCCGACCCTGGTTTGTTGGCCCTGAATAAACCATGGTTTGTGGGTAGGTGAAACAAGCCATAATTTCACCTAACGTCTGAAAACAGCCAGAGTCAGGGTTTGCAAGCCTACAACGGTGTCTATTTTCTTCATATCGCTAATGAGGACCTCCCTTTTGGAGAAGAGAACTTAGATGCTTCTTGCTTACAGTTTCCTTTGGGGTGTATAAAGACTGTGACCACGGAGAAAGTACCTGGTGGGATTTTTGTATGGCAGGGTTGAAAGCTGGTCATTTTATATAACACCTGGGATGATGTTGCAAGTACTTTGGTTAAGATTCTGAGAGGTTGTGGAAGGGCTTAGAGCCTTCTTTTGAGTTGCGCTAGACTTCTTTCCTTCCAGCCAATATGTTATCATGTCACCTTTCCCCTAGAACAAAACATAATTGTACAATTTATCAATGGTGTCAGCAATACTTTACACCTGAGAGCAAATACCAGCACTAAAATAGAGGCAAGGCTAGCCCCGCCCCCCATTGCTTTATTTCAATTGCACTAGAGCAGGGATCTCCAACAGGTCGATCGTGATCTACTGGTAGATCCTGGGAGGTTTTGGTAGATCACGGTTGATCGCTGGGCCCCTTTCCTTACCGCCCCCTTGCCCCTCCCTCCATTGTCGCACAATCTACAGAACGGAAGACGGAGTTTACTCAGTGAGGCTGTTTGTCTCCCCAGCAATTTGTTGGTGTGTGGCTGTTCCTCTTTCTCCCCCCAAACCCTTAAAAACAGGGCTTCCCTCCTCCTTAAAAAAGGCTCAACATGTTTGAGCTGAACCCCCCCACCCAAACAGGGCTTTCCTTCCCCAGAAAAGGTTAACAACTTTGACCTGTACTCCATTTTTAAAGAGCAGGGCTGCAATTCAAGATCTGTTCTCAAAGTGGGCCAAAATGCCATCCTTTTCAATGGACACCATTGTGTTTTGCTCAGTTTGGAATGGAACCATGTCCCCCCCCCTTTAATTTTGTGCACTGGAACCAAGTGTTTCTGTTTTGGGGGTACTGTTTTGAGGTTTCTGTTTTGGGTGAAATACATGCAGTGGTGTAGCATGGGGGGGGGGGCACAAAGGCACAGGGCAGTTGGTCCGGGAGAAAAAAATCAGCACCCAGTGCTGCCCCAATACAGCTGTGTACTTTCTTCACTGGGTTCCATTGAAAATGGCTTCTCCATGTGAACCAGGAAGTGACCTCTTTAGACAATGGAACGACTCTTCTTATCTCTGCAGCTGCAATGTCCTGGGTGAGGCAGGTGCTGTTATGTAGTTGAATGTGCATGCACATCTCTCCATCCATTTCCCTCCCTCCCCCCGGAACCACAGATGCTGGCAACCCACGCTACACCACTGTCCTTTTGTCTAATAATGGCCTGGTTCATGCAAAGCACTAAAGTATGGCATAGCATGGACCAGCAGTGGCGTAGGGTGGGTTGTCAGCACCCGGGGCAAGGCAAGTAATTTGCGCCCCCTAACCCGTGGATTTGCGCCCCCTAACCTGTGGATTTGCCCTAACCCCAGATGTTGCGCCCGGTGCGGCCGGCCCCCCTGCACCCCCCACGCTACGCCACTGTGGACCAGGGATGTAAGAATGCATCTTTTCCCCCGTTCCACCTCGTATCCATCTCATACAGAACTGTTTCTGTTCCACTGCAGTTTATCTTCTGTCAAAAGCAACTTCATTCATCTTGCTATCTGCTGTGACGAAATCATGTAACCGAAGGTCATGGGCTTGTCTCACCCAAGCAAACCACCAGCCAAAACCCGACATTGATTTCAGCTTGTGGTTTGTCTGGAATGGCATAATGCTAATCCAAACCGTGGCTTAGTTCCCATTACAGTTTTCCCACAGTGTGCCAGCACAAACCATAGTTCAGCCTAGTGTTACATGCAAACCAGGCCCATAAGTGGCAGCTTTTGTTTACTAAATGGACTGTTACCTTATACCAGGCATAGGCACTCTCGGTCCTCCAGATGTTTTGGGACTACAACTCCCATGATTCCTAGCTAACAGGACCAGTGTCCAGGGATGATGGGAATCGTAGTCCCAAAACATCTGGAGGGCCGAGTTTGCCTATGCCTGCCTTATACTTTCTGCAGTACCTCAGAAACACAGTATCTCAGAAATGTATATGTATATTTAATCAAACTGCAAAAAGGCCAGTGGTTAATTGGCTAAAAATGCAAAGCTGGAGGTGGCCCTAACAGAAATACGTTTGCACTTTCCATCTGCACTGGAATAAGCATAGATGTTCTAGTTACCCACTGGTGAGGTGAAACTCTGCTCAAACCCACTTTCCTCGATATTACAGCTTTGCATCTTCTGGGACTTCAAGTCTTCAGGATAAAAATAGTTCCTGGAGAACTTCGGCAGAAATTAGGCCCTATGCTGGTAACTTTCAATATCACGGCTGTTCCCAGGGTTTCTTGGGAGAGGCATTAAGACTTGAGTCACTTTACACAGGGAAAATGTGCCCTAAGGAGCAGACCAGAAATGCATGATGCTCAAGATTCAGAGCAGACTCGAGGCCAGCCAATCCAAAGGGGTTAAAGCAAAAGCTTTCCAAAGGACTGCCACTCATTTCCCCTTCGGGAAAGCCTGAACACAAACGTTTCCTATTTACCTTGACTTGCAAATTCCCCCGGCACACCAATATGTACTCTCCAATCTGTTCCAACAGCTGGTATGTATTTGAACTGCACTGTATTTTGAGAGCTAGAAGGAAAAGAGACATTCAGCTACACCACTGTTATCAGCCCTGCTTCCCTTTTCAAAGGAAAACTCGCTGTAGAAACTAGGCAATGGCCTCTTAGATGTAGATATCTCTCCCCCAATCTCGTTTCTGCCATTTGCTGCTACAGTCCTGCCAGTGGACTCACAGGGGAACCCTGAGGTCTGTGGCTTCCGCCTGAGGCATTTTGGAATGTGTCCATGACTGTGTCAACTAAGAATTAATGATAGTATTTCCCATCTCCTTATAGCTGTTGACAAGTTCAGACTCTCCAAGTGTCCCTGTTTTTCAAGTACAGTCCGTTGACCAGTAAAGAAGTTGTCCCTATTTCTGATGGGATCCTTGGAATGTCCTGCTTTTCCTTAGGACATCCCTATTTTCATCGGAGAAATGTTGGAGGGTATGAAATACCCCCCCCGGGCTTTTTTTTCAGCCGGAACTTACCGGAATTCATTTCTGGCACCTCTGAGGTGGGTGCCATTCTAAGAGAACAAGGGAGGTGCCAGAGGTGAGTTCTGGCCAATGCTGGATTTATGTATAAGCTAACAAGCTATAGCTTAGGGCCCCACTCTCTTGGGGCCGCCAAAAACATTTAAAGAAAAAAACCTGGATGTACATTTCCAAAATATAAGATAAAAAACAAGTAAAATAAAAACTACATACAACAACAGTGTTTTGTGTTGTGTAGGCTCCTATTTGTTATGTACGATTGGCTTTAGATACCTATTAGGTCCATAAATTATCATATAGCATATATTCAACACAAAAAACAGTGGCAATTTGTTGTTGACAAAAAACAGCTGGACATCAAAAGGGCCTCATCAAGCCTAAATCTGGCCCTGGTTCCGGCACCTCTTTTTCTAGAAAAAATAGCACTGGGCACCCCTATTTTCACTGGAGAAATGTTGGAAAACTTGACCCTTCCACCCCGCAAAGACAATTCCATGCAGTCTTGCTTAGGAGAGAGACAAAGATGGTCAGTGCTAGAAAGAACTAGGCAGAAAGATTGGATTAACTTGGTATGTTTAGGCTGGAGAACAGAAAGGCGAAGGGCTATCACAGTGAACATAACAAAGACTTGGGTTGAGTACACACCATGCATGTAAACTCCACCCCAAGGAATCTTGAGAAGTGTTTAAAAAAAGAGGGAGAGGGAAAGGAGTGGCAGAAAGAGGGGAAACTAATCCACCTGCTTTGGTCTCACCCATCCACCCCCAATCAACACAAAAACGTAAGTATCTCTGCAGTAGTAAAGGTAAAGGGACCCCTGACCATTAGGTCCAGTCGTGACCAACTCTAGGGTTGCGGCGCTCATCTTGCTTTATTGGCTGAGGGAGCCGGTGTACAGCTTCTGGGTCATGTGGCCAGCATGACTAAGCCGCTTCTGGCGAACCAGAGCAGCGCACGGAAAAGTCATTTACCTTCCTGCTGGAGCGGTATTTATCTACTTGCACTTCGACGTGATTTCAAACTGCTAGGTTGGCAGGAGGAGGGACCAAGCAACGGGAGCTCACCCCATCACGGGGATTCGAACCGCCGACCTTCTGATCGGCAAGTCCTAGGCTCTGTGGTTTAACCCACAGCGCCACCTGTGTCCCTAGATCTCTGCAGTGGCCCACCTGAAATGTCACCAGCTCATCTTTCATTAATTCTCACAGAGATTTGCCGGTTGCTGCTGTTTTAGTTACCTTCACTGGTGGACTCCATCCTGGAGGCTGTGTTGACGGTGTCCCCAAATAAGCAGTACCGGGGCATTTTTGTTCCCACAACTCCTGCCACAACTGGCCCTAGAGAAAGGGGAAAAACAGCAACCCAAAACCAATCCAAGGATCCTTTCTGACTTGAGTTTATTTGCAGTTCACCCCAGTATCAGAGATAACAGTCAGGGCTTACCGTTTATGTGTGGGTTCACTCTATTAAAATATAAAAGCAGTACAACATTTGCAAAAAAAGAACAAGGAACAGCACAGGGAGGAAAATGGAGGGATGTGCATTTGGTACGGAGGAAAGTCTTCTGTGTGAAGAAAGGCAATGTTGGTCACATCAACGCCATATATCTGAAGCACTCTTATGTCACTCAGGGAGGAGCTGTTGTTTGTTAAGGGTGCTGGGAACTACAGGTCTTGCAGGGTCAGCAGCCTAGCAAACTACAGTATCCAGGATTCTTTTGGGGAAACTATAGCTGTCAAAGTGACATACGAGTGCTTTAAATGTCTGATGTGACTTGGAGATGAAGGGGGGGGGGGAGCTTAGCTGATGGAGCTGCAGATAATGGCTGTTGAGATTTGTAGGCTATCATAATGAGAGGCTTCTTCCACAGAAGTGCATTTGTTCGTGATGGGCGCTCTAAGTTAAGAGCACGAGATACGTGCAAATCGTTCTGTTATGTACTGAGTTGAATAGGGTCCAAAATGCAGCAGTCTGATTGGTCCTAGAACAATAGGATCCAAAATGCAGCAGTCTGATTGGTCCTAGAACAATAGGATTCAGAATGCAGTGGTCTGATTGGTCCTAGAACAGTGCAGCAGTATGATTGGTCCGCAGGAGCCACCCAATCCAGCTCCAGGTGGAAGTGAATCCACAATCTGATTGGCCTACAGGAGAATCCCGGAATTAGCCAATCACGTGCAGCCCATTGTGTAAATAATGTATATAAAACAGATAATGTGAGGGAACTTCCATTCCTCCTCACCACTATGAGCTGAATAAAGAGCATGAAATCCACTCTCGACTCCGTGTATATTTCACGCTCCTTCATTCCCGGGAAGAGGGAGGACCAATTGCTGTTCCCACATCCATTTCAACTGGTTATTGACCGAAATAAATAAATAAATATATACTGTACTTTCCCGTCTATAAGATGCCCCCATGTATAATACTATTTTGGGGGACTGAAATTTCAGAAAATGGGGGGAGATGCCAAAAAATTGTGAGCTTTTTTGGGGGAGGATTTCCCAGAGTTGTTGAGCTTTTGGGGGGTGGATTACTGAGGATTGTTTTTAGGGGGGAATGCCGAGAATCGCTCACCTGCACGCATTGCAAAATCTACCTTCCCATCTCTCCCCTCGCCTGCCAATCGCCTGCTCTATTGTCGCAGCATCGGCCAATCAACAACACCCATTCCCACTTACGCAGCAACCAATAACACACACGATAGCCACTGACAGCCACAGCAGCAACCAATCAGACATCCACTCTATGCACATCCCATGTATAAGACGACCCCCACTTTTTTGCATTATTTTAAAGGGGGGGAAAACTAGTCTTATACACAGAAAAATACAGTATAGTTCCTTCAATTACTGCTACCCTGTTTAGATTAGCTCAGAAAGTGAGTCAGAACTACCACTTCAAAAAGCAGTGTGAGAACCAGTCTCTTTCCCACAATGGGATGTAGTTCCGCACTTCTTTCTAGTCTGTCTCCACCACAAACTGGCCATGACCAACAAGGGCCATGAGTGGACACAGCCCTAAGAGGGTAAGCTTCACACCTTCTCCGGTCCTGAATGAGGGCAACCTACTTTAATTCTCCCTTATACCCACATCCCACTTTTGCAGAGTCAACATTTCTCCGCAGCACGGTGCACCCTCGTACCTGAGTGGATCCCTGCTCGAATCTTTAGTTGGGTGTTGGGCTTGTGCGGGATCCTAAACGTTTTGCACACCAAGACCAGGTCCAGAGCCATACTCGCAATTTCGCTGGCGTGGCGAATGCCATTCTCTCTGGGCACTCCTGACACCACCATGTCTAGGAAAAAATAAATGGGAATATTCACCGAGGTCGGCATAGGCTCAATATTGCTA
Source organism: Podarcis muralis (assembly GCF_964188315.1). NCBI lineage: Eukaryota > Metazoa > Chordata > Lepidosauria > Squamata > Lacertidae > Podarcis > Podarcis muralis. The sequence continues at coordinate 22,641,713 of NC_135671.1, forward strand.
TTACCATCGCTCGTGTCTGAACTTTGGAAGAAGAAATGGCAACAGCTCACCTGAAGATGGTTGAACTGGAATGACTGGGCCATATGTACATGCCATGCTAAGCCAAGCCATGGCTTAATGCAAACATGCCAAGCCCCAAGGAGATGATCACAGCTATTTTGCTTTTCCCTAGGCTGTTTAGATCCGAGTCATTGACCTCTCATATATGAGAGTATTTGCCTGGCTGGATTCTGTATTATTTTGTGTTCTGTTTACAAATTCCCGAGTTACACCTACTCCTATCTTCTGCATCGCTTCACCTTTTGGCTTCAATTTGTAAAAGAAAAATCTACTTCTCTCTACACCAAGCCGTCTAGGTTTCCAATTTGTGCACCTGATGAGGTAGGTTCTCACCCACAAAAGCTTCTGTCACAGCTGGTTTCATTTTTAAGGTGCCACAAATCTTTCTTGTTTTCGTTCTTTAATGGTGGGGGAGGGGACTTGCAGAAAGTAAACTTGGCACAGCATCTTCTTCTCCTACCCCCACCCCCCGAAGATGCCCCTTCACCCACCAAATCTGCTCTGGAGGCTGGGAAGAAACCCATAACAGATTTGGGAGATGTCCCATTGCAAGTCTGCACACTAACAGGACAACTTCCTTGGGGCACAGGAAATACTTTATGGGAAACCTATTCATGAAGGGATATTTTAGTGCAGGGAAAATAACCACAAACATTTATTAAATGTTCAAAGCGCTCTGCATACATTACTTCAGCAAGTGTTACAGCATCTCTGTAAGGTTGGCCATGATGATTAACTCTTATTATGCAGATATGGGCAAATGTAAAGAAACATTGTTTTTCCTGGTGAGCTTGGGCTGAGGTCAAATTAGGACTGAGGGCAGGCACCTTTTTCCATACGTGGTGGAACTGTAAATTGATTAAGAAGTATTGGGATATGATTTATAATGAAGTTAAGAAAATGTTTAAATTGACTTTTATTAAAAGACCAGAAATTGACTTTTATTAAAAGACCAGAAGCTTTTTTTTATTAGGCATTATGGGTCAAGATTTACCAAGAGAAAAGAAGAAACTATGTATGCTACAACTGCGGCCAGGATGTTATTAGCCCAAAGATGGAAAAGTGAAGAAATACCAACCAAGGAAAAATGTCTACAAAAATTGATGGAATATGCAGAAATGGCGAAGCTAACAGAAAGACTCAGAGACAAAGACTATAGATAATTTAAGAAATATTGGGAACTATTCATGTTATATTTACAGAAACAATGTAAAGATCTAAACTCACCAGCAGGGTTTGAGTAAACATTTACAATTAACAACATAGATAATAATCAATATGGAGATAACATGTAAAATATTTGAAAGCAGGCGGGGATTAATTTGGGGGAGAAAAACCAGAAAAGGAAGTTGAGGGAAGTTGGGGAGGGGTGGAATTGGGGAAATGTATTTCCTTGATTTTGATGATTAGATATGTGGCAATGTGATAAAAATGTAATATCCAATACAAACTTTTAAGAAAATTTTTTGGGGACTGGGGATGTTCTGGCTTTCAGCTTTTGTTTCTGCCCACTAATACTAGACAGGACAAGTGTCAGGGACTGGAGTGAAGGCAAGGAGGAATGGTGGAGATCATTCCCCCCTTCTCCCAACACTCCCAGAGAAGAGGAAGGGAGTAATGAATTACAGCAGTGGTTTGAGGAAGATAACAGCACAGAGATAGACGAACAGAAGAAGACGACGACGACGGAGAAAAGGGCTTTGCATTCTGAAGAAGACGGAGAAAAGGGCTTTGCATTTATATAGCACATTTCAAGTGCTCAAAGCAGCCAGGGATCAGAAGCTTGCAGTGGATCCTCATATTACTATTTCCCTATTGCAGGGAGTAGTCTAGCTTGGAAAGCGTAGTGGGGACGTCCCTCAGATCAGCTAACCATAAGAACACAAGAACATGAGACAAGTCTGCTATATCTAGTCCAGCACCCTGTTCCCACTGTGGCCAACAAGATGCTCTTGTGAAGCCTGCTGTCAGGGATTGGACTCAAGAAGGTGAGATTGGAGGAGGAATGGTGGGGGTCACCCTCCCCTTCTCCTGATGCTGCAAGAGAAGGGGAATGTAGCCTTGATTTACAGCAGGAGTTTGAGGAAGGTCACAGCTCAGAGATAGATGAACAGAAAAGTTGGGCAGTGTTAGAAGAAGGAGGGGATGGGGGAGACAGAAGCATGGCAGCCAGTGGACACATTATCACTGGAGAGTATTTCTGACCCCCCTTCTCCTAGAACTCGGTGTTCGTTGAGGGTGCAAGAGTAAAGGACTCAGAGACAATTAGTCCCTGACGGCCACCATAAGGGGAAGTGATGTTGCTAGGAAGGGAAGAGGGAGGAGCTCAGTTGGAGCAACGCCATTATGGGAGGCTGACTGGATTTCTTTGTCTCTCACTGTGAGGTTTTAAATAAACTCATAGACTAAGGGCTCTTCGTTTTTTTCCTGTTTCGAGCTGACAGCAGGGGAAGGGTAGAATTCCCTGAGCCTGACAACAAGTAAGTTAGCCAATAAAGGTTATCTCTTGCTTGTGATTTTATTGTCCCAGCGTGCGAAATGTAGCCGCTTGAGTTCAACGCCCGTTTTCATTCACTCGGACGCCTGCTTTTTTGTTCTTTCACCTTTCAATCCTGGTGAGGAATTGAAAGAATAAAAAGGACCCTGGAAGGACTAACAATGTTGTATATGTTCCAGCAGCCTTAAGGGTTTTCAACGCAAAACCCGTTTCCCAACTCCTGTACGCTGCAAATGTCTGGCGTAATGGGGACCTGCCAAAGCTAGATGGCTTTCAGGCAAAATTTCTATGATCTCTGCTGCAGGTACCCAACTGTGTCCCCAACTCCATACTTCTGTTAGAAGCTGGTGAATGCCCAATTTAAACTAAAGCATGGTGGGCTGCCCTAAAACATTGGCTCAGGATTTCAGTGTTTGCCCACCCTGGAAGAATGGCAGACGCAACTGATAGACTACATGGAATTGGCTGAAATGACTGGCAGGATCCGAGATCTGGGAGAAGAGACGATGGAAGAGGACTGGAAAAAATTTAAAGACTATTTACAAAAACATTACAAATTGTATGAATGCTAGGAGAATGCACAAATGAAAGTAACATGGCAACAGTAAAATTATTGTAAGATATTTGAGAACATATGATGTTTAAGCTAACGTCGAAGATGGAAGTAATATTTGGTTTAATAGAAGGAGTTGAATTTATGACAAATACAAGTTAAAAGTCGAAATTGAATACCTGAGATTTATAAAATAAGAATGGAAGTAAGGTAACAAATTGCTGCATACAATTATATTGTCGGGAACGCAGGCAAGGGAGATGTGAGGCAGTCCAAAGTTTATGAAAACATAATTTATGAATACTGTTATTTTATTTGTATTTTCCTTTTGTATTCTTCTTTTTCTTGGAGTTTGGTTTTATGTTGTTTTGGTTGTTAAAAAATCTTAATAAATATTTATAAAAAAAAAAAGGATTTCAGTGTTTGATCTAGGGAAGGGTTTGTACCATCACCTGACGAATGAGGAATTTGTCAGCAAATGGCAGAAAACCATGGCTAAAAAAGCCACCTCTATTGGTCTGTCACCCCCCAACTGTATTACCTGGGTTATGAAGGCCCCCTAAAGACGTTAAAGCAAAGATTATGGGATAATGCACACAGTGACTTGCGATCTCGATCACACACAGTCTGTAGTACAACGCATCATCAGAGATCTACAACCTCTCCTGGACAATGACAGTTCTCTTTCTCAAGCTCTGGGAGGAAGACCTTTCATTGCCTACAGACAGCCACCCAATCTTAAACAACTCCTAACCCACAATAATACTACAACCAGACTCAACACGGACACTGGCACCAGAGCCTGCAATAAACCCAGATGCCAACTTTGCTGCCACATACACCCGGACAACACCATTACTGGCCCCAACAACATCACACACACCATCTCTGGACTATTTAATTGCTCATCGTCTAACATTGTGTATGCCATCAAATGCCAACAGTGTCCTTCAGCTCTCTATATTGGACAAACAGGCCAAACCTTACGCCAAAGAATAAACGGACATAAATCTGACATCAAGAATCACAAGACAGAGAAACCAGTAGGAGAACACTTCAATCTCCCAGGACATTCTATACAAGATCTCAAAGTAGCTGTTTTACTACAAAGGAATTTCAGAAATAGACTGGAAAGAGAAGCTGCTGAATTGCAAATCATTACCAAACTTAAAACCATGGAGACACCTGGCCTGAATAAAGACATTGGATTCTTATCTCACTATACATGACAAAGCCATTTTTCACCTTCTCACCCCTTGCTTTTTCCTGTAAGACCTACTGCAGTCGTTAATAGTCGTCAACAGGCTCATCACAGCTATCTGCCAATCACCCATCCCCACCCTCCTCTGAGTAATACCCCTCCCCACCTTCTCACTATATAGAAGGATCTGGCAACTTCTGTTTCAGTGTATCTGAAGAAGTGTGCATGCACACGAAAGCTCATACCAAGAACTAACTTAGTTGGTCTTTAAGGTGCTACTGGAAGGAATTTTTTTTGTTTTGACTATGGCAGACCAACACGGCTACCCATCTGTAGTCTGTAGTCCGCTGGCAGTAGGAGTACAATATGGGCATGTCTTTAAGTTAACACTTTACATTAAAAACCTGACAGTACCAAACTATTGAAGGCTTTTCACCAAAGCCAGACTAAACATTTTTCCTTCTGCAGTGTTGGATGGCAGGTTGAGAGGAATTCCCTACCAGGACAGACTTTGCTCGTGTGCTCAAGACATCGATTCCATAAAACATATTTTGTTGCACTGTGCAAAATATGAGCAAGACAGGGCTGAACTGATATTACCCTTGATGGTACCTTTCCTGGGAAAATCAGAGGCTCACTATGTCAGGTTCCTATTGGAAGACCAGACAAACACTAGAACATTAGCAGTGGCAAAGTTTTTATTGGTGGTTGCAAGAACCAATGATCCCTATATTCTGAACAAAATGCTTGTTTAACCTGGAGGTAAGGTAAAGGTAAAGGGACCCCTGACCATTAGGTCCAGTCGTGGCCGACTCTGGGGTTGCGGTGCTCATCTCGCTTTATTGGCTGAGGGAGCCGGTGTACAGCTTCCGGGTCATGTGGCCAGCATGACTAAGCCGCTTCTGGCGAACCAGAGCAGCGCACGGAAACGCCGTTTACCTTCCCGCCGGAGTGGTACCTATTTATCTATTTGCTCTTTGATGTGCTTTCGAACTGCTAGGTGGGCAGGAGCAGGGACCGAGCAACAGGAGCTCACCCCGTTGCGGGGATTCGAACCGCCGACCTTCTGATCGGCAAGCCCTAGGCTCTGTGGTTTAGACCAGTGTTTCCCAACCTTGTGCCTCCAGATGTTTTTGGCCTACAACTCCCATCATCCCTGACTAGCAAGACCAGTGGCAAGGGATGATGGGAATTGTAGGCCAAAAACAGCTGGAGGCACAAGGTTGGGAAACACTGGTTTAGACCACAGTGCTACCTGCGTCCCTTAACCTGGAGGTAGGCTGTATGAATTGTGTATTGCTTTGTAACGATTTGTTGGCTCTCTGGACCATAATAAAGATTGATGATGACAATGTTGTTTTGAAGCACTCACAGGCATCTCCGATAGTTTCCACCTTGTAGACGTCGTAATTGTCTATGATCTCATCAAAGGTCGTGTAGAGCTTGTTTAGGAAGTCAACCACTTGGTAAGGTGTGCTGGTGCTGGAGAGCTGAGTGAAGCCAACAATGTCGCTGGCAAGAAAGAACAAGCCTTAAATGTGAGCCGAAGGATTTTGGAAAACATTTTGATGCTGACACATTTTGATGGCACATTACATTTTGAATTCTGCATATTTGAGCAGCACTCTCCTCCTCCACCTCCTCCACTCTGCTGATTCCCTACAATAATTATTTTTGCAGTTTTCAATTGCACCATGTCAATTTAGCAGGTTGGGGGAGTGGAAGATAACATTCCTTTATAAAGCGCTGGTGAAAACAATATTTGAATTATGTTTCCCCAGGCTGTTGCGGCTGAAAGGACTTCATATGGGCCTCCCCTGCCAATAAGACCTTCCCATTAATTTTAATGGTAGAAGCAGAAATCATTTACTGGACTTTGAATGGGGAGGGGAATCCATGCAAGGATCTTGATATTTCTTTAAAGTATATTCATTGGGACAAAAGAGCTGCCTTGTACCCTCACAAAATCTGCTCTGATACCAATCAAACTTCATTTACAAGAGGAATACATAACCTCTTATCTATACGTTAGAGTTACATCTGTTGGGCAAATAAATCTCTGTGTTGTCCATCCTGTCGTGTATAAATCTTGTCCATCTGCAGACAAGCAGATGTAAGCATAAATCAGTAGACATTAATCTGCAGAATTTTAATGGGCTCGCTTGCTGAATGCTGAAACGTGAAGCATTTCAGACAAATCCTAAATGGTGATGACTCTCTCAAAGGCAGAAAGAAAAAAAGAGGAACAAAAATTCTTTCATAAAAAGCAGTGTACAGGTTATTAGTTCTCTAGCATAATTAGAGCAACTTTCCCTGCATGGCTAACATGGCACTAAACTCTTGATATGGCAACAATTGCCTTATCAACACACGTGTAATGGTAAGGGAAGTTTTGCTACTGAGGGGTGGGGGAGTTCCTTGTTGCAGCCACTTCTCCTAGATTCAAAAAACACAATGCAGTGTTGACATTGCTTAGACGAGACGACATGAATCTTTACATCTAGTTAATTTAATTCCTAAATGCATCTACAATTTTTTTAAAAAAAATCTTTTCAGAGGCCTACACAGAACGCATATGTGAACAAATCAATCATCATCATGAATATGGTCATGTAAATAAATCATCATCATATCAGATATGTGCTAAACGTTAGAGATGGAGAAGGAGTGTGTTGCTCTTCACAAGCACCCATGGCAGTCACACCAAACTGCACATGTCTTTTGCAGAACAGCTGCAGGCTGTGCTCCCCGAGAGTTTCACCTTTCCGCAACACTCAGCTTCGATATATCTGCAGAGACAGTTGTGGAGGGACACGAAGAATAAAAACGTATCTCGCCATGGTATCGACCGCACCTTGACGTCTCTGAAAAAGCTATTCACACAAAGGCTAAGTAGCGGTTTGCTGCTGGGTTCAGTCCTACTTACCTGAAAAATACAGTGGAGTTTATGTAACTTTGGGCCTGTGATGCCTTTCCTTGTCTTAAATCATCAGCTACCTGTTTTGGCAACATGCCTGTTTTGTATAACAAAAAAAAAAAAAAGCCATTATTACTAACGCAAAGTGCCCACTAAAACCCAACCTTTATTAATAAATAGGAAGTGATTTCACAGTGGAATCCTATACCTGGCCAATACATGCATTTACAGTAACGACAAGATAAAATGCATCCACTGACCAGAAAGCAGCAGATATATATTGACATCAGGCTCTTTGAACTGGTCTTCTCAATTTAGTTTGATTCCACTGGTATGAAATCTCCCACAGGAAGCAGATACCTAACCAAACTCTCAGTTGATTCAGGGCACAGAAATTTAAAGTCCCTGTTCAGACATTCAAATCATTCCTCTTCCCACCCCAACCCGGTCCTTTTCTATCTTTGAGAACTTCTTTGGATCTTACTTATGCATTTTATTTAGATTTTTATTTTTAACAGTGCACTTCATCAGGTTCTCTCTTTCCTCATCTTTTCCTTCATACTATCTGCTCTCATTCTTATCTGTTGGGATTCTTTTCTCAAAACCCTCTGCTTTTAAAACTGTGGTCGAATGGGTAGCCTGAGGTCCCTGGGACCACTCTGAAAATAATCATTGGAGGGGGGGATGCCCTACTGCTTTGAGCAGGGGTTTCCAAATTCCCCACCTCCCATGGACCACTTGAAAAATGCTAAGAGTCTTGGCAGATCACTTAATTGTTATTTTTCGGTCTGGTGTAGCAATTGTTGTTCCCTGTCCTTGGTGTGGTACGATTTTCTATTATATTTCTATTGCTGCTTTAATTCCTTACGTTGGATTTTGTTGCATTGTAATTTGAATTCCATATAGAATATATAAGAGATACAAGAAACACTAGGTAAAGGGACCCCTGACCGTTAGGTCCAGTCGTGGCTGACTCTGGGGTTGCGGTGCTCATCTAGCTTTACTGGCCGAGGGAGCCGGCGTACAGCTTCCGGGTCATGTGGCCAGCAAGACTAAGCCACTTCTGGCGAAACCAGAGCAGCACACGGAAACGCCATTTACCTTCCCGCTGGAGCGGTACCTATTTATCTACTTTCACTTTGACGTGCTTTCAAACTGCTAGGTTGGCAGGAGCTGGGACTGAGCAATGGGAGCTCACCCTGTTGGGGGGATTCTAACCGCCAACCTTCTGATCGGCAAGTCCTAGACTCAGTGGTTTAGACCACAGCGCCACCTTACACTAAAAGACTGTTAAAAACCAACATGTAATTTTAATGTAAATGTTTCACGGACCACCTGAGTGAAGCTTGCGGATCACTTGTGCTCCCCACTCCTCAGTTTGGGATCTACTGCACTAGAGGTTTCCTTGATGTGCTCATCACATGCTGAAGATGCAACCCAATTTTTGTTTTGACACTTGCACATTGCCTCTTATGCGGTGCAAGCAGCTGAAGCAGAATTGTAAGAGAACCACGACATCTTTCCTTGTATGTACACTTGGCTTTGGGAAATGTGGCCACCAGCACTTAAATTTGAGTTCAGAAGCCTTTTTAGGCACCACCCCACAACTGTAACTATATGTGAGGGATGGGGGACCTGTGGCCCTCCAGATTTTGTTGAACTCCACTTCCCATCAGCCCCAGCCAACATGGTCAACGGCCAAGGATGATGGAGTCCAGCAGCATCTGGAGATCCACAGGTTCCCCATTTCTGCTATTGGGTGAGGAAATATGGAAATGATCCCCAATGAACAAGCACATTTCAAGAAGGATCCCCAATACCACAAAGTTTAAGAGCCACTTAATGCATACTGAATGTTATGACCTGCAACCTGGGGGCTGTGCACCATCAGATGGAGGAACAAGAGGAAGACCAGGCTCCATCTCCATCCTTGGGAGAACTGCCAAGAACCCAGCACCACAGAAGCCAAAGACTGGGAAAATAGGGAGAAGACCCCTTTAACAGTCAGCCAGCATCTCTGTGGAGGTGAGATTTACTATCCTGTAGGACCAATGAACATATATAAGCCCACACATAGTGCCTGGAGAGAGAGAGCAGGCAGGTGGCAACTAATGAGTCCCACTAGAAGAAGCTCTGGGCTGGCTTCCCCCTGCCGCCTGTCACCAACCACTTGCTCCTCCTAGAAGGTATCCCCCAAGATTGGCTCTGAGGAGGAGAAGGAGGATTGTTCACTCTGAAAAGCTGAAATGCTTGTGGCAACGTTGAATTCCTCCTTATACTGTAGCTTGCATAGCTTCCTCAGCCGGACTGTTGGAGCTCTGCAAGGTCCTGAAGGTGCTTTGAGTGCCTTGGACCTCTGCCCTGATTTTTGCCCTGAATTCCTTACTCGGGCTATTGACAGGACCATGATGGGAGCACCCACAGAACTGAAAGTCCCCCTTTAGCAAAGCCATATATCAGAATATGGGATGCAGGTGGCGCTGTGGTCTAAACCACAGAGCCTACGGCTTGCCGATTGGAAGGTCAGCGGTTCAAATCCCCGCGACGGGGTGAGCTCCTGTAGCTCGGTCCCTGCTCCTGCCAACCTAGCAGTTCAAAAGCACATCAAAGTGCAAGTAGATAAATAAGTAACGCTCCGGCGGGAAGGTAAACAGCGTTTCCATGCGCTGCTCTGGTTCGCCAGAAGTGGCTTAGTCATGCTGGCCACATGACCTGGAAGCTGTACGCTGGCTCCCTTGGCCAATAGAGCAAGATGAGCGCTGCAACCCCAGAGTCGTCCGTGACTGGACCTAACGGTCAGGGGTCCCTTTCCCTTTACATCAGAATAAACTGTATTCCCATTGGTGCGAATCACTCACTATACAACAAGCGGTCCGTCTTCTGCTTTTCATGCGTCAAGTCCTGAGTCCTTTCTGCTACTAACACCTCCAGGTGTTTGCTATATTTCTCCATCTAGGCAGGTGGAACAAAAATGTATTCAACGCAAGCAACCCCATCGGACGTTCTGTGTCAGATAATGGGCTCTGCATTTACCCGCCGCTGATGTTGCTACCAGACTTCTGCACAAAGGCCTGTGAGACAACCTTGCACAGCTAGGCCCACAAGCCGTCCAAGGAACTTGGAGAGACCCTAATGTCATGATTCAAAGACACCTGAGAGCATTTGCAAATTGAAAGCCAATAAATTGCTTTTAGACACAACCACCCCTTGCACACCAGTGTTTCCCCAGCTGTACACGTAATGTGAAGGGATGGTTACTGATTTTATTTATATTTCACATGTTTATGTTAGCTCATTTCCAATGTTTGCTTTTATTAGCATTTTTAAAATAAATATTTTAATTAATATTTGTAAACCACACAGAAGTCTTCCGTGGAGTATACAGTAAACTCGATCTATCCAGGATCTACCCCATAGGAAATGTCTTTAAATTCCTTTACTATTTCTAATAAATGTTATCTACGATTGAGTGGTAGACAATAGAATTTATGATAAAATTACTGTTTCTTGTGGCAGAATTAACTTATTTTACAAGGAACCTTTTTGGATCTCAGACATTTACCTATGTAAATCTGTTTTACATGTCTGTGCATGTGTGTATAATTCCATGGGCTTTTTCTGTATTAAAACTAATAATAAGAAAACACCATTGTTGTAGTATTATCATATCATGACTGATCACCAGATTTTCACCAGACAATTACCGGTAATTCCCTTAAATCAGAAAACCACAGTTATCCAGAAACCTCTGAAACTGAGCCTACAGGAATGATGAAAAATAGGAAATTTTAAAATAAAGAGGTATAATCCTCCTTTGCTTATCAGATTCCCCTTCCCCCCATGTATCTGTAACCAATGGTTGGTAACCAATGCTCACTCTTTCTTTGAGAAATGCATGCCCCTAAGCATGTTTGCTGAATGTAGGTCCATTTCCTGAAGAGGACCAGCGAACAGGAGAGATGAATGCTGAACCTCTCCCATGCTTAGCAGTTATCACCCACAAATGCAATCTCCACCAGTCTGCCAGAGGTAGACTTACTTTCAGTTCACAGGCAAGCTGGGATGGAGTGGGGAACTATTAAAATAGCCTGGAAATAATAATAATAATAATAATTTATTATTTGTACCCCGCCCATCTGGCTGGGTTTCCCCAGCAACTCTGGGTGGCTCACAACAGAATGATTAAAAACATGATAAGACATCAAACATTAAAAACTCCCCTAAACATATATAGTGGAGTATCAGTGTTAAGCAACCTCTTTCCTGTCCATTGGATCCCCCTTGCAAGAAGTACCCGCCCTTCACATCCTCATTAGTTTTATGAGCATAACGCTTCTGCACAATGTCTGTTGTACAGAGATAACGATGAGGAACTATGTCTTGGTATTGGCAGGTGTGAATCTTTGCTAATTCATAAAACCATATGCCCTCTTTCCTTACTGCCACCTTACTGTCTTCAAACAAGTGACACAGAATATGCATTCCTAAATAATGTTTTCATGTGCTTCAAGCACATCCAAGAGTTGTCCTCTCTGGTCCAACTAAGAACGATTCTTACCAAAGTCATCATCATGTCAACTGGGCTAACTTTGTTTGGGTTCATCTTCTGCAGCAACTTCCTGACTTGCTCAAAGGTAAGCCTTTGCGCTGGATTGCTTTTCCTACACCTCCTGATCAGCTGCAAGAAGGAAAGAAGATTTAGGACATAACATAGAAGTGGATGCATGGGAAAAGCTGACACGGAAAACTGATATGAAAGCTACTGCTTGCTATATTTTGAAAGAAAATTATATGGAAATGATGTATAGATGGTATCTAACACCTAACAAATTGCCTAACATGTATAAGAAAGTTTCTAATGATTTCTGGAAGTGTATACAGGTAGCTGAATCTTTTTTCATATGTGGTGGACTTATAAGAAAGCAAGGGTATTTTGGGAAATGATATATGATGAGATAAAAAAGATGTTCAAAGTGATTATAATAAAAAATAAAGACAACCCTGAAGCTTTTCTCTTAGGGATTATGGGGACAGAAGTTCCAAAAAAGATGTTTAAGCTGTTTATGTATGCAGTGCTTTTTTCTAAAAAAAATGTTTAGGGGTACTCTCATTTTCCTACTTATATTGAAATACTTTCCCTCAGTGAGGCCAAACTTAGATTCACAAAATGTTTAGGGGTATGCGTACCCCTGCGTATCCCCAGAAAAAAACACTGTGTGTATGTAACAGCAGTAGCTAGGATTTTTTATGCACAAAAAATGGAAGGAAGAAGTTCCCACCAAACATGAATAGATAAGTAAGAAAATGGACAATGCAGAACCGGCAAAGTTAACAGCTAAAATAAGAGAACCTAATGATGATTGCTTTATGGAAGAATGGAAGCCTTTTTTGGACTATTTAAAGAACTATTAAAGTATGACGAACTCGCAAGCAGGGTTTACACTATGAGCAACAGAAGGAATTAGAGATTATAGTATTGTTGTTATGGTATAAGAGATAGAAAGTAGGGTTCAGGAGAGAGGAAGAAATAAAAGGGGGTGGGAAGTCAACAAAAGAAAAGAGAAACTTACTACCTATTGAAGTTCGTATGTGAAACTTTGGAAATTTGATAAAATATAATTTAGAAAAAGAAAAAGATACAGGATAGTATGTCACTCCTTCCGGTTCAAATGAGGTTCTGGCCTCCGACAGTCAGCAACTCTTAACCGTCACCAGTTGCCAGAATAGGCTCAACACTTTATCAAAATGTAATATTACTGTTTATTAATTTATATACCACTTGTATGCCCAAGTGGCTCCCAAGTGGTCTTGCAGCTATAAAATCAATACATAATTAAAATGCACAGCAACAGGTCCATGGGGACATTAAAGGTAAAGGTAAAGGGACCCCTGACCATTAGGTCCAGTCGTGACCGATTCTGGGGTTGCGGCGGTCATCTCGCTTTATTGGCTGAGGGAGCCAGCGTACAGCTTCCAGGTCATGTGGGCAGCATGACTAAGCCGCTTCTGGCGAACCAGAACAGCGCACGGAAACGCCGTTTACCTTCCCGCCAGAATGGTACCTACTTATCTACTTGCACTTCGACGTGCTGTCGAACTGCTAGGTTGGCAGGAGCAGGGACCGAGCAATGGGCGCTCACCCTGTCGTGGGGATTCGAACCGCCGACCTTCTGATCAGCAAGTCTTAGGCTCTGTGGTTTAACCCACAGCGCCACCCAACAGCCTTAATTGAAATATACAGTAAAACAAACCAGTTTTACTGGTCAAAAGTGCAACAATGAAAACAACAGAATCAGAAGTTAAGTTCAGGGGAATGCTTGTCTTCAGGTTGCCAACACTGATGGTGTCGCTCTTATTTTAGCAGGGAGGGCATCCCACAACCTTGACATCACCAGAGAAAAAGTCCACCTCTGTGTTGCTGCAAGCCAATAATCATCAAACTTTGGAAAAATGTGAGTTCAATTAGCTAGTTGTTGTACCCTCTATAGGAGAAAATATACAGATGCAATGTAGCTAGATCTTTCAAAGTCGTTACTCTAGAGCAGGATTCCCCAAACTTGGGTCTCCAGCTGTTTTTGGACTGCAACTCTCAGCATTCCTAGCTAGCAGGAGCAGTGGCCAGGGATGATGGGAATTGTAGTCTTAAACAGCTAAAAAAAGTCTTAAAAAGTTGTAGACCCTGCTCTAGAGCAGTGTTTCCCAACCTTGGGCCTCCAGCTGTTTTTGAACTACAATTCCCATCATCCCTGACCACTGGTCTTGCTAGCTAGGGATGATGGGAGTTGTAGTCCAAAAACAGCTGGAGGCCCAAGGTTGGGAAACACTGCTCTAGAGTAATCTGAAAGAAACAAGGAAGAGGGGGGAGTGGTCTTGGCTTCCCCGAATCTATTTTTTCCCAGGCAGACAAACTAAAATGACAAGGTGACGCTTGAATTCTTTTAAACTAGACAGACTTTCCCCCCTGCAGACACATATTTTGGCTCATTGACAGCCACCTTTCAAATGCAGAAGCTAGAGCACAACGACTATTAAATACGATCATGGATCTGACAGTTTATAACCACAGGAAGTCATAAAACTCCAGTAGCTGCATATTAAAAGCATCATTTACTGCATTCTGTTTTTGTGAGACAAGCTGACATTTCAGTTTGTCAGAATAATACTATTTTTAAGGAATATTAAAGCCACACATTGTTCTGCAGAGTCTTGGAGAAGGAATTGGAAACTTCCCACTTCTTCTGCTTCTTCTTCTTCTTCTTGCATCTGTGTGTTTTGTTTTTAAGCGAAAAAGAAACCTTCCCTTTCTTTCAAGGGGAACATGGATCGTGGATCGTGTCTGCTACAATTGCTAAACATTTCACAGACCCCTTGTACTTTTCACAGCAGCCTGGTCCACTGATAGTATCAGATGATAGTCCTCATCTCATCATCACAGAACACTTCACCTGCTGGTTTCTGCAGATCAAGCTGCTATTGAATGGATAAGCAGCAGGCCAAGGCAGTTCCCAGCTGGCAATTTCAGTCCACTTCTGCAACAATAATTCCACCATAAAGAAGATAGGAGTATATTAGCATTCGGTTTACCTCCACGTATTCTGTAGGGCAGGGACAGGCATGCTCAGATTTTTCTGATATTAATTCTGTCAAAGCAGGGCACAAAGAATATTCCTCTGACTGTGTATCATCTTTCTGGAAAACACAAATGGTGCCTTTATTTATTTATTTATTTTTAAGGAGATTGTAATCATAGAACAGAAATCAGCAAGAGTCACGTGCTCTACAGACATCGGCTTTCAAATCACATGCTTTGGGGCAAGCCAGTCTGATGGGTGTCACAATAATAAATTATTATTATTATTATTATTATTATTATTATTATTATTATTATTATTATTATATAATACATTTTATGCTGTGAACAGCCCTGAGATCTACAGATGAAGGGCAGTCTACAAATTAAACAAATAAAAGGATAACAGTAATAATATTTTAGAATCGCCAGTTTTGTCATTGGTGCCATTCATTCACAGCAAAATTCCACATATTGCCCCTTTTTGTTCAAGAAAGTGTGTGTGTTGCTTCAAGGCAGGCACATCCAACAGGTAGATCACTCGAACTCTGTGGTAGATCACCCGTAGATCACTGGCTCCCCCCAAAAAAGCTCAACAACTTTGACCTGAACCCCCAAAAAGGGGGTTAGATGACTGTCAGTTTTTAACTCTGAGGAGATCGCAGTCTCTTGGGAGCAGGCCATCTTAAGACATCTATACTTCTCAGGACCTTGCAAAAACCCTCACCTCAAATTCAACACAGTTTGAGGTTCTGTTATAGGATCCAGGAGGGCACCCCAAGTTCAGACAAAAGAAGATTCGTTCATCTGCTCTTGACTTGAATGCTGTTCGTTTCAAGGTAAGTGAGCACGTAAATGATTAACATGATCGCCTTACCTCGCTGGTAAGGTTCACAGGTCAATAGAGAAGCACTGATCTGTGAATACAGTGGTACCTTGGTTTAAGAACAGCTTAGGTTATGAACAATTTAAGAATGCTGCAAACCCGGAAGAAGGTGTTTTGGTTTGTGAACTTTGCCTTGGAAGCAGAACATGCTCCGCTTCCTGTTGAGTGTAAATTGAGTCCTCCACTGCTATGGGAAAGCATGCTTTGGTTTAAGAACGCTTTGGTTTAGGAACGGACTTCCGGAATGGATTAAGTTCATAAACCAAGGTACCACAGTATTCTAAAATGACCCAAGCAAGGGTGTATGACTCAAACATTCTGGCCTTCTCAGCATAGTGGTTAAGAGCAGTAGTCACGTAATCTGGGGAACCGGGTTCGCGTCTCCGCTCTCCACATGCAGCTGCTGGGTGACCTTGGGCCAGTCACACTTCTTTGAAGTCTCTCAGCCCCACTCACCTCACAGAGTGTTTGTTGTGGGGGAGGAAGGGAAAGGAGATTGTTAGCCGCTTTGAGACTCCTGAAGGGGAGTGAAAGGCGGGATATCAAATCCAAACTCTTCTTCTTCTTCTTCAAGTATTTAAAAGCAGATATTTAATTACCTGAAGAACCAGTCAAGTTAATTTGGAAATTATCCAAGATTTTGCACAAAATATATGAAAATCTAACATTTTTTGGGGGGACGGACCTGAGGGCTCAGTAATAATTAACTGCTTATCTCTGCCCGTTTCCCCCCAAAGCAGTCTCCCACAATCCCAACAGCCCCCAAACACCGTGGAATTTTTGATTTCTAAGATTTACAAGGTTACAACAATAAAGTATACAATTATAAAAACAAACAAAACCACTACAGTTTTAAAACACACAAAATCATTCCCAAATGGAGCAGAACAGTCAAGTACCAGTCATCATAGATCTTACCAGGGTGGGGTCACTTCTTGTTGCTATTTCGATTAAAATGATGGCATAGCTGCAAAATTGGAGATAAGTCATTACCAGTGGCAGAACATGGGAAACAGAATGATTAGTTTAGTTTGTAAATGCAGGAGCCAATTTTCAAGAGGAGACACTCGACAAAGCAGCATGCGAAGACGAAATTAAGCAACCGTCATGCATTGCAAAACATATCTAAAAATTTCTAAAACACCCGGAATTCGTAATAATCTTAAAAGCCAGCACAAATCCTCGAGCATAAACCTGAAGACCCCTTAAACTAAGAATAAAACGTTTTGCAGCTCAGTTTAGATCAGTCTTGAAAAGTGGAAGCAGAGCCCATTCAAACAATTGATGGGTGGAGCTTGCCTAATCTCAAGCAAAATTTAATTTCACAGATGTGGGGCCACTACCAGGAAGAGGCGACAACTTTGAAAAAGCTCTCATCTGGCTAAATTTAGCCATGATGATTAAGCCCCATTAAAAGCAACAATAGTTTGGTTTACGATTGCTCAATTTCAATGGAACTTAAGGCACAACTATATGTATACCTACCTAGAAATCAGTCCCTCTCTGTTCAGTAGGGCTTACTCCCATGAAAGTATGCACAGGGTTGTAGCTTTCAGGTGGATTGGGGCTAGTATCTTTAAATAAGTCATGAAGGAACGGATTAATGAAAGCCAGTTATTTGGCATAGTAAGGTGCTTCTGTCTACTTCAGATGGTGTGCCATCTTCCCGCTCAATGAACTCAACCAAGTACAGGTCCCATTCCTTATAAATAACATTGTTATGCCCTCTGGCTAATGAAATAAAGTTCCCTTTAACCCCAGTACATTGGTACCTTGGTTCTCAAACTTAATCAGTTCTGGAAGTCCGTTCCAAAACCAAAGCATTCCAAAACCAAAGCGTGTTTTCCCATTAAAAGTAATGCAAAATGGATTAATCCGTTCCAGACTTTTAAAAACAACCCCTAAAACAGCCATTTAACATGATTTTTACTATCTAACGAGACCATTGGTCCATAAAATGAAAGCGTTAAACAATGTACTACAGTCACACAATCAATCAATCAATCCTTCAGTAGCTGAACTGGTTTTCACACAGTCACAAAAACAAACAAAAAAGAGCCGCAAAAACAAAAATGCAAAATAAATAGCAAAAACAGACAGAGCTCAGTGTAACACTCAAAACAGAAGTGTGGCACTCAAATCGGAAGCGTAACACTCAAAACAGAAGTGTGGCACTCAAAACGGAGCATGTTCAGCTTCTGAAAAAAGTTCGCAAACTGGAACACTTTCTTCCAGGTTTGCACTGTTTGGGTTCCAAGTTGTTTGAGTACCAAGGCATTTGAGAACCAAGGTACCACTATACAGTGGTACCTCGGGTTAAGTACTTAATTCGTTCCGGAGGTCTGTACTTAACCTGAAACTGTTCTTAACCTGAAGCACCACTTTAGCTAATGGGGCCTCCTACTGATGCCGTGCCGCCGGAGCACGATTTCTGTTCTCATCCTGAAGCAAAGTTCTTAACCTGAAGCACTATTTCTGGGTTAGCGGAGTCTGTAACCTGAAGCGTATGTAACCCGAGGTACCACTGTATAAATGTAAAACAAAGCTGGAACTTGCTAAAAGTGCCTCCAGGAACCTTCAGAAATTGCCCAGTACAAATGTGGATGTATTCTCCAGCTGACAATCAGAAGACTGATGATTGCCATCACCATACAGGAGAACAGAGCTCCTGCAGTTTTAACAGTCATGCATAAGAGGGGTTTTTAGTTTGTCATGCAATTTAAAGGCGCAGGAGCTCATGTCCTCTTTTGTATCTGGCGACATTATATCTAAGAAGATGAAACATCTGCGAAACCCCTTTGAAACTTGCTAAATGGGAATTAACCTCGATGCATTGCTAAAAGAGGATCAAACATTAGAGGACTTGATCCATTACACTCATTTTCACACCTCCCAAGAGGCCAGTCTGGTGATATATGCTGAAGAAGCATATATTAGGCTGTGGGTGCAGAACATGCAACAGATGACACCGAGCGCAGTTGTTTTTGTTAAGTTTAAGCTCTTCCTCCCCAAAATGGCCTCAGAGGGTTGTAGAACTGCCTGCCATAATGGGGACAAATTATTCATGCTGCCAAGTGATCCCAGATTGTGCCACTTCAGTCTACGTTGTTCAATTCTTTGAAAAACGAGTATGCTGCTCCTGGGACGATGAATAGCTATTCATAATATTAACAATAAATAAAACAGAACAATAAAAAAACACAGAAGGAGACTCAACGGAATAATAAAAGCATACCAAGCAGAGAACCCATAAGACTGCTAGTTAAAAACAGCTTGGATACCATGCTTAAAGGCTTAGATGTAAGCTCTTATCTTACCTCCTCTAACCCCCTCAACTACAGTCGAATCCTAGGATCTCAAACACCTTGGCTCCTGAACAAATTGGCTCCCCAAAGATTGAAACCCGGAAGTGAGTATTCCGGTTTTTGAACAATTTTCAGAATCTGAACGTCTGGCATGGCTTCTGATTGGTTGCAGGAGCTTCCTGCAATCAGGAATTGGCTTCCTGCAGCCAATCAGAATCTGTGCATTGGTTTCTGAATGTTTTGGAAGTCAAACAGACTTCCAGAACAGATTCTGTTCGACTTCCAAGGTACGGCTGTATTGGTCATACTGGCCAGGACTGATGGTACTTGATCAGTAACATCATCTGGGGGAAACAGAGTTAGAGAAGGCCTCAAAAACTTGGAAAAGCTCTGCTGGGTGGCCTCGTGAAGTTCTGATGGGGTCACAGAAGTAACGCTTCGAATGAGAGAAAGAGAATGGGACAGTGTGATTATGAAAGAATAATCTGTCATACAGGAGTACAGTAGTCACAGCTTATTTGCAAATCAGCGAATAATTCCAGCAATGCAAAAAAAGCAACCCCCCATGTTTGTTCCATCATACAGTAACACAGTTTACTTTGATTATACATTAAAAAGGGGAGTAGGGGAGACCCATTTATGATCATCATCACCTGTACACGTCTGCAACTGGAGTTGGTTCAAAGTTTGGTGTGGCGTGAGCCTCAGGCGCCAGATATATTTGTGTGAAGTGCTTATGAGGAACATTGGACTCCATTAAATAATCTTCTTTTCTATAGAACTGCAAGCCATAGTCTGACACAAGGAGAAGCAAAGGGGGGGGGGGGGAAGGATCAGAAATTTCTCCTGGTTGTTTAGCATTATTTCCAACTGAGTGCCACAGGAGATGTTCATTTCAACACTCTCAGTTGGGAAATGGGCTGATTCAGTTTAGAGCTGAAATGAATTCTCCTCAGCAAATTCCGGACATGAGGATGGGAGCAAATTCCCTGGATGTCAGAATATTAGTCACATTTTAAATATTCAGCATCAGCATTTCACATTCAGAGTTCTGTCAGTAGCAGCCAGCTCTTTCCTGCATCCGACAGCTGTCACTCAGTAAGGATGAACATCTGACTGTTTCGCTTCGCAATGGGCTGTACAGGACAGCTAACATGCTGTCATTCCGAACTAGCTTGGTCTGCCTTCTGGGCTGGTGTCACATAGTTAAATCTGATTGGCTGTCACAGTGACTAAGAGTGCTCTGGTTCGCCAGAAGCGGCTTAAGTCATGCTGGCCACATGACCCGGAAGCTGTACGCCGGCTCCCTTGGCCAATAAAGCGAGATGAGCGCCACAACCCCAGAGTCAGTCACGACTGGACCTAATGGTCAGGGTTCCCTTTACCTTTAAAAGGTAAAGGATCCCTGGACGGTTATGAGTGACTATGGGGTTCTGGCGCTCATCTCGCTTTCAGGCCAAGGGAGCCGGCATTTGTCCACAGACAGCTTTCTGGGTCATGTGACCAGAATGACTAAACCACTTCTGGTGCATGAAGCACCGTGACGAAAACCAAAGCACACGGAAACGCCATTTACCATCCCACCGCAGCTGTACCTACTTATCTACTTGCACTGGCATGCTTTTGAACTGCTAGGTTGGCAGGAGCTGGGGCAGAGCAACGGGAGCTCACCCTGTTGTGGGGATTTGAACCACCAACCTTCCTGGCAAGCCCAAAAAGAAAAAGCTCAGTGGTTTAGACCACAGTGCCACCCATGTCCCTACAAATGTATAATATCTAAGGGTCTAATCTATGACAGATCCTACTGAGCAGATCTTAACAGCTGGGGAGCATCACTCGGGGAGCAGAGCTAGTCCCGACGTGATATTTTAATTAATTAATTAGTTTCTTAAGTGCCACTCATTAATTACCCAAGGGTACATGTGACTAAAGGTAAAGGTAAAGGTACCCCTGCCCGTACGAGCCAGTCTTGACAGACTCTAGGGTTGTGCGCCCATCTCACTCTATAGGCCAGGGGCCAGCGCTGTCCGCAGACACTTCCGGGTCACGTGGCCAGCGTGACAAGCTGCATCTGGCGAGCCAGCGCAGCACACGGAACGCCGTTTACCTTCCCGCTAGTAAGCGGTCCCTATTTATCTACTTGCACCCAGAGGTGCTTTCGAACTGCTAGGTTGGCAGGCGCTGGGACCGAGCGACAGGAGCGCACCCCGCCGCGGGGATTCGAACCGCCGACCTTTCGATCGGCAAGTCCTAGGCGCTGAGGCTTTAACCCACAGCGCCACCCGCGTCCCTACATGTGACTAAAGGGGTTAATAAAATGATGTACGTGACATGCTGCATACAGCCCAAGGGCTACTGTAATATAGTGGCTAAGCTACAATCCTAAACACACTCACTAGGGAGTAAGTAGATGTGTTTGGAATCTGTGCGTCAGGCTGAATGAGAAGGAGCAGCAAACCTGACAGTCCCTGGTTCCAAACCTGTCTGTATCACTAGCTCAGTAGGCAGACGTTGAAACCGGCTACTGTCTCCCTGCATCAGCCCCCCACATCTGCAGTACACAGATAATAGTTCTGATCATCTACCCTATAGCAGTCTTGCAAGGATTATTCATATATGTGAAGCACTTTGAACATTATTATCTACGCGCAGAGTATCTGCCAGTCTGTTCCTTCAACTCCCTTTGAGTTTGATCTGCCAAACATTTGGGGTTTTTTGGTTTGTTTGTTTTTTACCGTTATCCAGTGAGTGTTCACAATACGGCTGTGAGAAATAGCAAAGAGAACCTCCTATATTACATGATAAACATTACGAGCGTTAGAAAACAACAACCCCTCTCTATAATCACCCTGAAGACACGTTGCTAATTGCTGTTTGTTGCTAATGGGTCTAAGTTGAGCCATTTGACATTTGCAAGGTAAATAAGACGCATAGATTCGTCTTTTTCAGGAGATGTGGGGATGGCGACCGCGAGAACAACATCAGCACTATCCCATAATAAGGCAATATCCACTCGTACTTTTCCATAGCACAGAGAGAACAGCTCCTGTTCCACTTACCTGAAATCTTACAAACCCAGCGGTCATCAATGACGCAGTTGGTGGACTTTAATCGCCCATGATAGATCCTGTGCTGGTGAAGATACGCCATTCCCTGAGCAATATCTGTGGCGAAAGAAAGCCTAAAGGTGGTGGGGATAATAATCAGTGTTAATATGGCCTACTAAACCACAGGGCTGGGCTTAACACTTCAAGAGCTCCATGAAAGAAATGGGCAGAGATTGCAGTGATGTTTTGACTTGCATCCAATATGGTCTGCCAGTATGGCTTCCACAGAGTCTCAATAATTATCCCCCCTCAAATCCACAGACGGTTTGCTCTTCTTGTTCAAATCATGCTTGCACTAGGTCGGTCCCTTCTTACATTTCAGGGATCGTTTCTATGGTGTCAAACTAGAAAAGTGTACTTGAAAATGATCCCTTACACGTGCCTTCTGATAACTTAGGCTTGCATTGTTCCATGTGCAATGCTATCTGGAGGAGTAATCTAGAGTATTTGTGGGGGACCGATCTGTCGGGTTGGCCGGGGGCATGGACGACCCCCAGGCAAACGACAGGAAAGTTTCCAGCCTGTCCGTCCCATCAGCGTGCAGCTCTAGGGAGTTCTGACAGACTTCCCCGACGATTTATAGTGACTCACACATTGGAGACATTGAGCACACATCCAGAGTCCAGCAGAGATGAAATGCAGTCAGAGCAAGGCTGGGGCTGTAAGCACTAAGCTACTTTATTAAGCATAAAGGTAAAGGGACCCCTGACCATTAGGTCCAGTCATGACCAACTCTGGGGTTGCAGCACTCATCTCGCTTTACTGGCCGAGGGAGCCGGCGTACAGCTTCCGGGTCATGTGGCCAGCATGACTAAGCCAGTTCTGGCAAATGAGAGCAGCGCACGGAAACACCGTTTACCTTCCTGCCAGAGTGGTACCTATTTATCTACTTGCATTTTGACGTGCTTTCAAACTGCTAGGTTGGCAGGAGCAGGGACCGAGCAACGGGAGCTCACCCTGTCGCGAGGATTCGAACCGCCAACCTTCTGATTGGCAAGTCCTAGGCTCTGTGGTTTAACCCACAGCGCCACCCACGTCCCTTTATTAAGCATAAGGCAGAGCAAAAGAAAACATGTCTCCTCTCTCTGGTCTTGCTCAGAGAGAAGTCAGAAGTGAAAGCAAAAACGGAAACAGGCTGCAGCAAACATCCGCTCCCGTGATTCCAACAGTCGGTGCTGGAATGCATAACACAGACCTGACCCAATCCTGCACAATATCTGCACAGTGCGAGGAATAGAAACCCAACTCTCATCAGCTCCCACAAGATTTTCTTTGCAGTTCTTTGCCCCTCACAAGCCGTAGACAAAGAGGTAGTGAGAGAATACCAAGGGGGGTGGCACCATTGGCTTTTCTCAACCTGTGGGTGCCCAGATGTTGTTGAACTACAACTCCCATCACCCCTAGCTAGCAAGGCCAGAGCTCAGGGATGAGGGGAGTTGTAGTCCAACAACATCTGGGGACCCACAGGTTGAGAACTGCTGGACTAGACGGTCCTCAGGGTCCCTTCCAACTCTACAATTCTATGATTTCTGTGATTCCTTATAAACATACCATGCATCTTCTTTCACTAGACACTATTGTTGAGATGCAGAGAAGAAAAGACATTGGCTGATGGCACCTCTTGGAACTTGTAGCTGGAGCCTTGAGTCCCTAAACCAGGGGTTGTCAACCTGGTCCCTACCACCCATTAGTGGGCATTTCATGATTCTAGGTGGGCGGTAGGGGGTTCTACGGCACAAGCTGAATCCTCCTTCCATCGAGCACTGGTGGGCAGTAAGGAAATTTTACCATGAAGAAAGATACATTAGTGGGCGGTAGGTATAAAAAGGTTGACTACCCCTGCCCTAAACAACGCACCACAGTTTTTGTTTTTTGAAAAAAAAGTTGCACTATGGCCCTAAGGTAAAGGTAAAGGGACGCCTGACCATTAGGTCCAGTCGTGGCTGACTCTGGGGTTGCGGCGCTCATCTCGCTTTATTGGCCGAGGGAGCCAGCGTACAGCTTCCGGGCCATGTGGCCAGCATGACTAAGCCGCTTCTGGAGAACCAGAGCAGCGCACGGAAACGCCGTTTACCATCCCGCCGGAGCAGTACCTGTTTATCTACTTGCACTGGTGTGCTTTCGAACTGCTAGGTTGGCAGGAGCTGGGACTGAGCAACGGGAACTCACCCCATCACGGGGATTCGAATCACTGACCTTCTGATTGGCAAGTCCTAGGCTCTGTGGTTTAACCCACAGTGCCACCCGCATCCCTATGGCCCTACCCACACGCAAAAAATCTAATCAGCGATTTGATCCCAAAGTAAGGTTCTCTCTGTCAGTCACTCTTAAAAGATCACTTCAGACTTAGCATCACACTGGCATCTTATCTACCTAATGATGCCTCGCTGTAATTAAAATCCCATAGTCTATCAAAAACACCATCTGGTGAAATGATTACACATACCTTCTTATCAGTCTGAAAGTCAGCGAGGGCTTTGTTGTTATTTCATCTATATATAATCTTATCTCATATCAATATAGCAGATACATTTTTTCCCCCTGTTGAGAATTTGTCCATGAAGGGAATGATGCAAATCACACCAGCAAGACAACCTCTGCCCCGCCAAATACTGGCTTCTGTTATTAACACTTTAATATAATGGATTCTAAAAATATATAAAAAACTCTCATTCTATAAATGCTTCTCTTTTTCGTCATGCGATATAAAGAACTGATTTGAATTGGAGAGAGGGAGGAAGGAAGGAAGGAAGGAAGGAAGGAAGGAAGGAAGGAAGGAAGGAAAGAAAGAAAGAAAGAAAGAAAGAAAGAAAGAAAGAAAGAAAGAAAGAGAGAAAGAAAGATTTTGCTGTGAGTGCTGCAAAACCTGCTCCCTGTTTTTGCTCACCTATTTCTACCTGCCTTGGGAGGCAGGGACTCTGATGGATTCTTTTATTCTTCTTTTTTAATCTACAAAACTGATGCTACTTCTGTTGGGAACAGAAACCATCTTACTGTTAGCCCATAAAGACCAGCCACTCAGGATCCTGAGAGAATATTGGGGTGAGGTATGACATGGTTTGCATTTTTTGGTACCAACTCTCTTCCGCGGCACCGGAAATCGCTTCTGCACATACCCAGATGCTGCAAATCGCTTCTGCACAGGTGTGATTTTGGGCGTCTGGGCATGTGCAGAAGCAATTTCCGGTGCCACAGACATGCACATATGTGATTGCTGCTGTCGCGCTGCGCTGGCCAGGCCCATGGAGGATCTCCATGGGAGTGATCCGGCACATGCCCAGTAAGACTTGCCAACCCCTGATATATATCAACAGGATGGTGAGCAGGTTGTCAGGCAATTCTTCCTCAGTGCTGTTACCTTGTGCACACGCCCCTTTCCAGGTATTCTGAACATGCCGGCTTTGGCCCTTTCAGTGGGTGGGTGAGGTGTCCCCAGTTCTCCTTCCTACAACACTTTGGCTCAACAACCTTGGTTACAAAAAGCTCCACAATTTAGGTGGCTATCTTAAAAAAGCTCACCAATTTTGGGGGTGTCAGGAACGCAAACCCTTACAAGGCAGCTTCCACAATAAACAATCACATATCAGAATAAATTTGGACCAAAATGTGGGTGAACGTCCATGAGAATTAAAACAAACAAATAAACAAACAGAGGTGCAGAACTAAATTTAAGACGGGGGGGGGGGGGAGAGAGAGAGAGAAAGAGGGAGAGGGAGAGAGAGAGAGAGAGAGAGAGAGAGAGAGAAAATGAGAAACCGAAATTGACAGATTTCACTCATCCCAAGCAGTAACTGTGAGGAAAATGCCAGCATTGACGTCCACCTTTGTCACCTTTCTCTCACCTGAAGCCCCAGTTTAAAGGGATGTCTTCATTGAGCAGCACATCAGTCAAACTTCCTTTAGGGCAGTATTCCGTGATTATGGCAATATTTGGCGCTTCAATACAGCCTCCAATGAATTTGCAGAGGTTTGGGTGGTCCAGTTCTCTGTGACAAGCAGGCAGGAATTGGGTTGTGCCATATACTTTCTAAGAACACAACGTTGCATTTTGGACACTTTCCCTTGCAAGAGAACCCTCTCCTTGAGAAGGGACTTCGGGCTTGAGCCCCAGAACAACTCCATAGCCACTGTGAAGTAGTTGCTTGGGAGTCGAAACCATATGTAAGCGTGTAACCCACTTACTGGGAGTAAGTTCCACTGGACTCAGCAAGACTTACTTTTGAGTAGATATGTATAGGATTGGTCTGTAAATTTGTGTGTGTATATGTGTGTGAGTGTGTGTCCTAGCTCCCAAAAGCTGCTATAGATGGACACAGTGCTTTTTTCTGGGGGGGACGCAGGGGTGCGCATACCCCTAAACATTTTGTGAATCTACCATATTTTTCACTCCATAAGACGCACCTGACCATAAAGGTAAAGGTAAAGGGACCCCTGACCATTAGGTCCAGTCGTGACCGACTCTGGGGTTGCGGTGCTCATCTCGCTCTATAGGCCGAGGGAGCTGGCATATAGCTTCCGGGTCATGTGGCCAGCATGACTAAGCTGCTTCTGGCAAATCAGAGCAGCGCATGGAAACGCCATTTACCTTCCCGCCGGAGCGGTACCTATTTATCTACTTGCACTTTGACATGCTTTCGAACTGCTAGGTTGGCAGGAGCAGGGACCGAGCAACAGGAGCTCACCCCGTCATGGGGATTCGAACCGCCGACCTTCTGATCGGCAAGTCCTAGCGTCTGTGGTTTAACCCACAGCGCCACCCGCATCCCTTGCACCTGACCATAAGACACACCTAGTTTTTAGAGGAGGAAAGCAAGAAAAAAGCTCCCGGGCTCAATTTGACAGAGTGTGCGAGGGAGAAAGATCCCCCTCTGAGCTGGCTCCTGACTGCTCTCATGCAAGTCACAGAGCCCCTCAGATGGAGGGAACTCTAAAGGGTCTTCTAAAGCCCTCTTTCCCCGCCTCGCCTCTCCCCACCCCCTCGCGCAGGTGCCGCCATTAGGATGCTCTAACGGGTGATGTGCCACGCCCCCGCCGCTCCGGTAACCAAAGTCCTCAGCTCCACCGCTGCCAGGGACCACACATTCGCTCCATAAGATGCACAGACATTTCCCCTTACTTTTTAGGAGGAAAAAAGTGTGTCTTATGGAGCGAAAAATACGGTAAGTTTGGCCCCACTGAGGGGCAGTATTTCAATATGAGTAGGAAAATGAGAGTACCCTTAAACATATATATGTTTTTTAAAAAGCATAGTACACAGGTGCAGCCAACGTGAGGTTCCCCAGAAGCTTCTGGACTGCAGCTTCCATCAACGCTAGCCAACGTAGCCAACGGTAATGGATGATAGGCGTTGTAGTCTAACATCATCAAGAGAGAACCATGTTGGCCACTCCTGGATCATTAGAGGGCCCACAGAACTTCTGATCAGTTGTGACTGAGCAGCAGAGATAGGAATGGGATATGTGAGGAGTGAGGGAGATAGAGATGGAGACAAAAAGAGTTGAGCCAAAATGGGAAACCGATTGTGGGAGGTTCCACTGGTAGTGAAGTCTTTACTTTTTCTCATTTATTAGAATGGACTCTTATTTGACCACGTGGCTCAAGATCACGCCATGGACTCTTGGCTTCTGTCACATGGGTTCATTTCCTGAGAATTAAAGCATTTATTTTTGTCTCTCCCCCGCCCCCCGCTCCATAAAAAAGGCCCACATTTCTATACCTGAAGGAGCGTCTCCACTCCCATCGTTCAGCCTGGTGAGGTCCAGTGCCGAGAGCCTTCTGGCAGTTTCCTCCCTGCGGTAAGTGAAGCTACTGGGAACCAGGCAGAGGGCCTTCTCAGTAGTGGCACCCGCCCTGTGGAACGCCCTCCCATCACATGCCAAGGAAATAAACAACTATCTGACTTTTAGAAGACATCTGAAGGCAGCCCTGTTTAGGGAAGTTTTTAAGGTTTGATGTTTTATCATGTTTTTAATATTCTGTTGGGAGGCACCCAGAGTGGCTGGGAAAATAAATTCCTCAAACCCAGATTAAGCTGGTGCTGCGAGGGCTGGGGGAAGGACATCAAATGGCCTCAATGGGGCAGCATATTACCAAGGTCCACCCCTGTTTCTCTCAGCCATTCAGAGACTGCTGCTGGCTTCGAAACAAGAAGGGATGTGGGAAGGACTTCTTAGCATGCCTTCAGCACATACAAGATATCATAGGACAGGTTGTCTAGTTGATCCTGAAAAACACAGTTAAACATGCCAGAAAAGGCAATATAGGTCTCAGTTCACTTTTTGAAACAAGTGGATAGTGAATTCAAATTTAAGGAGCACACACTTGTGTTCAAATCTATAAAGGCACCCATAACTCTTTTAAATGTAGCTTACCTTACTTGTTTGACTTCTTTACGGATGGTCCTAGTGAGAGTAAACGTCTTGTTCGTTATTTTCTTGATGGCCACTGTTCTACCATCACTGGAAGAAGGCAAAGACAGTTGTTTAGCAACCAGAAGTAAATAAAAAACTCACAACCCCTCCGTATATTTATCTATTACAGTTATATTATCTGTGGTGCAAAAAACCCCACAATACATTGTTCTTCTTCTTTTCTCTTTAATCCTCACAAGAGCCCTGTGAGATAGGCTGAGGGGTGGCAACAAGCCATAGCTCACCTAGGGTGGATCGACACACAGGGAAAACCCCCCACTATAAGTAAGTTAGAAAAAAAAACGCTATGGAAAATCGCATAGAATTTTTTTTTACTCTCCAGTGCCATCTGGTGTTGCATGTTTATAATGCATTCAAAACACTGTTTTTTGACTGATGTAGTTGAGTCACTAGTGAGCTTAACAGTGGCTGGCCAAACCATGTGGGACAACATATGCCTTTGTATTTAATATGCAAATAGCAGCAGCTGTGGGGGAACAAAAATTATCAGGGTCACTGCAGCGGGGAGAATTTGATGCTTTCCTCCCCTGAGGAAAATCCCATCGCTGGAAGCATTATTTGCATTGGGAGGAGATCTCCCATTGGCACCAGGGAGAAATTATGAACTTTTCATGACAGCAATTGCTCGGCCACTGTGGGAGGCAGGAAGCTGAACTGGGCAGGCCTTTGGTCTGACGCAGCAGCCTCATTATGGAGCTCAACGGAGCCTAGGCTTGACTCAGCATAAGACAGCTTCCCATGTTCCAGTAATAGAATAGAGCGAAAGGACTGCAAAATACACCTACTAGATCCCCGTCTGCGTAAAATAGTTCATCTTGGAAGCGTTGGCAGCTGCTGTACAGGAGCTCAGTGTCGTGAGGCAGCTGGTATTGGAGGCGCTGGGTCGAAGTGGCACACTCAGGGTGCTCCCCATTGCAGTCCTTGCCATGTATTCTGATGAAACAGGAAATTAGATGTAGGTTGGTTGAATGCACATTGGCGAGAATACTTGAACATTATTATGATTCCAGGATTAAATCTGCAGATTGTTTGCTCTGCTGCTACTTTTCTAGTACCATTTGAGGAGAGGTCAACAAAAGAGGTTCAAAGACTCTCTCAAGGCAAATCTAAAAAGATCACCAGTGTCGAAGCAATGATTCTTCAACATAAACTTTATTGAATTGGTCATGTTGTTCGGATGTCTGATTATCATCTTCCAAAGCAACTACTCTATTCCCAACTTAAGGATGGAAAGTGTAATGCCAGTGGACAACAAAAGAGGTCTAAAGATACTCAAAAAGGCAAATCTTAAAAACTGTAGCATAAACACTGACAACTGGGAAATTCTGGCCTGCGAGTGCTCCAATTGGAGAACAGCCTTTACCAAAGGTGCCATGGGTTTTGAAGACACTCGAACTCAGGACACAAGGGAGAAACGCGCTAAGAGGAAGGCACACTTGGGAAACCCGCACTATGATCAACTCCCATCCGGAAACCTATGTCCCCACTGTGGAAGGACGTGTGGGTCCAGAATTGGCCTCCACAGTCACTTACGGACTCACTTTTGAGACCGTGATTATGGAAGACAATCTTACTCGGCTACGAGTGATTGCCAAGGAAGAGTACCATTTGAGGGTTTGTTCTCTGCTAGCAGTGTGCCAAAGAGTGATGATGAACTGACCCATCGTATAGAAGGGTCTGCATAGCTTTCTGAATTTTTTAAAGGTTGGCTTACATACACGGTTAACATTCTGAATCATTTGGTTGTCATGCTTTTAATACAGTGAAGATAAGGCATCAGAATTTATTTTATTGCAGCCATCTGGGTTATTCGACACACACACTTTTCAGACTCAACATAATGATGAAACACTTGGCTTTGCATAATTATTATTTTTTATAAAAGCCAAGATTAGCTTCCTAATTTCTTGACTGTTTCATCTTTTCATCTTTCTGCACAGCTCTGTCCGTCGCTACTGCTTCCCTGTCAGATTTGCATATTTATGTCTACGTTTCCAGATATTTTAATTAACAGTGTTATCATCTCTTTTGCCTGTTTATCCTTTCTGAATGCTAAATTTATGCCTCCCAATTTGGGGTGTTTTCTTTTGCTAGATCCATGCTGACAGTAGCACTAATAGTTTTGTCTGGTCTTGTTAGCTTTCAGCAGAACTAGTTCGTTAGCTGGGTCTCTGATGTGTGGAGGGCAGCAAAGTCTCATCAAAACCAAAAAACAAATCCACAAATAATTGAAAAAAGAGGAATCAAATCACGAACGGAAAGTGCTGTTAATATATTACATTAAAACCATAAACTCTTGTATGAAGTACTCAAAATGATAAATTATGTTTAAAGTTGACATTCCCCTCCATCCATCAGCTTAAGAAAGGCAGGCTACATAGTTGGTTTCAGAGGGCTTCCCAGATGGTATCAAATGCCACTTCTGGCTTAATAAACTAGCAGCTGCTGAAATTCCGTCTCCTGCAAAGGCTTAGGAGCAGGTGATAACTGAAAGCCATCCAAACAGGGGCAGACCTTGGTAATAGTTGATGCTCCCCACAGCCCAAAGCTGTTAAGTATAGTAATTTAATTCACTGAAATTGTAAATGCTTGCATGCTTTACTATGTATTTAAATTTGATTGGTTGGTAACTGAATTCTAGAAAGTTCTGAAGTAGTTCTCATGTGATTGGCTAGTGTTGGTCACATGGGAGGTATCTAGTGAAAGAGAAACTCCATTTTATGGGAAGCAAGATGAATTTGTTATAGAATCCACTGTGAACACTGCTAAGTTGAATGGAGTGTTGGAGCGCTTCTTCTCTGCTTGAAGGAAAGATAGCAGAGCTGCAGGAGAAGGTAAAAGTGGAAATCTCCCATAGGAGCTGCAAGGTATGGCCTAACTGAGATACAGATGGCTGAGTGCTGAGCTCTGGAAAGGGAGGAAAATACAGTTGTTTGGAAGGTAAAAGAAGAGACTGCAAGCCCATGCTTGGAGAAGCATGCGACTGTAAATATTATGTTTTAATTCATCTATAAGTTACTGCAAGTAAAGTTGAAGTGTGGACATTGGTTTAGTTTCCAAAGAAGGGTACCAGTCATATATATGATTTGAGCTTCTTAGCTGAGATTTCACTACCCTCACTTCAATAAAAGCCACCTTGCCAAAACCGGGTAAGGGAGACACCAGGCTTTGGGAAAGAGGCCTGAGGCTCTGGCAGGTTCCTAGAGCCCACCTGCCTTCTTCCCAAAGCTGGGCAAGTGCTAACAAGGCTTTGGGAAGGAGGAAGGAGGGCTCTAGGACCTGTCAGATCCCTCACACCTCCTTCCCAATGCCCAGCACTTACTAGGCTTGGGAAGGAGGCAAGGCCCCCTTGCCCCCTGTGCCCTGTGCGACGGAATGGGCCCTTTGTCTGATCTCATAGGGCTTTTCCTTATGCAATTTTCTTACAGTATATGGTTAAATTTTACACACTCCATGTCAGTTTGAATTTCTTAGTGCAGAAAGTATTGATCTCATGTGTAAAGATCTTTCCTATTCTTTCCTATTCTGATTAATACAAGAAACTATTAGGTTTTTATTCATAGTGCCATATTTTTCCGTGTAAAAGATGCCTCCATGCATAAGACGCCCCTATTCTTTTTGGGGGGCGGGGGGATAAATTTAAAGAAAATGAGGGGAGATGGCCCAAAGTTGTTGAGCTTCCTAGAGTGCACGCCTACCACAGCTTTCCCAGTTTTTTGACATGATTTTTGAGTCAAAAAACCTCGTCTAATACACGGCAAAATACGATATTTATTGTAATTGGCTTTAGTATTTCTGATGTGTTTGTTTAAGTTGCTTTGAGTCATTTCCATGAGATGATAAGGATGATACTAATGATACTAATACTTACAGACCTTGTTTGATGCAGCTGAAGTCTATGATCCAGCTTTCATCCCAAAACATTTTTTGCTTTTGGTACTGGAACCACTAAAGAAAGCATGACAGGGCAAATTCATCCCTAGGCTCTTCATCATAAGATCTCAGGGTGGTTCACAGAATAAAATACAGGATAAAAGCATGAGAACAGCAAAACAATACCCCCCCCCACCTTCCCACAGACACATTTAAAAGGCTGTACAATATTAATCAGCCCAAGACCTGGTTAAAGAGGAATGTTTTCACCTGGCGACTAAAGATGTGTAATGAAGGCGCCAGGTGAACCTCCCTGGGGAGAGCATTCAGAAAAAGGGGGGCCACCACAGAAAAGGCCCATTTTCATGTTGACACCCTTTGGACCTCACATGAAGGAGGCACACAAAGAAGGGCCTCAGAGCATGAAGGCAGAGTCTGTGACAGTTTACTGTTGGGAAACTGTGTACGTGCAGCTACTCACACAGTCAATTAAGGTTTGGCAGACAGCCAGAAGGCAATCTGAAGGAGTAAGTCTGCCTGGTGATAACAGAGGCATGGAGACAGCTCCCTGATTGGTCAAGCTCTCTCAAGGGAGTGATAATTAATGGCCTACTAACTGGAATGTGTTAGTTCAGAGGTTCAGAGTTCTGTGTGTCAGTGTAGGAGTTGTGAGTCGTGTATGAGAGAACAAGCTAAAAATCCGTGTTCTGTTCCTGTAAATAGTCCACTGTATATAATAAACACCTAACTACAAGTTCCTGGTTCCTGCTTCGTCTATCCTGTCTGCAGCCAAGTTGCCAATTGCTTCTGTGGATTCTACATTTACTCTGCTAGGTCTGGCTAAGGTTATGCAACTAGTCAGAAAGTTGTGAAACACTAAATAGGTTTTACCAATATTTACATGGGGAGAGGCGGTCCTTAACGGCTTGAAGGATACCTGAAGGATACCTGAAGGAGCGTCTCCACCCATATCATTCAGCCCAGACACTGAGTTCCAGCTCCGAGAGACTTCTGGCAGTTCCCTCCCTGCGAGAAGGGAGCTTACAGTGAACCAGGCAGAGGGCCTTCTTGGTGGCGGCGCCTGCCCTCTAGAATGCCCTCCCATCAGATGTCAAGGAAATAAACAACTATCTGACATCTGAAGGCAGCCCTGTTTAGGGAAGTTTTTAATGTTTGATGTTTTATCATGTTTTTAATATTCTGTTGGGTGCCACCCAGAGTGGCTGGGGAAGCCCAGCCGGTTGGGCGGGATATAAATAAATTGTTGTTGTTGTTGTACATACTAAATATTTCAGAAATGTATAAGGAGAGATTTAGACTGGTTTTTCTTGAATTCCTGAAATTGGTAAAATTTACATGAAGAGGTTATTGCACCATCGGTGCTTCACATAATCATCATCATCATCATCATTTTGAGTGGGGGGGGGGACAAAGGAAACATTTACTTTTTCTCCCCCCCCCCATAGTGTTTATCTGAAAGACTGAGAGTCAGATTTCTTCAGTTATCTCCTACCAGCTAGAAAAAAATGCCTACAGACAGAATCTGAGGCAAACATTATCCCTTGCCGAGTCCCCTTCTGCAACTTCACAAAGCAGAGAGACAGTCTGCGTTGCAAACACAACAGAGAAGGAAGTGTCCTCAGCTGTCAGACAATCTCCTAGGAGGCACACTCAAGAGGTAACAACTGCCTATTTTGGAATGTGTCTTGCCCTGTGAGGCAGAGCCAGCGATGGCTGCTTCTCATCCAGGTACACCCAAGAGGGCAGCAAAGAAGTAGAACTTGTGTTTATGCTGCATTGCATTATAAAATGAAGATTAAGTAAGTGGGACCAGACAAGAGAGAGGGGAAAGCATGGAGGAGAGCAGTTGAGCGACGGTGAAGTTCTACTTAACGCGTACCACGACTGTCAGAATAAAGCCTGTGCAGACCAGACATATTGGTAAGGCAATTGCGATCCTGATGTCTGTCGCCAACGGACATTCACCACAGTCAGCCGGGCATGTGGAGCAGCCCTCGTCATCCTCACAGATGTCATCCCCACAGACTGAGCACAAAGAGAAAGAGGTTTTGGAGTTAATAATACAATAGCACAGCACCAGGATATTCCTTTGTGGCTGAGCCTGATCAAAGGGAAGAGGGTCCCTCCTCGGCCCAGTATACCTGAAGGAGCATCTCCACCCTCATCGTTCAGCCTGGACACTAAGATCCAGCACCAAGGGCCTTCTGGAGGTTCCCTCACTGCGAGAAGTGAAGCTACAGGGAATTAGGCAGAGGGCCTTCTCTGTAGTGGCGCCCACCCTGTGGAACGCCCTCCCATCAGATGTCAAGGAAATAAACAACTATCTGACTTTTAGAAGACATCTGAAGGCAGCTCTTCAGTTTTTAATGTTTGATGTTTTATAGTGGTTTTAATATTCTGTTGGGAGCTGCCCAGAGTGGCTGGGAAAACCTAGCCAGATGGGCGGTGTATAAATAATAAATTATTATTATTACCCTCTTTAAAAACAGGACTTCAGTCAAAATGTGTCTTTACTGACAGATGTCCGAGGCTCTTCAGTCAAGAGGGGAAGTTGACATCCCAACATCCAACATGACTTGCGCTGCCTGAAACCAATGGTTCTGGCATTGGCAAGGACAAGGAAGATTCCCAGTGATGTGGGAAATGATACATTAAGTTCTAATGAATGTTCAGGTCCCTCCGGTCTTCCTAGCAGCAGAAGCACAAGCATTCTCTGAACGCTTTCACTCACCACCTCCACCGTTTTGTAGCATACCTACTGCCGGGAGGACCATGGTTTGGGCTTCCAAAGCAGCCTGCATTCTCCCAACCCTGATGTGTGCAATGAGAGAGGTCATGCCCACATGCACCAGGACTACCTGCAAGGCAAGCAAGATGGAGGAAGAGAAAGGGAAGAACGGCAACCCAATGAGATCAGCGAGAACCAGTCTAGTCCAGATTACCATTGGCCACCCAGATGCCTCTGCAGTCTCCTGAGGAGGGCTGTGGAGATGGTCACCTTCCCCCTGTTAGTCTGCAGGTATCTGCAGGGATAGCATTTCACTCATAGAATCAAAGAATCATAGGGTTGGAAGGGACCATATGGGTTATCGAGTCCAACCCCTGGCAATACAGGAATGTCAGCTAAAGCATCCATTACAGATGGCAATCCAACCTCTGCTTCAAAACATTGACTCTCCTTTCTTGGAGGTTTTTAAGAGAGGTTGGGTGGCCACAACCTCTCAAGAGAGACTGTTCGCTGTCAAACAGCTCCTACTGTCAGACAGTCCTTCCTGATGTTTAGTCAGAATCCCCTTTCTGGAAACTTGAAGCCGTTGGTTTGAGTCCTACCCTCCAGAGCTTGCTCCATTCTCCATGTGACAACCCCTTTAGATATTTGAAGGTGGCTATCATATCTCATGGGATGTGGGTGGCGCTGTGAGTTAAACCACAGAGCCTAGGACTTGCTGATCAGAAGGTCAGCGGTTCGAATCCCCATGATGGGGTGAGCTCCTGTTGCTCGGTCCTTGCTCTTGCCAACCTAGCAGTTCGAAAGCACGTCAAAGTGCAAGTAGATAAATAGGTACTGCTCTGGCGGGAAGGTAAATGGTGTTTCTGTGTGCTGCTCTGATTTGCCAGAAGTGGCTTAGTCATGCTGGCCACATGACCCGGAAGCTGTACGCCGGCTCCCTCGGCCAATAAAGCAAGATGAGCGCCGCAACCCCAGAGTCGGTCACGACTGGACCTAATGGTCAGGGGTCCCTTTACCTTTACCTATCATATCTCATCTCAGTCTCTCTTTTCCAGGCTAAACATACCAAACTTCTTCAACTTATGTTCCTCATAAGGCTTGGTTTCCAGAACCTTGATCGTCTCCTTCTGCACACAACCACCTTATCAATATCCTTCCTAAATTGCAGTGCCCAGAACTGGACACAGTATTCCAGACACGCTATGTAGATTTGATTGATCTATCATAGCTAATAGCCAACTCTCTTAGAATTTGTCGAATTTCCTTTTAAGCTAAAGGCTATCACCACATCTTGAGTCATGTATTCTGAATGCTGTGTGAAGAAATATTTAATAAGTAAATGAACCTGGATCTAGCTAAGTGAAAGGGGGAGCCATTTTCTTGAACATTTTCAGCAACATCACAGTGCCCTATTCCACTGTGCTTTTTAATAATTCCTGTGAAAGGACTTTAAAGAGTTCGCTAATTCACTGAAATGACCGGCAGAATCCGAGATTTGGATGAAGAATCAGTTGAGGGTGATTGGAAAAAATTTAAAGACTATCTGCAAAAATATTATAAGTTGTATGAATCTTAAGATAGTGCATGTTATTGAAAATGTTATGCTTTAGCAAATATGATTAAGCAAATGGTAAAATAAGTTACAAATGAGAAAAGAAGACAAGTGAACCAAACATATTATGTTTATTTTAAAGGTATCAAAAGTGAGATACAACATATTGAATGTGGAGACATAATAATTGAAAGTTGTAACAAGGTTTGAAATAAGGTAACAAATTGCTGATAATGTTATCACAAAGAACGCAGCTTTGGAAGGTGTGGGGAAGTCCAATGTTAAAAAAAAAAAAAACCAAAAAAATGTTTCTTGCATTTGGTCTTTTCTGTATAATTTGAAATGTACAAAACTATGAAAAGAAACGCAATAAAAAATATTATATAAAAAAAATAAAGAGTTCGCTAATTCAGAAAGCCACTGCCCACATTAAGTCAAGCTGCCCTAATAGCTGACTGATGTACACTGAGGATGGGGAATTTGTGACCCTACAGATGTTTTTGGACTCCATATCCCATCATACCAAACCACTGACCATGCTAACTAGAGATGATGGGATTTGGAGTCCAACAACATCTGGAAATCTACAGGTTCTCCATTATATAAATATATATATTTAAAATTGCTACATCAAACCCAGAGTCAACTTAGGTGGGGTTTTTTTAACCCTATGTTGTGCCATAATCACAATACTAGGCTGATACTTGGCCATTTCTACTTTAGATGTAATGAATATTCATTCAATGCAACAATTGCTTAAAGGTAGCCTGGAGCTCTTGAGACATAAATGTGGTCAGTTCTTCTTGGTGCAACGATTAAAAAAGAGAGAGCACAATGTCCCGAGCAGCTGCTAAGCTAGCCAAATTCCCACTGTGGCCTACCAAGGCCAGATGTTTTTGACTACAACTCCCATCAGCTGCAACCAGTACAGGAGTTGTAGTCCAAGATATCTGGAGGGCAGCAGGCTGGCAAAGGGGAATAACAGATAATTCAGGCTTTTGCCCAGCAGTCCGAAAGAGAGTGAAACAGAGTCTGTGAGGAGAATTAAACCTTATTTACCTTGGCAGTCCAGTTTCTCTGTGTCATTTTGCCCGCAGTAGACTTGGTGTGGGTGAATATTTGGCCATCGTCTGGGATCCAAGGTCCACAAATGCCACCTTTCCCCTTTTGCCAAGCAGATGAAATTAAACAATACAGCTTCAGTGTCATGTAAATAGTCTTTTAGAGGTTCGTGTAACAGTAAACTTTAGTTGGAAATGAATTTAAATGTCACATTCTGTGCTTAAGAAAGGGGAATATATAATCAGCCTTAGTGCAATTCTGGATAACGCCCCAATAACTTAAAGTGAATTATGCAGTTAGGCTTCCTTTTTTCAGCCCTTTTGGGTACATTTAGTATTCTTGCATGTCAGATGAAATGTTTTAAGTATCTGCCATTTTTATTTGCAATTTTCTGTGATTTCCAATTTTGCATCTCACTTAACCTCCAGGACCATGAGTTTCAGTGCTCTTGAAAGCTTAAATTATTTTAGTTTTAGTATTGCCAGTTGATGTATATCTCAACTTTACAGAATGCAAAAAGCTGTTTACAAAATACGAAAACATCATACCAACACATAAGAATACTTCATAAGAGGAGTAGCCAAGGGGTATTCTCCAGATGTTTTGGACTACAATTCCCATCATCCCCTGTCAGTATGGCCAATGGACAGAGATGATGGGAGCTGTTGTCCTCAATATCTCTAGAGGGTACCATATTGGCTATCCCTGATTTAAAACAAAGTACAATAATATCAAACATCAACTGGCCCCATAGCCCTCTATAATAAAAACACTTCAGCTAGCCACCTGAAGGATAAAGGAGAAGAGACATAGCAAGCTTCCCTTAGGAGAAGTTCTAGACAGTGGGTACCACTACACAGAAAGTCCTTCTCCTCAAAACCACCAGCCTAAGTTTGGATAAGCCATGGCAATGTCTCCCAGCATGAGCAAATCATATGGAAAAGGTGGGAAATAGGGATCTGCTGTACAGTTGTTATTACATAAGCTATCCTACACCCAGGTCATTTTGGGCTTTAAAGGTTACTGAATTGAAGTTAGACCACATGGTTGCAAAATCAAGTTATCTTAGAATTCCCCATTCAAATTGCCCATGAATATTTCAAAGTTTCAAATTCAAAATCCAACCCGCCCCCGCCCCCCTCCGGATGGCTCAATGGAAAAGTTAAAATGTCACGGTCAGAACTAAAATTTTGGTAAGCTTCTGTTCCGCCCTGACATTTTAAACATGACATTGACATTTTAGCTCAATGGTGAGAGACCCTTTTATCCCCCAGAAAGCTCTCTATGGGTCATCCGTTGACAGCCTTAGATTGTTTTGCTTGCAGAACTTCAACTCCATCAGCCCCAATGGCTAGGGATCATGGGAGTTGTAGTTCAGAAACATCTGGATGGCCAAAGTTTTCCCACCCCTGCTCTGTTTGAAGGGCTGCCTGGTCCAAGTCTACAGGGGTGGACCTTGGCAATATGCCACCCTGTGGAAGGCCATTTGATGCCCTCTCCTCTGCCCTCGTGGCTCCAGCTTAAGCCAGGCTTTGGGAAGGAGGTGAAAGGCTCTGGCAGAATCCTAGAGCCCTCCTTCCAAAGTCCAGTAGACACTTGGCCAGCTTTGGAAAGGAGGCAGAAAGACTCTATCACACTGTCAGAGCCCTCACACCTCCTTCCTGAAGCTGAGCAAGTGCTTTGAAAAGGCATCCTCCTTGGCTGTGCACCTGGTGCAACCACACCACTTGCACTGCCTTAAATCTGCCCCTGAAGTCTAATTTAAACATACAGAACCAGAAGAAGAAAGAACAGGGACTTGGACAGCAGACTAAGCAGTTACAGAGGCCACCTCATCTCAGTCTTCGTCAATACAATAAGCTGCATTGTATTTTTAAATAATATGCAGCGGTTATTTCTGAATTTGCCTCTGCACCTACAAATTAATTTAGCAGATGAAAAATCCATGCAAATCTGCGTTACCCTTTGTTCTCTTTTTTGATGATGTGTAAATGGCCATCTTTGCGGTGGTAGCTCCTCTAGATTTCCTTCAGTAAAAGGCATATAAGAAGGGGATTTTGCCCATATACTTCCTTTACAGAGGATTCTCTGCAGCTTATTTTCTTTGATGTTTAACATGTTCTGACAGCTCTTCCACAGATTTTTGTGTGGGGCGGGGACAAAGTCTATTTTGAGTAAGTATTTTCAAAGATTCTCATTTCCCAGCCAGCTGTAACCAACAAGGATTATGTTCACTATATTGTGCTAAAATATACAATACAAAAGACTTAAGGTTTTAGCAGGGGTGGGGGGTAGGGGAAGGATGGCTTATTTCTGGTGGCTAATGTCAGATAGCCCCATGTACTTCTCTCCATTTGTGTTATACCAAAATGCAGATGGCTCCTGCAAGCAAAGGTAAAAGTATGAAAGGAAAGAATCGTGCAAAAGACACCAGGGTGTATAAATAGCTCGTACTTAGCCGAACAGAGTTATCTCAATATAAGAGTGTTCTGTATCACAAAGCCACATTCCTCTTAGCCTTCATATTCAGTTCCATCTAAGCAGGGAAGCATAAAATATCTGCACCAAAATGAAACTTTAATAACCAATGGCTAGAACGGTGTCCTTTTGGTTAACTCGCAAAAAACCTTCCCATCCTCAGAACGAAAAGCAGGGAGAGCTGGAAAAGCCTGTTCACAAAGAATAACTTTCCCCCTTTTCTTTCTAAAGAAGACGGAGAAAAGGGCTTTGCATTTATATAGCACATTTCAAGTGCTCAAAGCAGCCAGGGATCAGAAGAGTGCAGTGGATCCTCATATTACCATTTCCCTATTGCAGGGAGTAGTCTAGCATGGAGAGCATAGTGGGGACATCCCTCAGATCAGATAACCATAAGATCACAAGAACATGAGATGAGTCTGCTATATCTAGTCCAGCACCCTGTTCTCAGTGGCCAATAAGATGCTCTTGTGAAGCCCACTGCCAGGGATTGGACCCAAGAAGGTGAGATTGGAGGAGGAATGGTGGGGGTCACCCTCCCCTTCTCCTGATGCTGCAAGAGAAGGGGAATGTAGCCTTGATTTACAGCAGGAGTTTGAGGAAGGTCACAGCTCAGAGATAGATGAACAGAAAAGTTGGGCAGTGTTAGAAGAAGGAGGCGAAGGAGGAGACAGAAGCAGGGCAGCTCGCTGACACGTCATCACTGGGGAGTATTTCTGACCCCCCTTCTCCCAGAACTCGGCGTTCGTTAAGAGTGCAAGAACAAAGGAATCAGAGACATT
This sequence comes from Podarcis muralis, assembly GCF_964188315.1. NCBI lineage: Eukaryota > Metazoa > Chordata > Lepidosauria > Squamata > Lacertidae > Podarcis > Podarcis muralis. The sequence goes on from NC_135671.1 coordinate 22,682,739, forward strand.
TGACCACAAGCGGCCACAGTTAGGGCAGACGCTGTTGCTAGGAAGGAGGGTGGAGGGACTCAGTTGGAGTGATACCATTGTTAGGGCTTGTCGCGTTCTCTTGTCTCTCGCTGTTATGATTGAATAAAACTCATTAAAAGAACTCTACCTTGTTTCTCTGCTCTTGCTGCAACTGGGGGAGGAATAGCTTTCCCGAAGCCTTGACACCCGCAAGCAGGACATGAGTGCAACAGCACTCTCTGCACCTGTGATTCCCAGAAACTGGTGTTCAGGGGCACACTGAACTGACAGCGGAGGCAGATCATAGTCATTGTGGTTAGTAACTGTTAGAATTCCTGCTCTATGATTGCAGTCATAAGATTGTTGTCTTTCACATGACGGTATATTTTTTGACTCCACAGAGTGGGATGTGATGGAGACAGGATGTTTGTGTTACTGTGTTCCGTGAAATGGGATTATTGTCCTTTGTTCATTTTCTCTTTGCTGTCTGATGCTAGAGAGAGAGGGAGCCGTGTTGCAGTGCTCCGTGTGTATTTATATGTAAATAAAGTAGATTAGCCAAAATGCTGAGTTGCTGGGGTTCTGTCACGCAAGCTGCAAAGACTCTGCAGATCCCTAAGTGTGCCGATATCTGTTGGCATTGGTCGCTGTGATGTTTAGGATGAAGAAAGCTTTAGAAGCTCCCGAACGATCGACCAGGAGGGAGGGAACATGCCAGTCGGGCATGTGTCTCTGCCAGGGTCCTACTTGAGTGTAGGCTGAACTCCTGACAGGAACCACTGATGGCACTGCCTGCCATGAATAATAGGTCCAGTCATAGGTGCCAACTCCTAGAGGCCGATGTCCTTTCAGCGCTCCCCCCCAATAAAATATTTGAGGAGGCAAAGGCCCCAAAGTTGATGGGCATTGCCAGTCAAATGGTGTGTCTTGTGATTGATTATATGGGCAGGGCTTACCTTGTGTCCCCCCCCCCCATTTTTTATTATTCAAGTTGGCACCCCTGTGTCCAATCTTCTTTTAAAGCCATCCCAGTTGGTGGTCATCACTGCTTCCATAGCTGAGCTGAGATTTGAATTGAGGGGCTTCCTGGCTTACAGCTCCCACTTTTATAACACAGTGCTAGGCATGTTCTCCTCGTTAGAGATGCATGTTCCTGGTGCCTCTCAGCCATAGCCCTGCTCTATGCCTCCATTAAACGGTGTTTCCCGGGACCTAATGCCTATCAGTTTCCCCAGGCTAGGCAATGCGGCCATGGCAAGAGCCTTGATGTTTGTACTAACCATGAAGGCCAACGGGCAAGAGTGAATGTTCGCATGATGGACACAGCAGTTCTCTCCATTTGCATCTTTCCAGTTGGAAGGGCACTCCTGTTCCTCACAGAATGTTTTGGCAGCCATTGCATCACTTAAACAAAAAGAAAAAAAGAATCCAGAGACAAAACTTACTTTGAAATCAATTTCTATACGATGCGATACGATATGATATGATATGATACGATACAATAATCTTTATTGTCATTGTCCCATACAGAACAACGAAATTGAAAAAATCTACATCAAACATTCAAAAACCAACAAGCCTGCTATCCCAGCTATCCCCACCTGGTTAGCCCCCTAAAAACTCTGATACCCCATTTTAAAATACAATATACTCCCATACAGACTCCTTACAATGCGTTTAAAACCAAAATCGCATTTGGGTAGAAACTGTTTCTCAGGCGGCTAGTCCTAGTCTTTATAACCCTGTACCTTCTTCCAGAAGGCAGAAGCTGAAAGAGATCATTTCCGGGGTGCACACTATCCCGCGCTATCCCTGCAGCTTTCTTATGACACCTGGAAGCGTAGATTTGATCCAAGCTGGGGAGAATGCACCCAATTATTCTCTCCACAGTCTTTACATCCCTGGACAGCATTGTTTTTCCCCTGACCGTGCAGCTCCCAAACCACACACACAGACAATAAGTTAATACACTCTCCACGGTACAATGGTAAAATGCCATCAACAGGTCCTTTGAGAGATTGTTTTTCTGGAGGATTCGACATGTAGACATCTTGGTAGGGCCGGCCCACTCATGAGGCAAGGGGAGGAGGTCACCTCAGGTGGCGGTCTCCCATGCCACAACTCACCACTGTGGCTGCCTCCTCCACACCTGCCCACACCCTTTGCCATCACCTACAATTTCCTCCTTTGTGCCCACTGCGAAGGAGGCGGTGGGTGGTGGAAGAGGAAGTGGCCAGGCAGCAAGCTGTGGCAGGGGGGCAGCGGCAGAGGTGGGCAGAGGCAGCCAGGCACAGTGGTAGGCATTTTTTGTTTTGCCAGAAGCAGCACAACGTCCTGGGCCAGCCCTGCATCTTGGTGTTAGTATAGTAAGGAAGACCATAATTTCCAAATCCCCCTAAAGACAAGCAAATCAAGAGCAGTCAAATCTGGTCTCTGGCACTTTCACACAGCTTCACCCATAAACCCGCCGTTTCTGCATCAATCCTGTGATTTCTTGGGCAAAAATAAATAAATCTTCATATTATTTAAATACCATTTAAAATATATCCTCTCTCCAAATCCACATTCCTATAGGATTTTGATATTTAATTATTTCGTGCTGAGAACTGTAGTGGAATATTCAGGAGGTGCGAAAGCCAGTGGCTACCTGAGACCTCGGCCCCATGTCTCTTGGCTCAGCCCTGACTTACTGGCCAAAAGAGGCATGCTAGGAAGCAATATCAACCAGATGTTCTTTCAGGGATAAGAAGGATGCCTACCTATCATGGTGAAAGGAGATTAAGACAATATATCTTTGATCATGACAAGGAAGAGTCTCTCCAATTTTAATCAAGTTCAAAACAACAACACTGTGATTTAAGTTTTAAATTTGGGGGGAAATGTCATTCCAATCTAATTCACACCAGATTGTGATATTGCCCAATCCTTTATTTGGAGGTGAAAAATAATAATTCAATAACTTCTGTTTTTATATATCTTTGTGGGGGGGAGACTCCTGAATTAATCTGAGGGGAGCTTCTCTTTCCAACACCTGCTACGGCAGAATATTGGAGAAAAGCTTATTAGTACTTATGTTCAGCTACAGGTGAAGTTCAAGAAGATAAATTTTCAGAGATGTGCTTTTGTTCCCTCATGTATGTGAACTATAATGAAAACATACTGTGTCCCCCAGTGACCCAGATGTCTCGCTGGGTGGTTGCATTTACAAAAAGGGCAGATGTTAATAGTTTTCTGGTATAGTCTGCAACAATCAGAGTTTGCTGTACTTGTATGAAAGAATTGCAGGTGTGTCAAGGCTGTTTTGCTGTACAGGTTTATCGATGCTTGTCAAACCTTGTCAAAGGAGTACAGCTAGGACCACCTTGCATTCAATGACTCACCTGTGGGAAAGGATCCCATTTTCCACAGAATAGTGGTAAAAGTTGTCGGAAGCAATGACTGCGTAGATTACATCAAAGGATTCCCCGCTTATGACCTTTTCTGGGGGCCTCTGGACCCAAGCCATCTCCAGGCCTGAAGAGATAAAAGCCAGCTCAACACTTCACAGCCAAAACCAACCAACCAACCAAACAACAGCACTATGCAAATGATATTGGCCTAAACAGATTGTTTTGTGCATGTAACTAATAAGGCAGGATTTGAAGGTCTGTCACATAGATGATGGAACATTATTATTCTTTTTTAATCTGTTGCTCCAGAGCTCGGATACGGCACCAACGGTCTTCCAGAATTTTCTGGCCAAAACTCCCGTCATCCCTGTTCAGTGGCTGTTCTGGTTGGGGCTTCTGGGAGTTGGCATGGAGCTGGTCTGATTTTGTCCAATGGCTTCAAGACAAAAGACATTTCACCTGCAAGCTCCTGTACATTTAGTTACACATACAGCGGTACCTCAGGTTAAGTACTTAATTCGTTCCGGAGGTCCGTACTTAACCTGAAACTGTTCTTAACCTGAAGCACCAATTTAGCTAATGGGGCCTCCTGCTGCTGCCACGCCGCCGGAGCCCGATTTCTGTTCTCATCCTGAAGCAGAGTTCTTAACCTGAAGCACTATTTCTCGGTTAGCAGAGTCTGTAACCTGAAGCGTATGTAACCCGAGGTATCACTGTAATGAATAGATCGTAACCATGCTGTAAATCAGGGGTCACCAACCTACGGCCCGGGGGCCAGATAAGGCCCAAGGGACTTGTTTATCCGGCCTGCGGTGACCCCCGCTGCCTCCCACCGCCCAGTCTTACTGGCTCAGCACAGCACGGGGACCCACTTCCGGGTTGGAGGCACACCGGAAATAGCTTGTGCGCATGCGCACAGGCTCCTCCGACCTGGAGGTGCACTGGAAATCGCATGTGCATGCGCATAAGGGTGCGCGCTCCCCCGGCCTCCGGCCTGCCGATCATTGCTTGAGACACCGGCCCGAGGCAAGGGAAACTTGGAGACCCCTGCTGTAAATTTTTTCTTTGTGTTCGGATCACCCTGGCTGAATTTTCCTTTGAATACTTCAACTCCAGGCAAACATTTTCCCCCCTGACGTTCTTGTGAGTTACTTTCCTCCATTTAAATTGCCTGGAAATAGATGTTACTGCTGACTCATGGATTTGCAGTCAGGTACAAGTTTGGAGATGCATTAGGAATCCTCTTGATTACTTCCATTTCTTTCCAGTCTACTGCATTACCAAGAGGCTATATCCTGTGAAAACAAGAGGTGAACTCACCACCACAATCCAGCATGTTATACTCATCTGGTTTCTCCAGGGGCCAACAGTCATAATCGGTGTTATCCAAATCATGCCACCCATCCACGAAAACAACCTGCCACAGAAAAAGACAGAGAGCCATACATAAAGACATGGGACTTCTTTCAATTTCCTATTTGCTGTTCTGGGAAATGAATCCACTAAAGACACAGATAATCAGCTGTCTTTAGAGATTCAGTGTCAGGATGCTGTCAGTGGCTCCTGGCTGGTTGCCCAGGAAAGTATAAAGACAAGGAAAAGTTTCTTACTGTCTTTTTTTATTTCAATCTTTACAAAGAGAGGCTATAGAACCCAGACTCTTTGATAAAGGCATTGTCCCAAGTGAATCTCCAGCCCCTGTCTTTCCCACTTATTCTTTCGTCATTCTCATTGTCTCCTCTATGGGTGCTGTTACATGCCCTCTGCCTTTGAGCTCTTTGCTCTCCTACTTTTAAGGCTCACTGGTTTCTGGGAGATGGGGGGGGGGTCTGGAATGCTCTCTAATGACAATGTGTCAGCCAGGTGTTGTTCTGGCTTTCTCATGATTTCCCAGCTTTCCCCCTCATCTGCCTCTGAGCTGCGACCTCCCTCAAACCCCTGTTGTAAATCTATACTGTCTTCCTCTTCCTCCTCCCTGGAAGGGTCCGGATGGGGAGGTGGTCTCCACCATTCCTCCTATGCCCAGTTCCTGACATTCAGCTCAACTTATCTCCACAAGCTACATGGTCTTCAGGTACAAGCCAGGCTAATTCCCTGTTAGCAACAAGGTAGACGGGGAGAGAACCATGGGGTGAATAGTGGGCAAATACTTCACACAGGAGAAAGGCAGACAAAAAACACAATGTGATTTTTACAACAACAAAGTTTCTGCTGCTGTTGTTGATGCCCTTATTTCCGGTTCACATCCAAGTGCCAAACTGCGAATGTGAGAAGATCCTGTGGAGATATGGTCTTAGAGCAGTAGCAACCCATTCACCTCTGATTCCATCTATTTGTGTTGATGTTGTGTGCGGGGGATACTGAATGAATCTCTCCACAGTCTTCCTCCTCTACTTTTTTGGGGGAGCACTGAGCTGAATGTGAGAGACAAAGAACAACCAGCACAAGAGGTTGGGCAATGCTCCTGAGCAGGATCCTGAATCTTCCCAGGAGCAGTGAGACAGTATATTGTAGATGTGGAACAGTGGTTTGCAGAGGGACATAGTTCAGAAGACAGAAGTTGGGAAATACTGATTGGGGAACAGCTAGGAGAAGATGCACTGGGAGAGGGAGAGTTAACAAATTCACTGTCTCTGGAAAGCATTCATCCACTCAGCCCAAGGTGTGATGGCCTGGGATTCGGATTCGGATGCTGAACCTGAGGAATCCTAGCCTGCACAGGATTCCCTGCCTCCAGAACCAGCTGAGCCAGGGCTGGGGCATGAGCCTGAAGGGTCCTCACCTGTGCTGGATCCTCAGGTGCAGGCACCAGCTGAGTCTGCTCTGGCTCCTGAGGGGGTGGAGGACCCATTGCCTGCAGGTGCTCCACTCTCAGCCCCGTCAGGGGAAGCTGAGGTTGCCTCTGGGTCCGGCAACCCTCCAGCTTCTCCTGAGCTGCAAAGGCTCAGGGCAGAGAGGCGGAGGGAACTAAGTTCCCGCAGGAGGAGTGCTGGCCTCCAGGCCAGGAGAGGCGAGTCACCTGAAGATCGGGGCTGCCCTGTGCCTCGGGGCAGATAAAAGCCAGCCAGCATCAGTCCCAAGTTGTGGGAGCAACTTCGTTGGTTGTCAGTTCCTGCCTGAACCCTGTCCTGCTATCCTGCTGAAGCTCCTGACCTCACCCGACTACCTGCCCTGCATCCAGCTTCAACTTTTATGGACTGCCTCCATACTGCACCGACCAGACTCGGACCTCGTCTCTCGGTTAGCCCTCAGGACCAGCACACAAGGTCAAGGAGAGCAGATAATGTGGCAGCTCAGAAAGCACGGTGGTTGTGAGATCAGGTTGCAAGACACAGAAGTGATGTGGATGACAAGGGGGGAAGTGGGTGGGATCCTTAATTGGGAGCACCGCCATTCCTAGGAAAGAGGTTCTTTGTTTTCTCACTGTGATCATTAAAATCTCTAACTCCTTCACTTTGTTCTTTTTATCTACTGCCGGGGGTGGTGTGGTGTGGTGTGGTGTGGTGTGGTGTGGTGTGGTGGAGCTGAGTCCCTGAAGCCCGACAGGCAAGACTAGATCAGCACCCAGAGTGTCTTAAGCACCCATGCATACTCTGTGCCCTGGACCTCCCCAGCTAAGGAAGGCACGCATCTGAGAGTTAAGTCTTTATGGACCAAAGAAGTATGAACAGCAACTCCCACGGTGTTCTGGATGCACATGCATCTAGCCACTTGGCAGCTGTCCCCTTGAATTTGCACCCTGCAAGGTGGTTGCAGCAACAGTGAGCCCTCACTGCAGGCTTCTATAACCTCCCCTGGTGAGTTGCATGCCTGCAACCTCTCCTGCACGGAGGTAGTCACTGCACTTCCCGCTTCAAGCTCCTACTAATTCTAGGAGACAGCAGGGCAGGGGAAGGTGGAGAGTCTACTGACTCGTCTGTCGTCCACACAGCTTCTTCTTCATCTGCCACATCCTGTGTGCCTCTCTTCCGTCTTGGACTCCCCTGACTCTTCCTCCTCTCACTGCCCTGGCTCCTGCTTTGTGGGTAGTGTGATTCATGCAACACGTTGGTGATTAATATACACAGAACAATAATTATACATACTTTATCAACCTTCTGAGAAAAATACAAAACGTTAAACAAAGCCACAAAGACTTGCAAACTACCCAGCCTAAAATGAACTTATAATGTCTGGTTTCAGTAGATTTTTCAAATGCTTAACTCAGTCTTTTAGATAAGTTCATGAAGATATCAACAAAAGGTAAGTTCGGTGATATTCACAATACCGAGAGATCCTAGTGGAGTTGTAGATTGATGTTAATAGACAGGGTGCCAGTGTTTTGCATCTGTTTTGCCCTGGCACTCCAAGTACAGTGGTACCTCGGGTTACATATGCTTCAGGTTACATACGCTTCAGGTTACAGACTCCGCTAACCCAGAAATAGTACCTCGGGTTAAGAACTTTGCTTCAGGATGAGAACAGAAATCGTGCAGTGGAGACACGGCAGCAGCGGGAGGCCGCATTAGCTAAAGTGGTGCTTCAGGTTAAGAACAGTTTCAGGTTAAGAACGGACCTCCGGAACGAATTAAGTACTTAACCCGAGGTACCACTGTAATCCAAAGGCTGCTGTTCACCCCCAATGGGGCCCTTTAACTGGGGCTTGCAGGTAGCACACTCCCAAGATAGTTTTCCGGGCTTCTTCAATCTCAAAGTCTTGATACGTATATTGATATTCAATCTTATAGAGAATACCCTTTCTTGGCTTAAGCTTAAGAGACTGATTTGCTTTGTGGGTGGCACCAAACCCCATAAATCACTGGTCTCTTGGGTCACTCCCCAGGTCCCCTGCCTCCATCCCACCCTCTTTGGAGTCTTGCTAGTCCCTGACACCCTATGGACCTCCGTGCAAAGATATCAACATGGCCCTTGAATGCATAACACTGGCGTTAACTGCCTTGAGTTCATCATGTCGATGAATGAACCAAGTGCAACAAATATTAACAGAATTTCAGCCAAAGAATTTCTTTTTTTTCCCCAAGAAAAGAGCTCTTTGCTCAGCCCACCCACTGTTAAACTTGTATTTTTCTCATCTGTCACGCAATACAGCTACCTTTTCTGTAAATAGGCTATGGGTTTTTCTGCCTTTGCCCTTAATTAAACGCCACCTCCATTTCACACAGCGTAAGGTTGTTCTACAAATATGTCTGAATATTAAGAATGGTAGACTCCCAGGATCTGTTCCTCTCTTCAGACATGAGAATTTGTATGCTGCAGAAGAGCATTGAAAGTTGAAGGGGACATTATTAGAGGATTCTCTAATGTGAGGGGAGGAAATGAAGTTGTGAAAATGTAGAAGAAGATGTGTAAAGAATAAGAAACATTGAAAATATGTACAAACTCACTGCACATGAACAAGTTGTGTTCAAATGTAGACTTGCCATGGACAAATTTAACGATATTTGGAATTCATTGTTAGAAACACCATATTAGGTTAAGTACGGCTGCCATATTTCAGAAAGGAAAATCCAGACAAAAGCTTTGTGTGTGTGTGTGTGTGTGTGTGTGTGTGTGTGTGCAAAATCTCCAAAGTTTTTGAGCTTTTTTGTTTTTTAAAGGTAATTTGCAACAACAATGCCATACTTGCCATAAGCCTGGGTTTCCACAGAAATTTTTACCGATTCTCAGGATGCTATTTTCAGACAAATCCAGGATATGGCCGCCCTAGGATAAGGTCTGGTTAACTACAATACCACTCCCCTTTTATTCTGCTTTGTTTTCTACATGGGTACTATTTCTTCTTGCTTCTTTTTTGTGTGTTCTATTTTACTCTGTGCACTTGCAATTTTGTACTTTATATTACACACACACACACACACACACACACACACAAACGAATAAAAGAGATTTTTCACTTCAATGGAAGGACCCAAATTATATATGGGTAACAGTTTTCTGTTATCTACTGAGACTGTCACTGCCACTATCACCCCCCCATACAAACAGACCTAGAGATACTTTGGGTTTGTTCACGATTTATTAGCTTATTGCTGTTTCATTTTTTAAATTGACTATTTTTAAAATCTATCTATTAAGCAACCTTTTTAATGTAAGAAAGCCCTTCTTTACTATCACCTGTACTGCAATCCAACAAAAATTACGTCCCTCCCTTACCCCTCCAGGCCTATTTATTTCAGATGGAGAGAATTCGTTGAATGCTTAACTCTCATCGCAGCCAGCGAGACTTATCAGGGTTTCAGCTGGCTCGCACCCATAAATCATTTTTACTGCTGTCATTCTCATAGTTGCTTCTGTTTCACCTTTCCACTTGCAAAGCGGCTTGTACAACCTGGATAAAGTTTGTAATTGGTACATTATCCATATTACAGATGCACATTGTGTGTCTCGGCCGCAATAAACCTTCTGCTTTTGCAATTATCCTCAGCGACCTGTAACAAGATCTAAAATAATGTTTACCTACCAGTAAATTGAGAATGATTTGGAGCTCAGGGCCGAAGGATGTGATTGCACTCATAGTCTCTCTAAACAGGTATCGAGGCAAGCAGATGTCTGGCGCTGAATGAATTGTGTTTCCTCGTACAGGTGCTCTACAGTTGCCAGGGCTCCATCTCCTCCTCCCGGCCCCCCATCACCACGCAGTAGAGCTCCTTGCATGCAGTGACAACATTATGGAAAGTGTCCCAAGTACATGACTCATGCAAGGAAACACAGAGGCTTGCCTAGGGTTCTTCCCCCCTGTGATCACACACACAAACACACAGTTTCCTGCTAATTGCCGGAGGGAAGATTAATGATAAGGTGAGCCACACACATGCACACTGCCCATAACTCTTAATCCACAGGCTTCCCCCTTTTGATTTCCTTGAAATAGTGTTTCTTGCTGTAACAAGGTGAGGAAATTAGGTGAGGAAATTAGGGGTCATACACCGTTGTTGTTGTTGTTCGTTTTTTGGGTTGCTTGATGCCAAAAAGAAATCTCAGAGCGACTTAACAATGCAATAAATTGCCAACAAGTAAAAGCAATAAGTTTAAAGCAGGGAGAAAGAGAGAGAGAGAGAGAGAGAGAGAGAGAGAGAGAGAGAGAGAGAGAGATGCAAAATACAAAAATGAAACTCCGAAGTAGAGTCAACAACATTTCTATTCCCACTCATATATTAAGAGACTAGCAATTTTCAGGCTCTAGGACAGATACTAATTAGCAAATAGAGTTATGCCAGTTTAAGCCCCTGGGACTAATTTAGGGCTTGGTTAAAATGCCAGATATGACTGAAATTAGAGATGGCTGGATCAGTCTATTTCTGTCTGTGTCAGTTTTGCATTTGTTCATTCGTAAGTCAGTTCTGCCCTGTTTCTGCATTAATCTGCAATTATACATATATATATATTTTAAAAAGCCACATGGAAATATGTAATTAAATGCATAAAAAGCACAAACATTTTCTTTCGGAACATGTATTTCTAAATGATTTTATCCTAAAATATACAATGGGTATAGGGCAGTATATAAATTCACTAAATAACTGAAGTATTTGGGCGTGTTTTCAGAGCTGTGAACTGCATCACAACATTTGGAGAGGCGAGAAATCTGATGGATAATGGCACATTCGTTCTGAAGATGCAGATCAGGTGAGTTTGCAGAGCAACTGGCAAAGAACGATTTCCTTGAGCATCTCTAGTTAAAATGCCATTGTGTTTCTGCTCCAGCTTATGCAGCGTTCATTCACAAGATACCCACCATCCTTGTGCTAAAAAGAGGAAGGTAAAGGACCGCTGGCAGTTAAGTCTAGTTGAAGGTGACTGTGGTGTTGTGGCACGCATCTCGCTTTACAGGCCGAGTGAACCGGCGTTTGTCCGCATACAGTTTTTCCGGGTCATGTGGCCAGCATGGCTAAGCCGCTTCTGGTGAAACCAGAGCAGTGCACGGAAATGCCGTTTACCTTCCTGCCAGAGCGGTACCTATTTATCTACTTGCACTGGCATGCTTTCGAACTGCTAGGTTGGCAGGAGCTGGGACAGAGCAACGGGAGCTCACCCCATCACGCAGATTCGAACCGCCAACCTTCTGATAGGCAAGCCCAAGAGGCTCAGTGGTTTAGACCACAGCGCCACCCGCGCCCCTTGTGCTAGCTGCTTCAAATTACTTAAGTGGTGGCCATGAGGATGATAGCTCCTTTGTGCACCCCAGTAAGTCTCATTTCAATGCTACAGTGAAATTCCACCTAGTTCTACTTCCCTAGAACTTTGGCTACAGCTGCTGCTCAAACACAGGTCTGAGGACACTTAAGTTTTCTAGGCCAAAGCAAGGGCAGAATGTAGCCTTGGAGAGATGCTAGGCACATTGCATTCATCATCACCCTTTGATGTGCATCAGCACAAAGTGGCACCTCCTGATCATCTCAAATTCATTTATCAAAATGGGAGACAGGAAACAGGCTTGGAGAATCAGAATCCAGGCAGATTAAGTTGATGGATTATGCCGAAATGGAAAAAAAATGACCAGAAGAATCAGAAATCAGGAAGGCCATTTTTTAAATAAGGAATGGGGAAGATTTATAATTTATCTTAAGAACCATTGTAAACAGCCAAAATCATTAGTAGGATTGGAATAACACTTGTAGTTTAATGTTGAATTTTGGATATAATGGAGATGTAAAAGATTTGGATTATTATAAAAGATGCAGGAGGAAATGGTTAACAATGGGACACACAAAGGGAAGGAGGGAAGTTCGGGAGATCCTTTGGAATCTTGTTTTTATGTTGGTTGTTGGATAATTGACTGTAAAACTCTAAACTGAAAACTAAATAAATGATAAAAAAAACTAATTTGGTGTTTTTGCAAGCAGGTATCTAGATCCCTGGTGATGTCTAATAGCTGTGAGTTTAGACCAGAAATGCCCAGCTTCTGTATCTACAGGAATCACTTTATTATTCAGACATTCACATAGGCTGGAACACTGTATCCCTCTCACAAATTGAGATGCTTTATAACAACAGTGACCTTGTAGATATTGAGCATATACACTCAGGTGCATGTGATTACTGACTGGAAGGAGCTACAGAATCAGTGGGACACGGGTGGCACTATGGCCTAAAACAGTGGTGTCCAAACTTTTTTCAAAGAGGGCTAGATTTGATGAAGTGAAGGGCCATGAGGGCTGACCAAAGTTGTTGACCTTTGACTGAAGTTGTTGATTGAAGTTGTTGAGCTTTTTTTACTGTTGAAGTTGTTGAGCTTTTATTAGGGTTGAAATTCTTGAGGTTTTTTTAGGATTTTACCCCAGGAAATAAACTACCGCAAGGGCCAAATTAGGCCCCCAAAACACTTTGGACATGCCCGGTCTAAACCACTGAGGCTCTTGGACTTGCTGATCAGAAGGTTGGTGGTTTGAATCCCCATGACAGGATGAGCTCTCATTTCTTTGTCCCAGTTCCTGCCAACCTAGCAGTTCAAAAGCATACCAGTGCAAGTAGATAAATAGGTACTGCTGCGGCGGGAAGGTCAACGGCATTTCTGTGCACTCTGGCACTCCTCACGGTCCTCCATGCGCCAGTAGCAGTTTAGTTATGCTGGCCACATGACCTGGAAAACTGTGGACAAACCGCAGCCCCCTTGGCCTGAAGCGAGTTGAACTCTGCATCCCATAGTCATCTTTGACTGGACTTAACCATCATGGGGTCCTTTACCATATTTATTTTACAGAATCAGTCCAATACCTGAAACGTTTCTTCAAGGGGAAGATTGGCAGCAGTGTGGTTCATTATGGCCAGAACAAGCATTGTGCTTGAGAATTCCCCACTGCCTTCCCTCCTGCCACAGGCCAATTCTAGTGCTGAGACAGGCTTGTTTATGCCACAGTTTTCTGTTACATCTGAACCAGGAAACTATGGTTCAATATTGGACTATTAAACCAGGTTCTGATACCAGGACTTGATTTTATACATAGCAACTTTTCTCTGTTTCTATTCCCCTTCTCCTCTCGCTAGATTATTTATTTAATAGACTATTAAAACTGTTATTTAAAAAAATAAAAGAAATCCAGGACCACAGTTTGCAGCAATAAATTATGCATGCAATAAAACCAAATCCACAGAACACATAAGGAAATACCAACATGGTGGACGGGGGACAGACAAATTGGGAAAGTGGCGTAAGGAGAAATCAAACACCCCTCTGTTCCAAAGCTGCAACTCTACTCCAACTGGAGCTTCCCCACAGCTGCTTGTGGTTTTGGAAAAAGATCCCCTCCCTTCTCTTTTGGTCCTGAAGCTCAAAACATAAATGGCTAAGCAGACCAGGATGCTTGTTATCTCACCATGCAAGCACATCACCTACTCATTCTTCTTTCTACCCCAACCCTTTATCGTTCTCATCCAGCTTTTTAAAAAAATCCAACCTCTGATCACCTAGTTTGTAGCTACTCGAGGGTACAAAAAGCTGCTGGGTCAAGAGGATGCTTAGCAAAACCTATTTGTCAAGAATTTTCAGCCCTCACATCACATACTGTGTTGCCATAAAATATTTATTTTAGCAATTTCGCTTTGCACATCAAGCCCTGTCTTCACTGTACATTCAGATATGGGAATCTTTGTTGCCTTTGTTGCCTTACTGCCTAACTCAGGAAAAGCTGAGTGTCTGACAAATGCATTGTTCTTTTGCTTCCATCTAGTGGTCTGGACCAAAACAGCACAATCCTGTTTTAAAGAATGAAATCCAAACATCAGTGCTGTATCAGAAGCTATAAACCCAGCCTGGGAATAAACAGTAGCCAAGAAGCAGATGGAACACAGGGGAAATGAATGTGATCTTAAAGGGATCTCTGTCTTCAGAGTGTCTGCATTTAGAATTTTCTACCCTAAAGAGAAATCAGCCCTTAAGGAAATCAGCCCTGAGTGCTCACTGGAAGGACAGATCCTAAAGCTGAGGCTCCAATATTTTGGCCACCTCATGAGAAGAGAAGACTCCCTGGAAAAGACCCTGATGTTGGGAAAGATGGAGGGTGCAAGGAGAAGGGGACGACAGAGGACGAGATGGTTGGACAGTGTTTTTGAAGCTACCAGCATGAGTTTGACCAACCAAACTGCGGGAGGCAGTGGAAGACAGGAGTGCCTGGCGTGCTCTGGTCCATGGGGTCACAAAGAATCGGACACGACTAAATGACTAAACAAACAACAACAACACCCTAAAGAGAGAGGGAGGGAGTGTGTGTTGTGTGTGTGTTTAGTACAGTCATACCTTAAATCAGGAACACCTTGCAAGATGAATGTTTTGGCTCCCAAACCCAGAAGTGAGTGTTCCGGTTTGCAAATGTTCTTTGGAACCTGAACATCCGGAGGGGTTCTGATTGGCTTCCTGAGCTTCCTGCAGCCAATCAGAAGCTGTGCCTTGGTTCCTGAACATTTTGGAAGTTGAACGGACTTCTGGAATGGATTCTGTTTGACTTCCGAGGTACCACTGTATACGGTATACAGTAATTGCAGAAGACGTACAAGACACATACTAAGAAACGAAAAAGAAGGAAAGGAAAAACAACCCCTGGCCCCAGTATCAGTTCAGAATCACAGAATATCATGTCAAAGATTATTGTGACTGGAAGATAGTTGGCATGTGCTTTTTGTTAAATGCTCCTGCATTTTCCCTAATGCCAGTTCAGTGCATGGTAAGCTTCAGAGCTGGCTTGTTGGGCACAGGGATGTCGGAACCTGCGCTCGGCCGAGCTGATAAAGCTCATCCTCCTCTGGCCGATTCCTCCAGAATCGCCCTCCAACGTGATTAACAACCTGAGCCTTTGAGGCACATTCCCATTCAGCAGAGAATCAAAGCAGCACGTGGAAGTGATGAGATTTATGGCTATATCGCTATGCTTTATTTCTTACTATGCAGACAGAAAACACATCCTCTCTCTGTGAAAGCAGAGAGCAACTGAAACAAAGGAACAAAGGAACAGGAAACCAGTAACGTCACATCCGTCTCCCGTCTCCCTTCTCCCTTGAGACTGGAATGTCTGGAATGTCTCTGGAATGTCTCTGGAATGTAAACAGAGTCTTGTGACTCTAAGCAGCTGCACAGTGGCAAACAGAAACTAACAAGGGACACTTGGTTTCAGAAGGGTAGAAGGCTCTGAACCATCTCACCAACCTGCTTTGGCCTTCTGCTCCTACTTCTGTACACCAGCCTTCAAATCCTGGGGGAGAAAGAGAGAGGGGGGGTCCTTATGTTGGGGTTAAACGAGGCTTTATTTCACCTGGGGTTCTCTCACCAAAGAGTACGTGCCCCAAACTCAGATTTTGGCATCCAGATATTCTCCTTTGTATATACTTTTCACCACCAACAAATAGTACATGCTTTACGCAAAGGATCGGGGATGATGGGCACTTAGCCAGCCCCCCCCCAAAAAAAAAATCTTGCAAAAGAATAATTTAGGCTACAAACCTTTTCTTAACATGGTTTAAACTCCATTGAGCTCATTGTGATTAATTTATGAGTAGACATGTGTAAGGATAGTTTAAGGTTAGAACAGGTTTCGTTTCATTTTTGTGAAGGACAAGATTAAACTTTCAAAAGGACCCTAGAAAACTGCACCAATGATTCAGTATATATCTGTAATGTTTAGGCTACAAGACAATTAAAAAACTCTTAATTAAATGACCCAGGTGGCATGATTATATCTGGAGAGATCAATAGGTTTGCCTTGTTTTGACACTTTGCAGTTGTTGCTATTTTGTCAAGGTTGTGCTTAAAACCCCCAGGCTTCATTACCTACATATCTTATCATATGAAGACACGGTACAAAATTGTGCCTCCCATGAGGAGTTTGGCATCCCTAATGAGAGGTGCTCGTCGGCACACTGCCTGGAGGTTAAATCAGGTTTCCCGTTCACAATTTTCTCCTGGAGTCCATTACTTGCAGTTCTTCCTCTTCCTAATTGCTGTCCTGAGGCAAAATTGCCAAGGAGTGCCCTGGGCTCTGAGAACGTACTGAGCTGATTGTACTAAAGGAGAGCAGTATACCTTCATTATACAGCTTTCAGGGAATGCTACCTCGTTGCTCTGACTTTTGACACTGGAGATGCTTGTTATAGGACCTGCCTCATTTCTGTGATTGTGAGTTTTCAATTTTGCTGTAATCTTCCCAAGAGCCTCAGGGGAGGGGGAGGGCAGGTAAAGGTGAAAAGGTAAAGGACCCCTGGACGGTTATGTCCAGGCAAAGGCAACTATGGGGTTGCAATGCTCATCTTGCTTTCAGGTCAAGGGAGCCAGTGTTTGTCCATAGACAGCTTTCCAGGTCATGTGGCCAGCATGACTAAACCGCTTCTGGCACAATGGGACACCGTGACAGAAACCAGAGCACACGGAAACACCGTTTACCTTCCCACTATAGTGGTACCTATTTATCTAATTGCACTGGTGTGCTTTTGAACTGCTAGGTTGGCAGGAGCTGGGACAGAGCAACGAAAGCACACCCTGTCACAGGGATTCAAACCACCAACCTTCCAATCGGGAAGCCTAAGAGGCTCAGTGGTTTAGACCACAGCGCCACCCGCGTCCCTAATAACAATAACAATCTCCAACTAGTTGTTTCCAGTACAAGGAAACACCTATTTTGCTGTCTATACGTATAAAAAGTTGACCAGCCCTTGTGAAAACTCTTCTCTCTCTCTAGATTTATCAGCCTTTTAGGATCAGACCCGATGTTACCATAATTTCATGGCCAATGTCCAAAATGGCTGCAATGCGTCTAGCTTAGCGGTAGGGGAAATTCAGACTCCCCCCCCACCCCCCGGAATTCTGCAACACTCACTGGCCTTGTTTTACATCCTCTCCTGTTTTTTTGCCCAACTGGAATGTATTCTAGAACCATGATTATACCTCTGGCTTCCTCAGATGGTGGATGCTAGTGGCCATAATAGCATCTTGGCACACACACACACACATATATATCATTAAAGATTTTCTTGGGTTACAAAAGGACGTACATTGTCTCTTTTTTCAGGTCATAGAATCATTTCTACTGATCAGTTGCATTCAGTGTGAGACATTTGTATTGTTGGGTCAAGTAAGCCATATTGATTTGCATACTATCAGCGGGTTCTTGTTGTTGTCTTGCAGGCTAAGACCCTACCTGTCCACAGACTGTCTCACTCTAGTTATCTCCCGCTTGGACTACTGCAGTGCGCTCTGCATGGGGCTACCTTTGAAGGTGACCCGGAAACTACAACTAATCCAGAATGCGGCAGCTAGACTGGTGACTGGCAGCAGCCGCCGAGACCACATAACACCGGTCCTGAAAGACCAACACTGGCTCCCAGTATATTTCCAACCACAATTCAAAGTGTTGGTGCTGACCTTTAAAGCCCTAAACAGCCTTGGTCCAGTATACCTGAAGGAGCATCTCCACCCCCATCGTTCTGCCCGGACACTGAGGTACAGCGCCGAGGGCCTTCTGGTGGTTCCTTCAGTGCAAGAAGTGAAGTTACAGGGAACCAGGCAGAGAGCCTTCTCAGTAGTGGCACCCGTCCTGTGGAACACCCTCCCACCAGATGTCAAAGGGAAAAAACAACTACTGTACCAGACATTTAGGAGACATCTGAAGGCAGCCCTTTTTAGGGAAGCTTTTAATATCTGAAGCAGTATTGTATTTTAATATTTTGTTGGAAGCCGCCCAGAGTGGCTGGGGAAACCCAGCCAGAAGAGCAGAGTATAAATAACAAATTATTATTATTATTATTATTATTATTATTATTATTATTATTAGGTTGTGGATGTGATAAAGGGGAGCCTACCATGGTGAAGGCGTCCTCTTCTATTTGTCCCTGGTTAGCTTTTCTAGTAAGGCTGTTTCCCATACAATTTCATACCGGTTGTCCATGTTCACTCCTGACAGGTCTCTCCAGTGTCTGGCTGTGATGCTTCTGGCTACTGAGAGTAGGTGGGTTATGAGCTCTTTATAGTGTGAGTGCACATTATTATCTTGGAAAATATTCAACAGGGCCAGTTCTGGGGTGGCTTCCAATGCCTGTTTGGTTATTTTGCATATTTCTTGTAAGATTGCCATCCAGAAGGCAAGGTTGGATTTGAGGGCATTCCCACCACATGTGGAGGTATGTGCGTGTAGAGGTGCAGCCTCTCCAGCATTTTCGTATGGCCTGGGAATCCAATTCAGAGGCTGAACCTGAGGAATCCCAGCCTGCACAGGATTCCCCGCCTCCAGAACCAGCTGAGCCGGGGCTGGCGCATGAGCCTGAAGGGTCCTCACCTGTGCTGGATCCTCAGGTGCAGGCATCAGCTGAGTCTGCTCTGGCTCCTGAGGTGATGGAGGACCCATTGCCTGCAGATGCTCCACTCTCAGCCCCGTCAGGGGAAGCTGAGGTTGCCTCTGGGTCCGGTGACCCTCCAGCCTCTCCTGAGCTGCAGAGGCTCAGGGCAGAGAGGTAGAGGGAACTAAGTTCCCGCAGGAGGAGTGCTCGCCTCCAGGCCAGGAGATCCGAGTCATCTGTGGACCGGGGCCACCCTATGCCTGGGGGCAGATAAAAGCCAGCCCCAGTCCCAAGTTGCGGGATCAACATTGTTGGTAGCCAGTTCCTGCCTGCACCCTGTCCTGCTGGATCTCCTGACCTCGCCCGACTTCCTGCCTTGGACCCAGCTTCAGCTTTGATGGACGGCCTCAACACTGCACCCTCAACCTCAGATGGGACTCAGACCACGCCTCACGGAAACTCACAGGACCAGCACTTGTATGCGAAAAGGAGCACCGCAGGGATGATGACCCTGTGGAGGATTACAGCTTCCATCATCCCTGGCCATTGGTCATGCTGGCTGGGGCTGCTAGGATTTGAAGTCCAAGACCTTCTGGAGGACCACAGGTTCTCCATCATTAGTGTACTGCCTCCTCCCCATGGAGCTGATATAATATGGCAGAAGTACTAATAAATGTGGGAATGTTAAGAATAGTAGCAAAGGATATATTGAATAAGTATTATCCTTTCTTCACTCACGCTAGTAAGTGATGTAGCAGAACAGATTCCCCTCAATATAGCTGGAAGCTAGTTAGCAGATTTGCTTGAATCCTTAAGTTAAAATTATTTCCTGGTGTCCCGTTTAATCCCTCTTAAAAGAATAAAAACACAAGAGTCTTTCTGAGTAAAGTAACAAAATGTTTACTCACATTATAGTTCATGATTTGATCGCTGAAAGGCAGGCTTTACTTAACAGTTACACAAAGAAACTGTGAGTTTATCTCACATGGAGATTGAACTCATGTGCTGCTAGCTGAGAGCCAGCAGACAGCAAATTACATTAATATAACAAAATGGCTGCAGGAGAGCAGCACGGCAGCAAAAGATAGAACAAAACAGCAGTAACAAGATGAACAAAAGACTTGGGTGCGTGACTTGGCTCTTTTATGGAGTCAGCCAGAGCCACGCCCATCTCCCAGGTCACATGCAGGGGGAAGATGCTCCAGACCAGTGGAAAAGGAAGTTACACTGACTGGATGTCCCCCTGCCTGTGTCCACTCTAGGAAAATAAGGAATGTTGCATTTGACTGCACCACTGGATTAAAAGGTAAAGGTACCCCTGCCCGTACGGGCCAGTCTTGACAGACTCTAGGGTTGTGCGCCCATCTCACTCAAGAGGCCGGGGGCCAGCGCTGTCCGGAGACACTTCCGGGTCACGTGGCCAGCGTGACATCGCTGCTCTGGCAAGCCAGAGCCGCACACGGAAACACCGTTTACCTTCCCGCTAGTAAGCGGTCCCTATTTATCTACTTGCACCTTGGGGTGCTTTCGAACTGCTAGGTTGGCAGGCGCTGGGACCGAACAACGGGAGCGCACCCCGCCGCGGGGATTCGAACCGCCGACCTTTCGATCGGCAAGCCCTAGGCGCTGAGGCTTTTACCCACAGCGCCACCCGCGTCCCCACCACACCAGTGGATTACATCCCACAATAAACAGGACATCGTAAAAGCTGTGCTGAAATTCTCGGAGGAAGGGCAAGATGGAGGGGTGGGGAAGAACTCTTTCCAAAATGAAATCTCCCTCTCCCCCTGAAGCCTTTGTTGAAAAAAGAGGCATCAAAACTTCAAATATCACCCCTGGGCATGCTCTCTAGTGAGACTTGATTCCCACGCGAAAACACTGAGTACATAAATAGCCATTTAAAAAGAAGGCTAGGCTTACCCCTTTGCTAGAAGTCAGTTTAGGACATACTTATTTTTCGCCTTCCCAAATCTGTATTAGACTTGTAAAAAAAAGAGAGAGAGTTCATAAAGTTTTTCTTGGATTTTCTTTTCTTTTTTTAATAAGCTCTCCTAAAAACTGTGCTAAATTATGAAGTGCAGGTGGCACATATTTTCTGTCACTACATCTACCTCAAAGTTTATCACAGCATGGCGGCTTGCCTCCTGTTAGATTTGGTAGAATTGGGGGCTAAGATTATTTGTTAAATGAATTATTCATCGACAAAGTAGTCATCTGTAATTTTAATGCCTTTTCTATGCAGGACATTCATGCATTTTTAAAAACAACCTTGGTTTTCAGTCTCGTTTCAGGAAGTGTGTTTTTATTTTTGGTTCCTCATTCTAACTGCTCCTGTTGTGAATGAGAGATTTTGTGAGAGAGACTCGCACCCAAATCCCAGGGGGTTGCCATGTAAAGTAGAGCAGAGGAGGAGAGTGCCCATCCATGTTTCACAACATGTCTCTCTCGCCTCCACATTCACTCCACGAATGCCCCCAGTTCCTCAATTCATTATCTAAAATGGTACCTCCTGCCTAAACCTAAATATTAATATTGTTTATCTGTCCACAGCACTCTTGTGCACAGATTATGTTGCTTATAAAACAACACTTAGCAAGAAGCACATAATTGTTAAGCAACAATTATGTTGCTTAACAAACAACACTTTCCTTTAAGAAACTGTTTTGCCATGGGTACCATTTTAGGGAGAAAGGTGTGTTTCAAATTGGGCTATCCTCCATTGGGCTATCCAGTTCACTACTGTCAAACCTGACTGGTTGTCTTTTCCAGCCCTACCTGTGTCAGAAAGTCGCCAAAATTACTCGGAATCGAAAGAGAACAGAAATCCTGATAACCGAGGAGACTGAACAAAACCAGAGTAGAATTTCAGGAGTAAGGAATAGAGGGGTAGACAAGGAAGTATGGAGAAATGAGATGAACAAAGAGAATTCAAAGGGGTATGTATTAAATTTTGGAAAATACATTTTTAAAAAAGGAGGGTTGTTTTTCCCCCATTCTTACTTCAGGCCTTCTGCGTAGTAGGGAGATATTCAACCGCATATACAGAGGAAAAACTCTTTCAGGATCACACAGCCAATCAGAGCGCATGCTACCTCAGAAAACAATGTGCCATTTTCCCATTGCTTGGTTAGTGGACTTACCGATAACAGAATTAGCCCTCCAGTTAGAGACTGAATGGTCCCTGTCACTGTGCTTCCAAAAACAGAGTTGCCAAGTACCTGAGGCTGCTTTTGCATGAAAAGCATGTGCTCTTCTGCTGAACAAACCCTCTCAAAACGCACTGATTCTTTTGGTTCTTCTTCAATTCCAGTCTGAATATAGTCAAAGCTGGGACCCTGAGTCTTGCTATTAGGGTTTGCCCAAAATCTCTTGCTGCCTGCACTGGTAGCTCAATTTACTTTACTGGTCCAAACTAAGACTTTGATCTAAAAATAATAAAAACATTGTGTGTTGGGGGGGAGGGGAGAAAGGAATAAAGAAAGAGAAAGAGAGAAATAAAGAAATAGAAAAGAGGTTGAAAGAGATAGGGGGGAAAAATAAGTTTCAGAAGGTAAAGGACTTCCAATTTTTCAACTGTCCACTATATATAAACAATATTCACTTCATCCACTCCAATATAATATGCAACAAAGACACTTTCTATAAACAAACATGATCTTCAATCCACAAATCCAAATGCCATCATTTCTTTCTCACGCCAAAAGGTCTATGAGAGCTTGCCAATCGTTAACAAATGTTAACAATGACTTTTCTCTGATTAAACATGTCAATTTTGCCATCTCAGTTAAGTCTGCTAGTTTTAACAACTATTCTTCCCTTGTTGTTAATAACGAGTCCTTCTATCTTTGAGCATAGAGTGGTACCTTGGTTGTCAAACTTAATCTGTTACAGGATCCATTCGACTCCCAAAATGGTTCAGAAACCAAGGTGCGGCTTCTGATTGGCTGCAGGAGCTTCCTGCACGCAAGCGGAAGCCGCATCGGATGTTCAGCTTCCAAAAAACATTCGCAAACCAGAACAGTCACTTCCAGGTTTGCAGCGTTCGGGAGCTGATTTGTTCGGCAACTAAGCCGTTCAACAACCAAGGTACCACTGTATATAGAAGTCTTGCAGCCGTAATCATGTATTGCAGCAAAGTTCCAATATATATCCATAAGTCCCAGCGAAAAGAGTTCTGGCTTCAGCTGAAAAGCAGTCTTCAAAATTCTCCCTTTCAATGTTATGTATCTGTATCAAATGTTTTTTGGCACTTTTGCATGTAATCCTACTTTACGGGCTCTCTTGGGTGCAGGAATTTAATCTTAATTATCTACAATTTCTGTTTAACCCGCAAGAAAGCAGGGCTTTTTCGCTGGCTAGGTTCAATTCTAATCCTTCTAACCTCCTTTGGGGTAGGTTTGCGGGTTTGGCAGAAGGAGATAGGATCTGCCCACTTGGTGGAAACTCTATCTCACATGGCCCTTAAATGTAAATTGTATGATGATCTCCACCAACAATTTCTAGACCATGTATGTATTCCAACATTGGAAACCAGAGATGGAGGTTATGCGCTTCTTATTACAGGGGTGAGACTAGGAGCTCACCAAGACAGTAGCTAAGTTCCTCTATTTGATTTTTTGTTGTATGCTACAGGATCCTGCCCTTGCCGGAAACCCACAGAGATGAGGCGGATTGCTCGCCTCTTCTACCCTTTGGTGGGTGACTGTGCCATTGGGGTGGCAACGAGATCGCACTGGCCTATCTATTCTGTTATTTATTTATTTAAAGTTTTTTATTTATACAACAAGAAAAACAAACAAACAAAAAACACAAATACCAAATTATACACAAATTACAAAAATAACCATAGACACATAATATTCTTAGCAAACAATAAAACATCTATTGGTCTTAACACTAAAGACCCAACCTCCCGTCTATTCCATACTTCAAATTCATATTACTTATTGCCAATACACATTTTTTTTCATAATTAAACTTATTCTCATTAAATCTAATTTCTTATATCTACCTTACAACTATTACTGAAGTTCCTCGAATGCTGCAACAGAATTTATACTACTATATTTATTTTTCTGATATTCTTTAAAAACCTCCCATTTAAAAACAAATTCCTGTTTTGATTTATTCTTTATTTTTTCTGATAAACCATCTAATTCAGCATATTCTGTCAGCTTTTGGATCCAATCTTGAATAGAGGGGATTTCATTACTCTTCCATTTTGCTGCGATCAAAACTCTTGCTGCCGCCGTCGCATATAAAAAGATACCCTTCCTCTTTTGTGGAATATCCAAATCTGTTATTCCCAGGAGGTAGGCCTCTGGTTTTTTATTGAAAGAGATCTTTAGCATTTTTTTGCAGTTCTACATGTATACTCTCCCAGAATACCTGTATTTTCCTACATATCCACCACATATGGAAGAATGTTCCTGAGCCTCCGCATCTCCAACAGTTACTTGATACATTTTTATACATTTTTGAAAGCTTCCATGGTGTTAGATACCATCGATGTTGCATTTTTTGAAAGTTCTCTCTAATCGTGTAACAATTTGTGAATTTCCAATTGATCTTCCATAAATTTTCCCATTGGGCCATGGTTATTGAGTGGCCAAAATCCTGGGACCACCTCACCATTGCCACCACCACCTATCTATTCTGAATGTATTCTGAATGTTCTTATGTGATGCCAGTAAAGGATACTTGACTTTACTTGACTTTACGGGCGATGGGTTCATTTCCCTCCTCACAAATGTCTTTTGTAGCATTTCCAGGCTGCTTACCACCAGATGGCAGAAGAACACAAAGTACAGGATCAGAGCCCTGCATATTCTTCAAATTTAAACATACAATATATATGCATTATATTCACATCGTGCCTTCTCTCTGAGGAGCTCAAAATCCACACCTCCTTTCAACATCTTTACTTATTTACTAAAGACCCTCCAAATGTCCCTATTTTCTAGGGACGTCCCTGATTTAAAGAAGCCATCCCGGTTTCTGATTTGATCCCGAAATGTCCCAGTTTCCCTTAGGGCGTCCCTATTTTCTTTTTAAAAATATTTTATTTTCATTTTTTAAACTTTTTTTTAATACATTCACATCATTTTCAAATTTTGCACTCCTGGGATTACTTAAATCCCTCAGACTCCCCCACCCTGACTTCCAAATTTCCCCCTATATTCTTTGCATCTAATTACATTCTTCGAATCCATTTTATCTCTCTCTCCCCCAGCTAATATTACATTATACGTGTTACATTATGCGGGTTACAACAATCCTGCTAAAAAATTTAAGTATACGCAGTGGTTTTAAAGATTTCATTGGAGAACTGTTGGAGGGTATGGAGTTATCCGACCCCCAAGCTGTCTGAAGGCAATCCTGTATAGGGAAGTGTTTTTTTAAAATGTTTAATGTTTTATTATGTTTTTATTATGTTTTATTGTTTAATGTTTAATGTTTTATTATGTTTTTATTATGTTTTATTATGTTTCTATATACTGTATTTTTCCATGCACAAGACTAGGTTTTTTCCTAATAAATAATGTCAAAAATTAGGGGGCGTCTTATACACGGATAGTATAGCCCCCCATTTTCTTAAATCTGAATCCCCCAAAATAGGGGGAGTCTTATACATGAGGGCGTCTTATACACGGAAAAATATGGTATGCTGGAAGTTGCCCAGAGTGGCTGAGGCAACCCAGTAAGATGAATGGGGTATAAATGGTAAAATTATCAGTACAGAATGGGATATCCCTATTTTCATTGGAGAAATGCTGGAGGTTATGTTGCTAGCAGATGCCAGTACAGCAGACCATATCTCCCAACACTGATATTTAAGGGATGAAGTATCAGCCAAGCTATATGTGATGGTCATGCAATGTTCTGTCTCCAGAAGTCTGTTTGTCTTTGTTTTTAACAAAAGGGAGCTGCGGGGAGGGGCAAGGGGGATGAAAAGAGGAGTGCGAGTCTTCAGCCCTACCTGGACCTCAAATCTGAGGTCTCCTTTGAGGAGGAACAGGGTGTGATGGCCTGGGATTCGGACTTGGAGGCTGAACCTGAGGAATCCCAGCCTGCTCAGGACTCCCCGCCTCCAGAACCAGCTGAGCCGGGGCTGGCGCATGAGCCTGAAGGGTCCTCATCTGTGCTGGATCCTCAGGTGCAGGCACCAGCTGAGTCTGCTCTGGCTCCTGAGGTGATGGAGGACCCATTGCCTGCAGGTGCTCCACTTTCAGCCCAGTCAGGGGAAGCTGAGGTTGTCTCTGGATCTGGTAACCCTCCAGCCTCTCCTGAGCTGCAGAGGCTCAGGGCAGAGAGGCGGAGGGAACTAAGTTCTCGCAGGAGTGCTCGCCTCCAGGCCAGGAGAGGCGAGTCACCTGTGGACTGGGGCCGCCCTATGCCTCAGGGCAGATAAAAGCCAGCCAGCCCCAGTCCCAGGTTGTGGGAGCAACATTGTTGGTAGCCTGTTCCTGCCTGCACCCTGTCCTGCTCTTCTGCCAGAATTCCTGACCTCACCCAACTCCCTGCCTTGGACCCAGCTTCAGCTTTGACGGACAGCCTCCATACCGCACCCTTGACCTCAGACTGGACTTGGACCTCGCCGCACGGTTAACCCTCGGGACCAGCACACAGGGTGAGCTATTAAGATACACACGTACCCCAGCTGATCTGTGAACCCTGAAGAGCTGTTGCATCTGGACCTCCTTGCCCCAGGACTGGGCCTTCTCTGTGGTGGCACCCCATTTGGGAAACTCTCAACACCCCCCACTAGATCAGAATAGCACCCTCTCTGGGAATATTTCAGCAACCCCTGAAGACTTCCTTGTTCTTGGTAGCATTTTCAAAACGATGTGTTTAGTGCAGTTTTTCTCATCTTCCATTATTTTGAACTGTTTGTTATTTCAATGACTATATTTTAACCACCAGGAGTTTTTAAATTGTATGTTTCTGTTCTTTGGCTGCCTTTGGCACCTCCAAACAGAAAAGAGGATATTAATAGATTGAAACAAACAATGGAGTGAATGGAACACCAAACAACCTATTATTTTGGGAGTAGCTTTCAAGTATTGGAACCTTGTTATTCTTAACGTTAGATGATGCAGCTAAAGTCTGCCACTTTTAAATGTCAGTGGCTTTGATGGGAGTTAAGCACATAAATTTAAAAGTGCTCAACTTTGGCTGATCATGCCTGTTATCCAAGAGAGGTTACAGCAGCTACCTTTCATATAGTCACAATAAAACTGAAAATTACAAAATATAGGCAATTTTAGTGGACCATGATGTGAACTGTGAATGTCACACATAAGCAAAAATTTCAGATTGTCATGTTAATGGTTTGGAAAAAAAATTGGATTGCTGGCAGACTTTGGGTTTGTCTGTTTTCAAAGGAGAAGCTCCATCTAAGCCACTAGAAGGAACTGAGCAACAATTTCAGACAGAAAGGGAGCAGGTGAGTGGGAGAGAGAAGAGAGGGAGAAATCCAACATCTTGAAGAATATAACCTTTGCCACCTCACATTACATGCCAAGCATTAGTAAGGAAAAACACAAAGCTACATACTGTGGATTATTTTTTCCCCTTCTGGAAAATGGTCTCATAGTGATTTACATGGCAATCTGAAGTTTTTTCGAACGCTGCTATTTAAGGAGAACCAAGCAAGCAATAAAATAAAATAAAACCAGCAACACACAAGGCACAATGGGGAACATGGGTAGGCAACCTAAGGCCCGGCGGCCGGATCCAGCCCAATCGCCTTCTAAATCCGGTCTGCAGATGGTCTGGGAATCTGCATGTTTTTACATGAGTAGAATGTGTCCTTTGATTAAAAATGCATCTCTGGGTTATTTGTGGGGCATAGGAATATGTTCATTCCCCCCACCCCCCAAAAAATAGAGTCCGCCCCCCCACAAGGTCTGAGGGACAGTGGACTGGCTCCCTGCTGAAAAAGTTTGCTGACCCCTGAATAGAAGATGTTTCTCAGTGGAAACTTGGGAGTGTTGTTTTAGGCTAAATATCTTTCAGTTTCAACACCTGTGATGAAAGACAAAGGGCTTAGTTTTGCTCTTCACTCTGATGCTGATAGTTAGTGGTCTTCTGTGCCAGCAGGAGTGATAGAAAACGGAGGTCGGGTTTTTCACCCTTCCATCATGCTCTGCCCATCATTTCTCATATGCAAAAGTGGTGTGTGCCCCCTGAACTCACCCCTTCTCTCCTGCAAATGGCAACGGCAAGCCTGGGGACCTCAGAATCACACCTTTGCTGCTGAATGTCTTGTTCCAACCTGTCTTCCAGCCACACACTTAACTTCTGCATTGCGGGAGGGTGGGGGGTGGAATGGATGTCTCTTGGTGTCCCAATTCTACAATTCTATGATTCATAGATATATGAGTAGAATGATATATATATGATTCATATATACAGTGGTACCTCAGGTTACATACACTTCAGGTTACATACGCTTCAGGTTACAGACTCCGCTAACCCAGAAATAGTGCTTCAGGTTAAGAACTTTGCTTCAGGATGAGAATAGAAATTGCGCAGCGGCGGTGCGGCAACAGTGGGAGGCCCCATTAGCTAAAGTGGTGCTTCAGATTAAGAACAGTTTCAGGTTAAGAACGGACCTCCGGAACGAATTAAGTATTTAACCCGAGGTACCACTGTATATGAGTAGAATGTGCCCTTTTATTTAAAATGCATCTCTGGGTTATTTGTGGGGCATAGGGATTCGTTCATTCCCCCCCAAAAAAATATAGTCCGCCCCCCAAGGTCTGAGGGACAGTGGACCACCCTCCTGCTGAAAAAGTTTGCTGACCCCTAGGGGTTTGTGGCATACTTCATACATCTTTCTTTGGTACCAAATGGAAGATAAGTGATCCCAGGTGGTTACAGTGAGAAACAGGACATGATGAAACGTCTACTGGGTGTATCAAACAACGGCATTTAAATCTCCCCTCCTTCGCCCCCAGTAAGCTCTGGGTCCCTCCTCCCTTGGCACCATTTAGTTATTGTGCAAAACCTGGCGGCGTCTTCCCAGACAGATAAGACTCATAAAAGCTACTTTGGTGCAAAACCTATCCCCTCGGAATTAGTCCAAAGGTCCCCATGCCCATTAAACTGTGGAGTGCAAAGGTGGAAAGGCGGATATCTTTCAAAGCCTAGCCCTTCAAGTATGAGGACAGTTTGCTGTGTGTAAAATTTGAACCTTTTCTTGCATGTGTGTGTAAGGACTGCAATACAGACAGCTGGGGTTAGTGTTATGCTGTTTCTCCATCTCCGCCGACTGGTTTTTGTCGCTGTGGTGCAAAAGTCCATCCCTCCTTGCATTGCTGCACCCATTTATTGCTGCTTCCTGGTTCCATGTTTACAGAAGTAGCTGATTTATTCTGTTTGGGCTGAATTAACTTATACTGATAACACTGTTCGTCTTGGGGTGTGTGTGTGTGTGTACACATTCTTCAGCAAAACAGTTTCCTGACTGTTATGTACTGAGTTGAATAGGATCCAAAATGCAGCAATCTGATTGGTCCTAGAACAATAGGATTCAGAATGCAGCAGTCTGATTGGTCCTAGAACAATGCAGAAGTATGAATGGTCTGCAGGAGCCACCCAATCCAGCTCCAGATGGAAGTGAATCCACAGCCTGATTGGCCTACAGGAGAATTCCGGAAATAGCCAATCACGTGCAGCCCATTGTGTAAATGATGTATATAAAGCAGATACTGTGGGGAAACATTCATTCCTCCTCACCACTATGAGCTGAATAAAGAGCATGAAATCCACTCTCGACTCTGAGTATATTTCACTGACTTTCGTTTTCTCAGAGGAAATCATGCTTTTCAAATAATGCCCTGGGGTTGAGTTATGGAATAAACCTTCATAAGCCTCCTATGAGGAGGACAGGACGACTGAGAGGGATTTTGTTGCTTTTACAGGGAGATGTTTGGTTGAGAGAGGTTTGTCTGTTTGAGCGAGAGCATTCCCTACTTTTGTTGTCTGTGTTTTAGTTTTTAGAAGAAGAAGAAGAGTTTGGATTTGATATCCCGCCTTTCACTCCCTTTAAGGAGTCTCAAAGCGGCTAACATTCTCCTTTCCCTTCCTCCCGCACAACAAACACTCTGTGAGGTGAGTGGGGCTGAGAGACTTCAGAGAAGTGTGACTGGCCCAAGGTCACCCAGCAGCTGCATGTGGAAGAGCAGGGAAGCGAACCCGGTTCACCAGATTACGAGACTACCGCTCTTAACCACTACACCACAGTGGCTATTTTAGGGAGTGTAGGTGTGTAGTATATTTTTTGAGATGTGGGGTGGGATACTGAGCACCCCCAACTTGTGAAATGGGTATTTTGTGGTGCTTGCAACAGTTTATTAGATATCCAAATATGTCCCCAGGCCCCAGGCTTAGAGAATGTGCATATTGTCAGAATATACTACACACACTTGATCTTAGCCAAAAGGCCGAGAATATACTGGTAGTACCAAAAAAAAAAAAAAATCTGCTGAGACAAACGCATTCCCCAAAGCCTGTTGGGATTTTGCATAAATAAATAATGTTGGCTAGAGAAGGTTGAAAATTCAGCTGATATGTGAACATTGCCCAAAGCCTGTTGGAGATTATGCATAATGACTGGAGAACATATAGAATACCTGCACATTTCCCTAGACCTGTTGGAGACAGTGTACCTTGACTTGGAAATGTGCATAATTCCCTCTTAATGGATGGATTATATGCACATTCTCCATAACACCTGGTGGATGTGCACAATGGCCAGTTCTTGCACACAATAACCGCTCAACTTACATTCCTCTCAACACATCCGTGGAGCAGTTAATAAAATTTAGACTCTTCTGAGTGCCATTCCATATCAAGTGATCCAATTTTTAATGTGGTTGGTTTTTTTGCCTCATGTCATCCAGTTTTGTCCACTTGTTGAACGATCGAAACCAAGTTTAAATATAAAATTTTAATTTTTTTAAATCTCAGCCCGTTTTGAGTTATGAGGATTTGAAATTTTGTAACTCGACTTTAGAATCTGAAGCTAAGTCCATCATGTGCCATATCATATTAAAGCCCACCAAGTTCTGAAGAGATTAGCATTTTTAGTTTTGAAATATCTCAATTCTGGGCTGAGCTTTAGAGGTTTTTGTGTGCTCCGGCAAGGCCAACATTGTCAATTTATGTGAAATGTCAAGCTCTCATGACACAGAAACAGACTGAGATAAAATTAAAATAAAAACTGAGATCTGGGATGTTCTCTTATACTACTCTATACTATTCTGGGATGTTCTCTTATACTACTTTCAGGAAACTGAAACTGAAAGCAATATAAAACGGTCACTTGACCCCTGAACTTAATCTTATGGAAGTCCTTCTCCTTATTTGTTAATGTGTATTGTTATTTAATTTACCGTACATCAGAATATGGAAAGCCAGTCCTGTTGCTTTTGGGGGTCTTTCTGAGTGGAGTCCTGGCTGCCTTCTGACAGCACCACTGCTTCCTATACATTTTTAGGAATGTCAGTCTTTTAATATAGGATAATAAAGTGATATTTCTTCATCAGTATGGGTTGCTTAAGCCTATTTGCCTCTGGAAGGAGTTCAAGACACACTATTCAAAAAACCCTGACTCTGAAATCACATGCAAATAAATTGTTCATAACGCTGCGTCAAGGTTTCCTAATGTACCCTCTTAAGAAAACCAGCCCAAAATCTATTGAGTCAAGTTTTCCCCAAGGCTAAATAAACTTCTTCAAATGTCTCTGGATGCCTGTTACAAAAGGACACATCACAGGGGTTAATTTTAATATGGCTTTTCTTTTTTATTATTTGATTTTGGTTTTAAATTAGTGTCTAGACAACATAAAGTGAAGCCATGCTTGGCAGTAATGAAAGACAGAGCGACTCAGAAAGAGAAAAAAGGACTTTGTTCTTATCAAGTACATTTGATGGCCCAGGGCAGGATCCAATTTCTTCCCGTGCTGATCCTTTAACAGGACAATAATACGAAGGCTCCCTCAAAAGGAGGGCCTATTGAATGCAACAGGCTTTGTTCTCAAGGCTGCAATTCTATTTACAGAACAAAATTTATGCACTGCTCGATTATAAGAAAACATCTAAGCAGTTTACAAAAGTAGGGGGGAAAGCATGGCAAACGTGAGTTGAAAACAAGCATTTAAAAATACTCAAAAGGTTATTGAAACCAGCAATGGTTTAGAAAGAAGTAAAGCACACACAACTTGGACACGTCTGGGAGAAAATTAGGTAAGCATCTAAAAGAGTATGGCGATGTCTGTGGGAAGTACAATGTCCAGGCTGTCAGGCAGGCAGAATAATCCACAGGTCAGAATGAAGACTCAGGACTCATTGTGAAGTCATCTTTGTTATTCAGAAAAGGAAAGCACAGCAGAGTTCACCTAGGCTCAGCTGCCCTAGTTGAAGACATTGCTGGGACTCGCATCTGGCCCCTGCTTCCTTCTCTAGCTCACTCCCTCTGGACTCCTCCCAACAGCTGTAAACTACAGCGAGGAGGAGAGACCCCCATTCTGGACCTATTTGGCACATTCCTCGGGGCGGAGGAAGGGGGGCAGTGGGGGCGGTCCTCCCCAGGTGTCACCATTGAGGGGGGTGGCAAAATGCCCGGCGGCACTCACCGCAGGGCCTGCAGCGTACCCAAGCCACGTGTCTCTCCTGGGAGTGACGCGGTGGCTTGGGCGCCCTCAGGCTCTGCGCTGCCCCAAACAGCCCGCCTGCTGCCTTATAATTCCAGGACAGTCCCTGGAAAATCAAGACACTTGGAAAGGGTCTTGGTCTACACAGACTGGCAGAGCGTCTCCAGGGTTTGGGATTATTTCCCAGTCCGAACTGCAGGTGCAGATGCCTCACATTCAGCTGTAGGGCGGCTGAGTGGGAGGAGGCAGGCAGACTCCTCAGAGCCCCTGCCGAGTGTCCTGCCCCGGTTTGCCCCACCCATCTCTGAGGGGGCGGTGACAAGAAGGCACCCTGTGGGGGGCTCACACCACCGCCCCTGGGTGTGGTGGTGCGAGCCACCGCCATCACACTTCTGCAGCCGCGAGCGCAGGACCGTGCTGCCATCGCTGCAGCCGCGAACGGAGGATCCTGCCACCGTCCGTCCGGTGCTCATCAGCATCGTCAGTAGCAGCACAGTACATGAGCCGCTGGGTGGTTTGCCCTGCCCCTCAACACCGGGTGCCAGAGAGCCTTCCTTCGCCCCTGGTCCCCCCCCCCAAAAAAAATAATTCACTGCACACCACTGGCACCATCACAGCAGATGGAGAGTTATTTACTTCCTTCCCCACCTATTTCTAAGGGACGCGGGTGGCACTGTGGGTTAAACCACAGAGCCTAGGACTTGCCGATCAGAAGGTTGGCGGTTTGAATCCCTGTGACGGGGTGAGCTCCTATTGCTCGGTCACTGCTCCTGCCAACCTAGCAGTTCAAAAGCACATCAGAGTGCAAGTAGATAAATAGGTACCACTCCGGTGGGAAGGTAAACAGTGTTTCCGTGCACTGCTCTGGTTTGCTGGCCGCATGACCCAGAAGCTGTACACTGGCTCCCTCAGCCAGTAAAGCGAGATGAGCGCGGTAACCCCAGAGTCGGCCACGACTGGACCTAATGGTCAGGGGTCCCTTTACCTTTATCACCTATTTCTACTACATCCAGAGCTGTATTTACAGCTTAATGTCAGCAAAAGAAACAGCCCTTAGCCAGTTTTCTAAATTAAAAAAAACAACCATCACACAAAACTCGAAGCTTCCTAGAAAAAGGCGCAAAACAAAACACAAACCACAGATGTATTTGCATCAGAGAAGAATGCTTTTATCCTCCCAACCAGATTTTAGGACCCCTCACACCAAAGCATTTGTGGGCACAGCTGGAGGCTTAACTATGGCACCATTTGCAAGCAGGGGCAGCTAGATCCAGAACTTGCTTTGAATACCAGGACTCGGTCCAGGAGCAATGATGATGAAGTATGAATAATGAGAAGGGTAACTTTGAGCATGTACAGAATTCATTTATCTTATTATTGTGGAGAAACAGCAAGCCTTCCAACATCTGGGATTTGAGGAACACTGGGCCACCTCTCCTAACTTTGGCCACAGTACTTCTGTTTTTAGAAACAAAGTCCTGTTTGCTTTTGATATCACGACAACTCCCATTCCTGCCTGCAGATAAGGCCAATGTTTCTTTTAAAGGCAGGGATGGCTGCTGTAGGTGTGTACGGAAACAGGCTGTGCTGCTGCACGCTTCCAAAATTTCCATTCCCAAGTGAAGGAGTTGATTCAAATCTTTAATAGGATGCTTGATCTCTGGTCTTCTGGTAACAAGACCCTGCTCTATGTTCTCTCATCATTGAGTAAATCAGATGAATTCAGGTAGGACAGGGCAGTTTTAGCTCTGGCAAAGAGCAGTTGGCAAAGTCAATGGAGAAATCGGGTGCTCCCTTAAAGAGGGCACGTATTGCAGTGAGACCTGGAAAACTGACACCCTGTGTTGTGGGTGGGTACAATTGGTCAGCCACAACACCCGATCGGTAGGTCCCTCGAAGCTGGGTACAATCTGGCCAATGGGACGCAGTCCAAATGGTTCGAGGGGCCTATTTATGCCCATGCACATGACCCAGAGCTTCCTCTTTTGGCGCATGCATTCAGAACACCCGCCCACCTCTCCCTACTTTTAGGGCTTGTTGCGCTTGACCTTGCTATGCCGTCGTGTGTCATCTGTTGTTGGGACAGGGGCATGGCAGGAATTTCCCCCACTTGGCTGATTGGCTGTTGCCATTTGGGTTTCGCCTGCCACGTAGCAAATCTTGTAAGGTTGTGGATAGGCTCTGGTTCAGGAGATAGGGAAAGGGGAACGCTCTCGCCATCCCTATGTGAAGGGTATTCCGTTAAAGGAAATCTAGGGACTCGGTGGTCTGGTCAACCCCTGAGAGGAGGTTGTGCCCGTGCCTGAGTCCAGGGGGACATTTGGGTGGCGGAGATAGCCTGTTCCTGGCTTTTCGCTTATCCAGGTGTTCATCCTTGGCTGACCTATGCTGGAACCCTGGGTCAGCGCTACCTGCAAGGCAGGGAGCTAGTCAAACCAGAGCCTATGCAACCAGTCACTTTCTGTAATCAATAAAGTTGTGGCCTAAATTATGCCAAAAACCAAACCAAAAAATTGAGTCAGGTGTGAATTTATTTAGGGGGGAGGTTTCTGGGTCTGAACACGCAAAAAAGAAAAAAGAGTGCAGTGGAAGCTGTTTGACTTCTGAGGCGCTTTCGAAAACGGAAGCAACTACTTCTGGGTTTTCAGCATTTGGGTTCTGAAACCTTTGGCTTCCGAGATACTCAAAAACCAAGGTACTGAGCTAAAGTCTATTCTAGAGAAAATGATGTGAGCTTAATCGGTTCCGCTTCCAAGTGGGACTGGGTTGTGCTCAGGCCACCAGGTCCCACCCCTGCCTCAGCGCGGTGTGGGATAGTGCCCCACGTCCCGCTGAGGGTGTCCCGACCACGCCATTTGCCAGGCAGCCAATCAGGGCACTGTGGGGCGTGGCCGGGGCCAATTTAAACCACGGCGCAACTCTGGAAGCTCCTCTTTCAGCCTCAAGCCGTGATCACCTGCCCCTCCTTGCCTAAGGGTATTCTGTTAAAGGAATCTGGGGGGGTGGATCTTGTCCGAAGCCCAGGGAGGGGCTAGGACCATGCCACGACCCCAGCGGGAACCCAGGGGGGCTCGAGTCGATCCACATCAGCGGGGCTCCCCCTACTGGTGGTTTACCCTCCCAGACTTCCTGCAAGGTGGGCAGGAGTCAGATATAGTCTGTTGATGCCAGTGCCTAAGCCAATACCGTTCACATTCTGTAACCAATAAAGTTGTGGCCTAAATTTTGCCCATTAACATTATCCTAAATTCTGTGTCCTTGTGTCTTTATTCTCCTCGGGGTGGCTTGGGGGTCTTGAAGCGCAATTCAATACTGAGAATAAATTATCTGTTTCAAGCTGATTGTCTCCTATTCATTTTTGTAGACCTAGCATGTGGCAACCATTTTATTTCAGCTCCCCATGCATGTGTGTGCAAATGTTCACATGTGTCATACTCTCCAGACAAGTGTGTTATACCACCTCATGAGCCACTGTGCCCATGACAAATTATTTTTGGATCACAGTGGCTGGTCATCAAATTTCTCCTCTTTGTTCCCGTCTCTGTGTATATGAGTGTTTCACCATAAACAGCACTCATCTTCCCACAGTTGCAAATTATACAGATTTGTTGTCCCCTCTAATGAGAAGCAGGTGAAAACAAAGGAAGAGAGGGCTGCTTCTCTCTGTACTGAACCAGAGTATCTTTCTTTCTTTCTTTCTTTCTTTCTTTCTTTCTTTCTTTCTTTCTTTCTTTCTTTCTTTCATCTGTGGGTCTTTAATGCCAGGAATACTGAGTGAATCTCAGAAGATAAAATGGTTGGTCTTGTTTTGCTTTTTAAACCCACCCAGAATCAAGTGCTGCCCACATTTTCAGGTCGATACAATTTGGAAGTTTGGAAATTATAAACGGAGTGGGCTGGCTTCAGTTTCATGCTTCCCTTTGTACAGCGGGAAGGCCTTGAAGGGAAATTCTAAGCGCCAAATGTGCTTGCTCTCTCGCTCGCTCACTTGCTGATCTATTTATTTCGTAACATTTATACACCACTTGATCGCAAACAAACCCCAAAGTGGTTTACGAAAAGATAATACAATAAAATCGAGAGAGATTCACAGCTATGCTTTAAAACACGGAAGAGTTAAAATACCAAAACAAATTTAAATTGCCCCAACTTTCTAGGCATCTGTGTAGACTCATCCAAACTGGAATTGCTTTAGTAGACGCTGAACAGGGTACAGTGAAGGCACCTGGCGGATACCAATAGGCAGGAAATTCCAAAGTTCGGGTGCTGCCACACCAAACAAATTGAGTTCTCACAAATGTGGAATGGGCATTATGTGACACCAGTAGACGTAGAGTAGCAGCCATCCCTGGGAACAAGGCTCTGTACAAAAAGGGCTCCCAGTTGTGGAGAAGACTGTCATCATATTTGAATAAACTAGTGTCACAGTCCGGTTCATGGGCGATCGAAGTCCTGGCAGGGAACGTCAGGACTAGGGGCAAGATGGCGGGGTGGGAGCAGGAACGGGGGTCCAGAAGCCAGGAGTCAGGAAGCCAGGAGTCAGAGGGTCAGAGAGCCAGGAGTCACAAAGGCAAGGATCTGAGGATCAAGAAGCAGGGAGTCATGAAGCCGAGGTTCAAGGATCAGGAAGCCGGAAGCCCAAGGCAGGAAGCGTGTTGCCGTGGCCAAGAGCCAAAGGGAAATGCTGACTTTATATCCCTTCCCAGCTCTTGCCACCAGGTGCTGTGAGTTACAAATCGGCCTCACCTGTGAAGCCGCGCCTTGCCTCTTCAGAACAAACTTAGGAAGGCCCCAGTCCTGCAAAGTCCTATTGGTCACAGGGCCTGG
This sequence comes from Podarcis muralis, assembly GCF_964188315.1. Classification (NCBI taxonomy): domain Eukaryota; kingdom Metazoa; phylum Chordata; class Lepidosauria; order Squamata; family Lacertidae; genus Podarcis; species Podarcis muralis. The sequence continues at coordinate 22,719,871 of NC_135671.1, forward strand.
CTCCTGCATGCACACCTGACAACTAGCTTAAAATGCCTCTTCCAATTTTCTGAGGCAGGTTGGCAGGGATGGGGGGTGGGAATGTACAGTCCTGTGTTTTCCCCAGACATAGACTACCTGAGCAGGGCTCTCGTTCAGATGTCAGGGACTGGGCAGAGAAGGAGGAATGGTGGAGACCACCTCCCCATCGTAACCATTCCAGGGAGGAGGAAGAGGAAGACAGTATAGATTTACAACAGGGGTTTGAGGGAAGTCGCAGCTCAGAGGCAGATGAGGGGGAAAGTTGGGAAATCATGGGACAGACAGAGCAACAGATGGCTGACACATTGTCATTATAGAAAGTTTTCCAGGCCCTCCATCTCCCAGGACCCGGCGAGCCTTGAAAGTAGGAGAGCAAAGAGCTCAAAGACAGAAGGCACATAGCAGCACCCATAGAGGAGATGATGATAATGATGAATGAGAAAGTGGGAGAGATTCGCTCGGGACAACGCCATAATCTAAGAGGCTGGGTTCTATAGCCTCTCTCTGTAAAGTTTGAAATAAGAAAGGATAGTAAGAAACTTTTCCTTGTCTTTATGCTTTCCTGGGCAACCAGCCGGGAGCCGCTGACAGCATCCGGACAGTACATGACAATGCCCTTCCAACCATCACGCATTATCCATCTGCCACAGAAAGCGTTGGCAGATTGTGGACACATTGGCTTCAGTTCATGCTGACCATCTTTTAGGGAATATTGTTGGCATCCATCTGTCTCGGGAGACAATGGATGAGGGTGCCTTTGGAGGTGAAGTCAAACTGTCAGAAAGTTACCTCTCTCTGTAAAGTTTGAAATAATAATAATGAAAGGACTGTAATAAACTTTTCCTTGTCTTTATACTTTCCTGGGCAACCAGCTGCTGACAGCATCTTGACACCAGAGCTTTCCAGACTTTTCATGTTGGTGACACACTTTTTAGGCATGCATCATTTCGCGACACAGTAAGTCAGTTTTACTAGCTAACCCCTTTCCAGTCCTGAGAGGAGCGGGGGGACTGTTTGCAGAACACACTGCAGCCGACACGCTAATGTGTTGTGACACACAGTTTGGCAAGCTCTGCTCAACTTGTTTAATCACCTGACTTCTAACTGATTGATTGCGTAGTGAAATACCGTAAGTGCATTTAATTAGCATGAGCACATTTAAATTATTTTGTATACTACCAAAACCTCAATATTGGCATAACATGTGTCACTGGCAAGTCTTATAGAATTATACACAGGGACTGGGATAAAAAGTGAAATTTCTCTCTTCGGTGCTTGGGCCTAGTGAAATACTGCATGCAGACACATTCAACAGAATCCCAATGACCGTGTGTGTGTGTGTGTGTGTGTGTGTGTGTGTGTGGCAATCCAATTTTGGAGGAGCAGAGAAACAGAGAGGGGGCTGGGGTGCCCTTTCCTTTTCCCCACTTGCCACTAGGTAAAGGTAAAGGGATCCCTGACCATTAGGTCCAGTCATGACCGACTCTGGGGTTGCGGCACTCATCTTGCTTTATTGGCCAAGGGAGCCAGCGTACAGCTTCCGGGTCATGTGGCCAGCATGACTAAGCTGCTTCTGGTGAACCAGAGCAGCACACGGAAACGCCATTTACCTTCCCACTGGAGCGGTACCTATTTATCTACTTGCACTTTGATGTGCTTTTGAACTGCTAGGCTGGCAGGAGCAGGGACCGAGCAACGGGAGCTCACCCCGTCACGGGGATTCGAACCGCCGACCTTGTGTTCGGCAAGCCCTAGGCTCTGTGGTTTAACCCACAGCACCACACTTGCCACTACTCCACTTCAAATTCCCCAAACCAGTTCTGCCTCCCCCCAGATACACAGGGTTACAAATCTGTGTGTTCTGAAGGTAAATATGTGTGGAAGATATATTGGCGCGTGAAGACTGATTTGTGTTGAGGAAGCTCCAGCAAAGTCCGGGCTCTGTAGTTCTCCCTGCATCTCCTTGTAGTACTCTGCTCCACATTCATCCCTTTTGGGGTTTTGGAGCATGCATTAGGCCACATGTACCTCTCATGGACGGGACGCGGGTGGAGCTGTGGGTAAAAGCCTCAGCGCCTAGGGCTTGCCGATCAAAAGGTCGGCGGTTCGAATCCCCGCGGCGGGGTGCGCTCCCGTTGCTTGGTCCCAGCGCCTGCCAACCTAGCAGTTCAAAAGCACCCCTAGGTGCAAGTAGATAAATAGGGACCGCTTACTAGCGGGAAGGTAAACGGCGTTTCCGTGTGCTGCACTGGTGCTGGCTCGCCAGAGCAGCTTCGTCACGCTGGCCACGTGACCCGGAAGTGTCTCCAGACAGCGCTGGCCCCCGGCCTCTTGAGTGAGATGGGCGCACAACCCTAGAGTCTGTCAAGATTGGCCCGTACAGGCAGGGGTACCTTTACCTCTCATGGAACAAAAACAAAATTGGCGGTTCTAGATGGCTGTATCTTGACAGAATATGCTCTAGTGCTGGTTCCTTCATCATATTACTTTTAAGTATGCTTATGGGACAGCCTAGCATAATGTAATACAGGTTATTGCAACCTGGAGTAATGCTAAGTAGATTATTTAGGGGTCCCAAAGCATAATGAACCAGTGATCATTGAGTATCTTTTGCCATTTTGAAGCACAGTAAATGTACCTTGTCGTAGCCAAGTACACTAGGGGGAACTGTTCAGTCATGGAACATTTGCAGCAGCTTTTCTTTGTGTGTAACTTTCTCAGTTTCCAGCTATGATTCTGCGTGAACATTCCTGTCAGAATTTTAGCATATGGAATTACTGTGATTATAAGAAACAACAAGGGTGTGTGTGTGTGTGTGTGTGTGTGTTCCGGAAAGCAATATACACATCTGAAATAAGACACTATTTTTCTCTTCCTGCCAGGCTATGAATAAACCCAGCACTGGCAAGGCCTACCAGGCTTATGTGTTGAGCAGTGAGATTTGGGCAGCTTACAACCGTCAGGAGAAATGCCTCAATACCTTTCACAGGCGCTGCATCTGGAAGATTTGGGCGGGACAGAGTTTCAAACAAAGATGTGCTCTCCCAAGCCCACGTTTCACAGCCTGTTTGCACTCCTGTCTCGGCGACATCTATGCCGGCTTGGCCATGTCCACAGAATGGAAGATGGCAGGATCCCCAAGGATGTGTTCTATGGGGAGCTGGCTTCAGGCACCAGGCCAGTTGACAGACCAACTCCGTGTTGCGCAGATGTCTGAAAATGTGACACGAAGGCTGGCAACGTCAGCCACGGGTAGACGGATTGCGCATCAGAGCGGTCTGCCATTTTGGAAAAGCTAAGGCATGCAGCCAGTGAGGGTCAGGGACAGGTCGGCAGGGAGGTCATCTTCCTCTCTGAGAAGGCAGAACTAGATAGTATTTTTTATTTATTTTTTATTTTTATTCTCCCCCCATTCCCCCCCCCAAAAAAACCACCCCTCTCCCCCTGACTTCCCTCAGTTCCCATCTCTGGTTTCTCTCTAAATGCTATTCTCTGCATGTTACAAAATTGTATAAATCCTTATTTTATCTAACTGATTAATAGCAATAAAATTTTTGTGAGTGTTTATTCAAAACCTGCCAAGGAGTCCAGTTCGCTTTGTTGCTTCTTTAAATACTTTGTGAAAGGTTCTCATTCATCTTTAAAGTCACAGTTATCCTTGTCCCGTAATTTATGTGTCATTTTTGCCACTTCTGCCTAGTCCATCAGTTTCTCTTGCCATAATTCTTTCGTCGGGATTTCTTCGTTCTTCCATCCTTGTGCTATTAAGACTCTCGCCGCCATTGTCGCATACATGAATATATGTTTCAATAGTATTTTTAGATCCTCCAGCTAGAACTTCCCCTTGCCACAGAATTGTCTGATGTAGCAGGAGAGGGATTTTTTAAAAAAACAAAACCAGAAGACGCTTTTTTCTGGAAACAAGAAGTCTTGTTATGTATGTTCAGGGAAGTTTTTAACGTGTGATATTTTAGTGTATTTTTGGTTTCCATGGAAGCCGCCCAGAGTGGCTGGGGAGGCCCAGCCAGATGGGTGGGGTATTAATAATAATAATTTATTATTATTATTATTATTATTATTATTATTATTATTATTTTGGTTGTATGTCGTGTTTATAGGGTTGCTTCCTGACTTTCCTATTTTACGGGAGCAATCTTATCGCATATTGGCAAATTCAGGCTGCACGATAATTGTGGATCTGGCCTCTTGTGCAACAAACCCAAGGGGTGTTTTTTTGGCGGTAATGAAAGTGTCAGGGAAATTGCTTCGCACGGCATCATATAAGCTCCCCACATGCAAATCAGAAGGAAAACTCAATAAATAGGTGGACTTCATATAACTTTTCTGTAAATTTTGTGCAAACAAGTACAAATTGATGATTTAAAAAACAACTACAAATCGTCTGGAATCAAGCTGTATCTCTGTAATGGCATCAAAAAGTTTTTGAGAATATTGGCTATGCTCAAAGGCCTTATACTTCCCTTCCCCAGCCATATATCCCATGTCTATGCGCTGGAGTGCACCTCAGCTACAAGTGAGAGCAGGTGTGCTTGGTCATAGAGCTGTGAGAAAACTACACTGGCAATTTTTGTGTGCCTGTTATGTGTTTTCAGGACATAACATTTGCTCCAATATCCTTAATATAATGGTCAAAACAGACCATACGGGTAAGGCCTCCATGCACATCCTGCCACGAGGCGATGTACTTACCGTGTGGGTCAGTTTAGCACACCAATGGGAGTGTCCCTGGCATGCTAAAGCTGAAAGAAAATGGTCTGGGGCAAATGAGACAGCTTCAAAGGACGTTTGAGAAAGCTAAATGCAGACACCAGTTAAATGAGAAAGCCCTGTTCAATTCAGCATTGAGTTTTTCGCAGAGTATTAAAACAGCCCAATGCTCGCTACTGAAATCTGGGATATTATTTGTGTTGGCTTCGGGGCTTTCAAGCCAGGGCCTTTTAAGAGATATTTTTCAAGAGAATTGAGAAGTACAAACAAACTCTGAGTTAATGTCCAAAAGAGTCATGTCTGCTCCTTCCCCAGCCCCCATTAAAATGTCTAAGCCTTTAAACACAACAAATAAGATGAGGTCATTTTATTAACGGTGCCAACTTCAGTGTGGTATAACTCCTTCCAGCGTTGCTCATAAAAGAATTTATAACCAATATGCTTAACATTGATACTTGAAGAGCTGTCATCTTTAGACTGGGTTGCTGCAATGCGTTCAATGTGGGGTCCACCCTAAAATTGGTCTGCAGCCTGCAAGGACGCCCTTGCTGCAAGATCTGCACTGGCTCCCAATACATTAATTCAAGGTTCTGTTATTTGCTTTAAGCATTTCTATACTGTTTAATGGGGACGCAGTTGGCGCTGTTGGTTAAACCACTGAGCCTAGGACTTGCTGATCAGAAGGTCAGAGGTTCAAATCCCCACAACAGGGTGAGTTCCCGTTGCTCGGTCCCTGCTCCTGCCAACCTAGCAGTTCAAAAGCACGAAGTGCAAGTAGATAAATAGGTACCGCTCCAGTGGGAAGGTAAACAGCGTTTCTGTGCACTGCTCTGGTTTGCCAGAAGCGGCTTAGTCATGCTGTACACCAGCTCCCTCGGCCAATAAAGCAAGATGAGCGCCGCAACCCCAGAGTCGGCCACAACAGGACCTAATGGTCAGGGGTCCCTTTACCTTTATACTGTTTAATATCTGAAGAATCTCTCAGCAGTGTACAATATAAAATCAGTGTCCATTAAAGCAAAAATACAACCTAAATCTAATGAAGATTTCAAAATTAAAGCATGCACAAACACATGAAAGCAAACAAAACCGTTTCGGGGGATTCAAACACATAATACAGGGTTCAATCTTATGGGACAGGGAAATCATGGGCAAAAAGGCGAATCTTTTCAAGGTGTCTGAAGTAACCGGCAGTTGCAGCTTTATGGTACGGCAGAGGGAAGGTCATTCTACAGAACTGGTGACTGGGAGTGGCCGCCGAGACCATATAACACCGGTCCTGAAAGACCTACATTGTCTCCCAGTACATTTCCGAGCACAGTTCAAAGTGTTGGTGTTGACCTTTAAAGCCCTAAACGGCCTTGGCCCAGTATACCTGAAGGAGCGTCTCCACCCATATCATTCAGCCCAGACACTGAGGTCCAGCTCAGAGGGTCTTCTGGCGGTTCCCTCCCTGTGAGAAGTGAGGTTACAGGGAATCAGGCAGAGGGCCTTCTTGGTAGTGGCACCCACCCTGTGGAACGCCTTCCCATCAGATGTCAAGGAGATAAACTATCTGACTATCTGACATCAGATGTCAAGGAGATAAACTATCTGACTTTTAGAAGACATCTGAAGGCAGCCCTTTTTAGGGAAGTTTTTAACGTTTGATGTTTTATCGCTTTATTATTATTATTATTATTATTATTATTATTATTATTATTCTGTTGGGAGCCACCCAGAGAGGCTGAGGAAACCCAGCCAGATAGGTGGGGTATAAATAATAAAATTCATTACTGGTTGTTGTTGTTGGTGGTGGTGGTGGGTTTATAGAACAGGTGCAACAGCAGAAAATATGTTTTCAAGTCACCACCCGTGGGTGCTGTGCCATGAGTAGAATCCCCCTCGATGACCCTTTATCTTTGCCCTCATTCCCAAACAACTCAAGTCAGTCATCAAAATGCAGAGCTGGAAGGAACCCCGGGGATCATCTAGACCCCCTGCTATGTGGGAATATGCAGTTGTTCTATACAGGTATCAAACCTGCAACCTGGGCATTATTGGCACCACACTCTAACCAACTGAGTATGACTGATGGAGGCTTAGCCTACAAATTGAATTTTATTATTACGGTCCCAGACCAGTTCCGGGTCACTTACAATATCAGGGAAATCATAAAACACAACAGGAATACATTGAATTGCAATTGGATATAACAGAGACAATTCAAATATAGGGGCAGTTAAAAATATATATTAAATCTTGATCACTAAAATATAACCTAAAATTATCATTTAAAACTTTAATCATTTTGGTAGTACAGCTTGCTCCCTAAGTTTTATGGCAGCTGCACAGAATTTGGCCACCCTTAGCGTGATCTCTAGATCCTTGTCCTCTACCAGGACTTTTAAACATTGGAGTTCGGACCCATTTGGAGATTTTTGTATAACAGGAGTGATAAATACAGAGCATATATCCCTATAGAAACGGTAGCATAACAAGACATGAGAGACAGTTGCTACCTCCATCAAGACGCAGGGGCGGACTCGTTCCACGTAGCCTACAAAGTCTGATATCGCAATGACAGCACATCCACTCAGTATCTCTCCATTCAATGGGATTTATTCCCAGGAAAGCATGCATAGGATTGCAGTGGAAAATTGTTGGCTATTATTATTATTATTATTATTATTATTATTATTATTATTAATATACCGTCCTATACCCAGGGATCTCAGGGCAATTCACAGAATACAATCTAGATATAAAACCACAAAATAAATGAAATATTAAAATAAAAACAATGAAAACAACTGAAAATAAAAACAACCCAATAGCCCCCCCTTCCCCCCAAAAAAACACACGTTAAAAGGGCATAGGATGTCAATCAGATCAACCAAAGGCCTGGTTAAAAAGGAACCAGGAACCTAAAGGTGTAGAATGAAGGCGCCAGATACCACAGACTCTGCTGCTTCTGCTGCTAAAGATTCGCAACACAGCAAATTTCATAGAATTACCAAGAGTCTCCATTGTTCAGGTTGATTTATGTGTTTTGTTCCACAGGTTCCAGTGCCAACTGAAAGCGTGAAAATGAGAGGAAATAGGCAGGCTAGACGAAGGACAGAATTTTGCTCCTGGAACCGAGTGCTCCCGCTGACATTGACCGAACAGCTAACTTTAACCCTGTCATTCTGTCCTGCAGGAAAGGGACACAGGTGCATGGATAAGGGCTTGCAAAATGTCGATGGGAAGGTAAATAACGTGGCCCAACAGCTGCAGTCCAAGAAGCGGCATCATTCCCAGGATGTGGGTTTGCTGGTTTCAGCGTTTTATGGTATGCACTGAAAACCTTGGTAGAGAAGCAGATTTCAGTGTTCAGAAGATGCTTGAGTTTTGTAGACCTTGGAATAAACTGGATGACTGGTGCTCCGAGCACAGTGTTTTGTGGGTGCCTTTAATCCAGCCCCATGCTCGAGAGTGCATCACGACAGCATCGGTTGACCTGTCACAAGGCAGCCACCATTGGATGATGCATGGAGCACTGGGGACGGCGCCCCCCAAGCAATTGAAAGTGGGGATTAGTTCCTCCACATAAATTATGCCACAACACTCCCCAAAGGAAAATAAAGCCCATAGAAAGTAAAGGCTGCAAACAAGAAAGGCAGTGTAATGAGTGGAAACGTCAATTGTGGCTCTGCTTGTTCAACCGGCATCTGCTTTGAAAGAAATGTCATCTGCAACCTGCCAAAATTTGTTGACGTTACTGTTCTTCTGAGTGGTTGGTAACACTCTCAACTGCTGAAGAAGTGGGACGTAATTCTACATGTCAGAATACACGTTCAAGAAATACTTCTGCAGATGATTTTGCTATGTGCCGGTTGAGCTTCACCAAAGTAAGCAGCACTTTCTATGGGCGTGCTGAGAACAACTTTTCTTCCAGCACTCAGAACATGCAGTGTTTACCGAGCAAGAAACCATCTTGTTGTTTTCCAAATGCAAACATGCAGCCTGGAAATAGTCCTCAATTCTACACCGGGCCTTGAGAGAAGATGTCTACAGCAGATGTTCTGCTGCTGAAATCAGCAAGACAGCAAGAAGAATCTCCAGCTGGCAAAGAATTAAGATCTCCACATGTGTTTGCTTGATCAATTGCAAATTGATCTCTTGTGTTCAGATGCTAAAATGCGGTACAGTGCAGGCAATGCTAAATATCTGTGCTGCCACCCATTTCACCAACGCCACCCAAAAACAAAATAGGGGGATGTATCAGGTTAGCTACTGTGTGAACAGAATGCTGGACTAAGGTAAAGGTAAAGGTACCCCTGCCCGTACGGGCCAGTCTTGACAGACTCTAGGGTTGTGCACTCATCTCACTCTATAGGCCGGGAGCCAGCGCTGTCCGCAGACACTTCCGGGTCACGTGGCCAGTGTGACAAGCTGCATCTGGCGAGCCAGCGCAGCACACGGAAACACCGTTTACCTTCCTGCTGGTAAGCAGTCCCTATTTATCTACTTGCACTTAAGAGTGCTTTCGAACTGCTAGGTTGGCAGGCGCTGGGACCGAAAGACGGGAGCGCACCCTGCTGCGGGGATTCAACCATGCGATCGGCAAATCCTAGGCGCTGAGGTTTTACCCACAGCGCCACCCGCGTCCCTAATGCTGGACTAGATGGTGCCAACTTGAATAAAATAGTTGGGGGGCCCATGTAAGTCCCGCCCTGCATAATCAATAACACAACACAGTGCACACACACCATTTGAATGGCAATGCCCATCAACTTGGGGGGAGCGGTCCCCTCAAATATTTTATTGGAGGGGCCAAAGACCTCTTGGCCTAGGGTTGCCAAGGGTTTAGGAGCAGTGCTGGGCTCGTCTTAAATTATTCCCCAAGGGGCAGACCCAAGCAAGACCCATTGGCCGGTTGGGCCCACCCCATGGGGAATCCCCAGACCCAGGCCTGCCTGCCTTCCAAAGGCCAATCTGAACACAAGCCTGCAGTCTTCCCCAGCTGACTGGCAGATCACTGACCAGGCTTGTGGCCATTTAAGGTAAGTGGACTTGTGCCTTTAAGAAGCGCTTAATGGAAGTGGAAGGAGATCATCGCTCAGAGTACATGCTTTGGATGCAAAAGGTCTCAGGTCCAATCCCTGGTGGACCTAGGAAGATCTGGGAGAATCCACTGCCCCAAACCCTCTAGCTGCTGCCAGTCAGTCAATCCTGAGATAGATGGGCCCAGGGTCTCCTAAGGCAGATCCCTATGGCCCTATGAAGTTCAGTAGGCGAAGCTTTCCCCCAGCACCGGGTTCCCCACATGAAAAGCCACCTGCTGATTTTCTGTCCTTAGTTTTGCTTGTTGTGCCATACACAAGATGCTCTCAGAAAAAGACAGCATTAAATCGGTGAGCCCTCCTCTTGTCAAAGGAATCCAACTACAGACGCTCAGTTCCACTGGTTATGGGATTCTGGCTGACTCCCATGCTGGCTTGCCTTCTCCAGGAGAAATGAAATCCAGAGTAGTGACAGGCAAAGCGCTGTCCCTGGCAGATATTCGCTCCTGCTGCTTTGCTGCGAACAAAAGTATGTGCGTGTTTTGCGCATGGGAAAGAACTCTGGCATTGCCTCATCGTGGGAGGAATAGATTTGCTCCAGCAACAAAGCACAAGAGTTTCTTTCCCCACTCAGTTGCACGAACGAAGGCCACACACAGCTATGTTTTCTCCGAGGCAACAATGTGCAAATGGACATTGGGAAGTCATGGTGTATCGGAAGTTTAAGGCCATGCCAGTGGAGAAATTACAATAAATATTATGCCATGCCAAGGCGAACCTGTTGAAATCAAAGTCAGGAGTCAGGAGCAGACGAGCAACAAAGTTGTGTGGGGTCAGGAACAACTTTGGTCTTTCTTCAAGGGCCAAACTACATGTTGAATGTGTGGTAGCTTTTGTCAATAGCAAAGAGCAGGTGTGACTCTGCTCAGGCTCAGATCTGCAGTGAGAGAGGATTTAAGGTTGTCATATTCCGAAGAGCAACCCAGATGCATTCGAGTCACACACACCCCACCATCCTGCATGCTCTAGTTATCTCCCACTTGGACTACTGCAATGCGCTCTATGTGGGGCTACCTTTGAAGGTGACTCAGAAACTGCAATTAATCCAGAATGCGGCAGCTAGACTGGTGACTGGGAGTGGCCGCTGAGCCCATATAACACTGGTCCTGAAAGATCTTCATTGGCTCCCAGTACATTTCTGAGCACAATTCAAAGTGTTGGTGCTGACCTTTAAAGCCCTAAACGGCCTCGGTCCTGTATACCTGAAGGAACGTCTCCACCCCCCATCATCCAGCCCGGACACTGAGATCCAGCGCCGAGGGCCTTCTGGCGGTTCCCTCCCTGCGAGAAGTGAGGTTACAGGCAACCAGGCAGAGGGCCTTCTCGGTAGTGGCGCCCGCCCTGTGGAATGCCCTCCCAGCAGATGTCAAGGCAATAAACAACTATTTTACTTTTAAAAGACAACTGAAGCCAGCCCTGTTTAGGGAAGTTTTTAATGTCTGATGCTGTATTGTTTTTAATATTCGGTTGGAAGCCGCCCAGAGTGGCTGGGGAAACCCGGCCAGATGGGCAGGGTATAATTAATAAATTATTATTATTATATTATTATATCTCTGTCGCTTGCCCCCTCCCTCCTGCTGACCCCTTCCTCACCAGCTTGTTCGCCCCCTCCTTCCCTCCCCTCTCTTACCTTAGCTGCCTTCGGCCACCAGCTAAGGAGATGCTGTGTCTGCAGACGATGCAAGTCTGGCTGGCCCCAGGAAGGCCGCACAAGGCCTGGTGGCCACTGGAAACAACACAAGGCCTAGCATGGCACAATAAAAATCTATTTACATATTTTGAAAAATGAAAAAATAAACCAAAACCTGGACACACATCATGTAAAATGCAAAGGTTTGCCCAGATGGGCCTCCAAAAAGAGAACATGATGACATAATGCAATTCTAGACTGCATCAACAAAAGTCAAGTGTCCAGATCAAGGGAAGTAACAATAGCATCCCATTCTGCCTTGGTCAGACCACAGCTGGAATACGTGTCCAAGTCTGGGCACCACAATTTAAGAAGGATGTTGACAAGCCTGGAAGGTGTGCAGAGGAGGGTGATCAAGGGTCTGGAAACCAAGCCTTATGAGGAACGGTTGAAGGAGCTGGGTATGTTTAGCCTGGAAAAGAGGAGACTGAGAGGAGATAGGATAGGTAAAGGGACACCTGACCATTAGGTCTAGTCACAATGACTCTGGGGTTGCGGCACTCATCTCGCTTTATTGGCCAAGGGAGCCGGCTTCCGGCCAGCATGACTAAGCCGCTTCTGGCAAACCAGAGCAGTGCATGGAAATGCTGTTTACCTTCCCGCCAGAGTGGTACCTATTTATCTACTTGCACTTCGTGCTTTTGAACTGCTAGGTTGGCAGGAGCTGGGACCGAGCAGCGGGTGCTCACCCCATCGTGGGGATTCAAACTGCCGACCTTCTGATCTACAAGCCCTAGGCTCTGTGGTTTAACCCACAGTGCCACCCAAGTCCCGGAGATAGGATAGCCATCTTCAAATATCTCAAGAGCTGCCACATGGAAGAGGGAACAAGCTTATTTTCTCCTGCTCTGGAAGGTAGGACCTGAACCTATGTATTCAAGTTACAAGAGAGGAGATTCCGACTAAACATCAGGAAGAACTTTATGACAGTAAGAGCTGTTTGACAGTGGAACGGTCTCCCTTAGGAGGTGGTGGACTCTCCTTCCTTGGAGATTTTTAAGCAGAGGTTGGATGGCCATCTGTCATGGATGCTTTAGCTGAGTTTCCTGCATTGCAAGGGGGTTGGATGAGAAGATCCTTGGGGTCCCATCCAACTCTACATTTCTATGATTCTTTGATTTCCCCAAGGCACAAGGCCAGTTGTATTAAATAATAAATCAGAGATATTGGAAACTCTCCTTAGAACTGTTGATACAATGCGGCAAGTGTAACATATAAGGCAGCTTGGGTATAAAAGAATTTCTGTTTGTTCTCTGGAAGAGGGGAATGTGGCGATAATAGATATGCATTATATTCTAGGGAGGCGCTTCTACACATTCCTATGAACAGTGCAAACAGGAAATACAGAAGTAATCATATCATTGCAGAAGTACTTCCTCTTACAGGATTGAGGTTTAAACCGCAGTTTCCATTGCTAGTGCTACCAGTCAATTAAGACTAGGAACAGAAGCCAAAATGGGGGCTACAAGTCCAATGAAACATTTAAGTTCCAGGTGACCAATGCTGAGGTTCAGATAATCAATCATCTGCAATCCCACCCCCCAAAAATATGTTCACGAATAAGGAACAAAACTACAGGACTTCAAAGAGCCTTACTTTTAATTTATCTTTGAGTTTATTTCACAAGAAAGAAATTTACACCAGTAAGTGCCCGTATCTTTGAATAATGTACATTGGAATGATGCCTAACAGCACAGTCCTATACCTGTCTTATTCAGAATCAAGTCCCATTGAATTCGTAAAGGCGTATAGAATTGCAATCTAAGAATTACTTTGCCTTTCTGTATCCCATTTCTTTCAAGACTGGCAATCTTCTGTTGTATGACTGTTTCCCTGCCCACTTCTAATCACTGCTCAAGCGATTTCCGCATTGAAATATTTTTCCTGCCCTCAGCAAAGATTGAAGATAAAAGCAGAATCCAGCTAAAAATGTTGCTTGATGAGATTTTTTTTAAATAAAAAAAAATCATCTAGGCTTTAAGTAAAAATATAGTTTCTATTTTACCTTAATTTGCATGGAACTCAAATAATACCAAGTGAGTAGGTTCTTTTCTTTGTTTTCAAAGCCCTGGAAAGAAATCAAATACTCCTCTGCACATTTCTTTTCTTCTTCTTCTGGTAACATCATCTCCAGACAAAACATAACAACAAGAGCTGTTTGCCTGGCATCTTCGAGTTTCAGAGCAGCACCTGGTTTCTATTTGGAAATGACATGAGAAGTTCCGATTCTGTGCTCAGCGTTTAATGGAAGCCATGTGGCTGTAAATCAGAGCAGGGCTGGGCAGGGGCCTAAGATCTTCCAAATGCCCCTAATTAAAGTGAGGAAAGTAGTCACCTTCTCCTGCAGCAGTTGAAAAGTATTCAGGTTAATAGTAATAATAAAAAAGCTGGCATGAAGTGAGGACCGATACTCCCTCAAAATAACTTGCCTTGAGATGAAATGGCGTCCTATCAAAAAGAGGGACATTCCGGGATCAAATCAGAAACCGGGACAGCTTCTGTAAATCCAGGACTGTCCCTGGGAAATAGGGACACTTGGAGGGTCTGGTATTTCCTAATGCAGGCATGTCCAACAGGTAGATTGTGATCTACTGGTAGATAACTGGACGTCTGTGGTAGATCACTGGTAGATCACTGGCTGCCCCCAAAGAAGCAACTTTGGCTCCCCTGAAAAACTTTGGTTCCCCTAAAGAAAGCTCAACAACTTTGACCTGAACCCCCAAGTTTTTAACTCTGTCCAGTAGCACCTTAGGTAAAGGTAAAGGGACCCCTGACTATTAGGTCCAGTCGTGGCCGACTCTGGGGTTGCGGCGCTCATCTCGCTTTATTGGCCGAGGGAGCCAATGTACAGCTTCTGGGTCATGTGTCCAGCATGACTAAGCCGCTTCTGACGAACCAGAGCAGTGCATGGAAACGCCGTTTACCTTCCCGCTGGAGTGGTACCTATTTATCTCCTTGCACTTTGACGTGCTTTCGAACTGCTAGGTTGGCAGGAGCAGAGACTGAGCAACGGGAGTTCACCCTGTCATGGGGATTCGAACCGCCAACCTTCTGATCGGCAAGTCCTAGGCTCTGGGAGACCAACTAAGTTTGTTCTAAGAGTCGGAAGAGGTCATGAAGAGTCGGACATGACTAAATGACAAGAAGTTTGTTCTTGGTATGAGCTTTCGTGTGCCTGAAGAAGTGTGCATGCACATCAAAGCTCATACCAAGAACAAACTTAGTTGGTATCTAAGGTGCTACTGGACATTTTTTTTTCTTACTGCATCAGACCAACACGGCTACCTACCTGAGTTTTTAACTCTGTGAGTAGATCGCAGTCTCTTAGGAGTTGGCCACCCCTGTTAACTAATAGGTTCATCTGGCCAGGCTTTAAGGAGAACCAGAGACAGCCCCCCCATATTATCAAAGGGCAGCTCATAACCATTCATTGCAGTGCACTCCAACTCCCCCTGGAAGCAGCAACGATTCTCATGATCCTCCTTACGGACTTGGCAGCTGTTTCCACTGACTCCACACAGCCAGGATTTTCAGCACTTGATGTGTGGTAATGATGTGCTCAATTGCTATTTGTAACCCTCAGTCGGGGAAAGGGAGTGGGGGAGCCTTCTCTTTGATCTGCAGACCTGCACATCCTTGAAAGCTAGCCTATTGTACAAATTAGAAATGTCTGCAACCTGAAGCCCTGGCTGGTCTTGCCAACTCTTAGCATGCTTGGCACTGGGACAATATTATTTTTTATTTGTAAGGTCTGCCCTTTGGTGACATCCCCTCCTTCCCACCCCCCATCTTCACCCCAGTTCCTTCACCCACATAATTTACTAGAGGTTAAAAACCCACCAGGCATGCAGGCAACTTTATACTGTAACACAACTTCTTGGAAAGCTGAGTGCGCTGGCAGGGATCCAGCAGGGAAACTCACAAAGCTTCCAGTGTTTCCTCTTGCAGGAAAGCTGGAAACGGGTCCTGAATGCTTTGCTGTCCCCCCTCCTCCCCATCTCTTTCAGTGGCATCAAGCTGACATTTATGGTCCTTGGCTGTCTGCTCCATGGCATGTTGGAACAGGGGAGGGGAAACAGAGGCAACTGGCCTGCATGTTATTTTCATTTTGGAAAACAAATAGCCCTCTGGATTCAGTAACACCGAGCAGGGATCTTTAACTGTAAAATGCACAGTTAATTGTGGGAAATAATTCCTTTGCACAAGGCTAATTTCGGGCAGAGCTCTGAGCAACACTAGGAATGCCCAACTACAGTGATGTGGGTTTTCCTGGAAAACGTGGAATTGGGAAAAAATAATAATTGGATATTTTATTTTATTGCAAATTAAGACTAACATGCACAGGAGATTTGCATCAGAAAATGTTTGGGAGTCCTAGAAAGTGATCTAGTTTAGCATGTTTATTTTAATTTAAAATTGTTGAAACTGCCAGGCTCGTATAATGGACATAATTAGCATCCTTTCATGTTACCAATGGAAGTGGAAAATTTACCGGGGTGTGTGTGTGTGAAGATTTTCCACTATCCCGTTGCTGCCAACCCATATCATAGGTAACGTTGGGGAAGAAATTATATGCACTTTGCATTTAAAGGCAAACATAGACCATCATCACTTTCCCAAGCAGCGTGTGAACCTTTGACAATCACATTTCTCCAAACTGTACATGTACTAGGGTAAAATGTGAATAAGGATAATTATATTACCGAAAATAACATACAAAAATGTGTTCTGTTTGGGGAAATTGCATTGGGAAAACGTATGCATTGGGCAAAATTGCATACAATAATGTAATTTTAGGAAAATTCAGACCAAAAATGCTGGTGAATTTTCTTCAGGACTTTAAAAAAAATTGCAAACTGATGTGGAGATTTGGTGAATTTTAAAATGGAAAAAAGAAGAAACAGAGAAACTGAAATTTACTGATTCGCCCATCATCAAGGCAATCATATCACTTCTCTGTCTTATGCCTAGAGCATCCACACCCATCCTTATTATGGATATTTTAGTTTCTTTATCCTGTTAAAAGGGATGCGGGTGGTGCTGTGGTGTAAACCACTGAACCTTGGGTTTGCTGATTGGAAGGTCGGCGGTTCGAATCCCCACGATGGGGTGAGCTCCTGTTGTTCTGTCCCAGCTCCTGCCAACCTAGCAGTTCAAAAGCACACCAGTGGGAAGGTAAATGGCGTTTCCGTGTGCTGCTCTGGTTTCGCCAGAAGCGGCTTAGTCATGCTGGCCACATGACCCGGAAAAACTGTCTGCGGACAAATGCCGACTCCCTCGGTCAGTAAAGCGAGATGAGCGCCGCAACCCCAGAGTCATTCGCGACTGGACTTAACTGTCGGGGGTCCTTTACCTTTTTATCTTGTTAAAGGCTGTGCAAATCAGCAATTCTAATTCTAATCGCTAAGATGGCTTCCTCATTGATGGCTAGAGGTTGTCTGCTTAAGTGTGTTAAATATGTTAAATGGTTTGGTGGCTAGTGCCTCGTGCACACATCTAAATTACTTGGCACTAGAAGGCAACCAGCAGATTAAACCAGCAAAGAAGAAGAAATCTGAGTTTTGCAGCAAGACGGCTGAAGGATAAACTCCAAGGATCTGTTGCTTGCATTTGCGGGATATGGGGATGTCTGCCTGTGTGCTTGCCTTTTCTCTCTCAATGTCATATTATGCATTTTGCATTGTATATAAGCAGGCATACTTTATTGATAATAAAAAACAACAACCCATAATTCCCTGTAAGTTGCTTCACACAGGGAAACTGGCCTTGCAGGGTGGCGATGGAATGAACACCCAGAAGCGAATTATGGGCATTGCAGTCACGGCACTCCCATAACGCATCTGTGTTTTTAGATAGCATCTCTCCCTCCTTTGTTTTTCCATAATTTTGGCTTCATGAGAGAATCCCTGCCCTGCCACACTGACTGCAGTCACTACCCAAGCGAAACACAGAATAATTGCGCAGAAATGCAACAATGATGGTTCCTTTCATGCTAGAGTAAACTTCAAAGCAAGCTTCCACGTGGCCTCCAGAAAGCTCAAGATCTGCTTTTTGGTGTCTTGGCCCTGTGTCATGCTTTGAAGCTGTGCTTTTCATCATCAAGAGTATTAGGCTCTCTTTTGACCTTCCCACTTGTAACTTACCGGAATTGCCAGATCAGATTAAACCAGAGGTCCACTTTGCAGGACACAATCTCCCTCATACTGGCTCTTTCCATCTGCTTCAACAGATATTTTGACATTAAAGAAAACTGCCTTGGATTGCTCGTGCAAATTCTGCCTTGTGCATTAGTGCTTATTAAAAATCAGGGAAGAGGTGCATTTTGCAAAATGGTTTTAGCCCCCACAAAAAACCATCCAGCCCTTTCTGGTGATTTTTCAGAGCTGGATAATCAATCATTCCACAGAGGCCCAAGAATGTAAGGGAATTGTTTGTATTTTAAATTTCTATCCTACTCTTTCTCCAGGGAGACAAACACGAAAAAGTTAAAGCGATACTATTAAGTTCTTATTGGCTATACAGTGGTACCTTGGTTTTTAAACTTAATCCATTCCGGGAGTCCATTTGACTCCCGAAACTGTTCAAAAACCAAGGCGCAGCTTCCGATTGGCTGCAAGAGCTTCCTGCACTCAAGCGGAAGCTGCGTCAGATATTCAGCTTCCGAAAAGCGTTCACAAACCGGAACACTTACTTCCAGATTTGCAGCATTCGGGAGCCGATTTGTTTGACAACTAAGCCGTTCAGGAACCAAAGTACCACTGTACTTGCATTTATTCCAGATTTTAATAACTGCATTCTGAATTTCACTGTTTGCAGTTTTCTCACTTTTGCTTAACCACATCCAACCTATTCACCCAAAGCTAGCGCTTTTTTGTTTTCATCTGGAGTGTGCTCGAGCAGGCTTCTGGCATCTTCCCAGTAGGTGCCATTGCAGGCCAACAGCCCCCCCCCCCGCCGCCGCCATTGCGTACTTCTGAGAAGCCCAAAATGAAAATTTCAAGTCAAAACGGAAGCTGGCCAGTGTGCAAGACTACACCGTATTTTTACATCTATGACTTCCACCTAGCTCCTAGCCACTCCTAGCCATGAATAGTCAACCTACGGGGTGGGGCCAATTAATATTTCCTTTTCTTCAATCCATCTCCCGTCTAGCAGCTTTGAGCTTTCGAGCCAAGCCTCTACCATTGCACATGTGCATGTTTGTGTGTGGCCCCTTCTGAGCTGCACCAGCCATCTGTCTGAATTTAAGAGAGGGGGGGCATTTATTTGACCAGAACCACAACCAGGGGCAACCCCCAAATCAGCTAGGGAGACATAGTTTTTAGCACTTCTGCAGGTAGTGAACTTGGCTGTTGCCAAACAGACATCTGTTCAGGGCTGTCCTGAGTCACTTACTGTAACAGATTCCGGCACCTATTTTTCTTGGAAAAAAGCATGGCCCTTTGCCAATCTCCTGGTGCACACACACATCTATGGAGGTATAGCCTTATTTTTCTGCTATCGCTGTTTGGTTTTTTGGTTTTTTTTAGCTGCCTGTCATAGTGCCAACTTGCTAAGGTACCAAGATACACACCGTCAAGCCGATGTTAATTGCTAAGCTTCATCACTTCATTCCGCTTCATGGTTGCCCAGCAAAATAACAGTTCACTACGCTGGTTGAGAAACTCAGTCATTTCTTGGAGGTAGTGGGGTTATTTGACCAAACCGGGAAAAATAACATTTAGAAATAACATTTAAAAGCTCTGTTATTCCGTAAGACTTGGGTTCCTAGTAAGGCTGAACATAATGGCACTGTCATCCATCAGGTTTATGTCTCCCCTCAGTAAAAAATATAGCTGGGCAGTTGTGTGCTCTACGTGACCTTCACATACCCTTCCTGTATGGCAGCAGAGCAGTGGGCTTTTCAACAAGGGACTTATTGTTCTCCCTCACTGGACGAACCTCACCCGGTAGGAATATTGAGCCATGCTTCACTGAGTGCCAGACTTTTTTTTTTTTTAACAACTCTATTTAAAAGTAAAAGTGCTTCTTTTTGAATTTTCATAACTTTCAAGGCCCCCTTTGCCATTTTTTTTAACAGACTAGTTGCAAAAAGCTACTTTCCGCTCATTGCAGGTACTGTTTATAACTCTCCTGCTCAGCGAACAATACTGTATAGCAAGCTTGCAACTTATGCACATTTACGGTAACTTGTGCTTATTCAACTTTACAAACGTGGAAATTTATTTTGAAGGGGGCTGGAAAGGGGGCAGGGTTCAACCGGGTGTTGAAATTTTGTGCCCCCTAACAATTTTGTGCCGGGGGCAACTGCCCCTTTGGTCCCTCCCTGCATGCTTTGCCATTTCATCGGTGGAAGTCCTGCACACAGACTTTTGCCCCTCCTCCTCTTGCACCCCACAAAAAAGGCTCTGGAGAGGGTCCCCCCAGAACAGCATGTGGGGAAAAGAGTGAGGGGGTGTCATTCTATCTGGCAAGCTGCAAAGCATTTGCAGACAGAACGACTGGAAAGGTGTGGTATTGGATTCCATCTCTCAGATTTGAAAAAGAAGAAAAGCAACTATTCAATAAAATATCTCAACATTTTTTTTGGGGGGGGGGAGATTACTAGAGCATGCACCCGTGTCTACTAATTTTCAGCTTGCGAGCCACACACCTCAACCAAATGAAGAAGTTACTTTTCACCAATATGCAGAGGAAGATACGACTGGGCAGCTGAAAAACAAAAACAGCATATATCCTGACTGCAAATTTGCCAGACATCTGAGGCTGACCTGAGCAGTTCAGGTTTGTGCTGTTATTCCCACCAGGGAAGCTAGAAACTGCTGTCAAGTTTACATGCTACTGTCAAGATGGGATGTCTAGGGACAACTGGCAAATCTAACTTGGCTACTAGCAAATTTATGGATCGCTGGTAACTTTGACCATAAACATATTCTCCGAGACTAGATACACTTTCACAAATACTTTACCTCCACGTCAGCAACAAGTTAAACCTGCCAGGTCTCAGACTTCCGAGCCCCAGGAAGAGATGCAATTGTGTGGCAAGACCCTCAAGCCGACCCCCCATTTGGGTAAATAAATTCACACAAAGGATATTTTGTTTAAGGTTTTTGGGCAAAAATTTGGCCACAACTTTATTGATTACAGGAATGAGAGCGGTATTGGCTTAGGCATGGGCAAGACTGTATCTGACTCCTGCCCCCTTTGCAGGAAGTCTGTAAGGGTAAACCACCCAAAGGGAAATTGCTTCGGGGGAACTCGCCTGCATCTCCCCTGGTGTTCCCAGAGGCCTGGCATGGCCCTCACCCTTCAAGCGGACTTCGGACAGAACCAGGCCCCGGCTTCCTTTTGTGGAATACCCTTGAAATGGAGGGGCAGGCAATGGCCAACCTCCCCTCCCCCATTCACCTTAAGCCAATGCCTAACCACCAAACCTTACAAAGTTGTGATGATTGCTAAGAGGTAGGCAAAAACCAACTGGCCTGTGTCAATTTGCCAAATGGAAAAAATTCCTACCTGGTCCCCAACTCAAGACGCGGAACCAACCAAAGTCCAAAGCAAGGCCAAAGGATCTAAATTAATGGGAGGTTGGGCGGGTGTTCGACAGTGCGAAGCAGGAGACTGGCACACGTCGCGCTGCCACTTTTATACTTTCCCCCACTATCACCCTTTGACATGATTGGGCAATAGCCCTGGGTGATTGTGGTGCCACCCCGGCGTGAGGGCAATAGCTCCACCCACGCCAGGGTGGGGGGAACCAGGTTGAGAGCCTGCCCTATTAAGATGATCCCATTTGCTTTCCTATTCTCTGCTGTTTGGGCAACCTTGCCAATAGCACAGTTTAGAGGCTAATTTTGTCCTCTGTCTGAGGGCTGCTTTGTATGAAGATTTCACCTTGTCACGGGGGCAATAAAACCCACAACATTGCCACATCAGAGTCAACATTTTAATAAACTGTCCCCCTTTAAGAAAAGAAAAAAGAAGAGGCATCTGTTGCTCCTATCTGTTTTTTAAAAGGGTTTTATTGTAATATTCATGTGCATAGTGTGTTTTCTTATAGGCTTGCGAACATTTTTAAGCTGTTGCAAGATGGCCTGAGGGTTGCGGCAGTAACAGAAGAATGGGCTATATGGTTTCAAATGAAAAAATAGCTTTTTAAAGGGTTTCTTAGCCCTGGTGGCTTTAACCCTTTTCACATGGAAGCAATGTTAGGCAGCGGTTGACCCTATGGCGTTAAGGTGGCAAAGTCACAGTGAGAGCAACTACCTCTGAAGTCTGTTCATCCATTCTTGGGCAGGAAATTTTGTGAGCAGTCCCCAGGTCCCTGTCTGTGAACCAGCCTATTGCAGGCTGGATTGAGGGCTTTCCCCTGCTCATGGGACCAACTTGATCAATAGCAGCGCTTGGCCCTACCAGAAGCATTTTTACTTGGTATAATAGGTCAGGACATTAATAGGCAAGATGTTAAATTGTTTTTATATGCAACAACTGCGGCAAGAGTATTGTTAGCCCAGAAATGGAAACAAGAAGAAATTCTGACGAAAGAAGAATGGCAGATGAAATTAATGGACTATGCAGAATTGGACAAAATGACAGGAAGGATTCACAACCTGCGGGACCAGAGATTAACAGAAGATTGGAAGAAGTATAGGAATTATTTGAAGAGCAACTGTGATCAACAAATTACGCTAGTAGGACTACAAGAAGTTTTGTAAGGAGAAATATACGAAGTGCTACACAGTAGAAAAAGATGGAGATATTGGTTATGAGTTTGAAATGTAATGGGGAAGATAAGAAATGTATACTGAGAGATTAGATTGGAAAATTTTCAGACAGTCAGACAGGATTGATGGAAGTCAAAATTTTGAATAAAATGTAAAAGTATGTTTAATTACTGTTGAAAATGATATGTTTAAAAAACTAATTATAATATATATATATATATATATATATATATATATATATATATAAGCAGCGCTTGGCCCCGCGCCCAGGGCAAGGATAAATTCCTGGAGGATAAATTCCTGGAGGAAGAACTGTGAGGGGAGGGACTCCATCAGGCAAGGCCTTCTTCCACCTGCCTTGCCCCACCCTCCAGTCTCTGCTTCTCAGTTTGTATTGTGTTATTTTATGCACTGTGGTTTGCTGTTGTTTCATTGATTGTAGTTTCAAAATTATTTATTGTAATTGTTAAGAGTGGGTTTCTGTTTAATTTTTATATGCTGATATTATTATTCTATACTATTCTAATGATTGTTGAATGTTACTTTATTTGATGTAGATTGCTTATTTTAAAGCTGTTTTATTATCTCATTTTTGTATTGTATTAGTTTGTTATAAGGTGTACATTCTTTGTTTCTTCAGCTTGTAAACCACCTTGAGTATTGTAAGATAGAAAGGCAGTACAGTGGTACCTCAAGTTACATACACTTCAGGTTACAGATGCTTCAGGTTACATACTCCGCTAACCCAGAAATATTACCTCAGGTTAAGAACTTTGCTTCAGGATGAGAACAGAAATTGTGCTCCGGCGGTGCGGCAGCAGCAGGAGGCCCCATTAGCTAAAGTGGTGCTTCAAGTTAAGAACAGTTTCAGGTTAAGAACGGACCTCCAGAACGAATTAAGTACTTAACCCGAGGTACCACTGTATACAAATTAAAAGTAATGATGATGATGATGATGATGAATGCAGGGGTTAGCAGAACTTAACGTGATGGTTGCAGGCATGTGTCTTCCAAGGCCATTTGCTGTCAATCAGCTGTAAAGTAGATGTGCTGAACTGCCTGCCCTACCTCTCGGCATTGTTCTCTTTGAAAGTTTTACTTCCAGCCACTGGAGCTCACTTCGGAAAATGTGAGCAGCTGGCAGGGTGAGGTCTGCAGGGCAGAAGAGTTCAGAACCTCCCACTTTTCTGCTTGAAATCACCCCCCATTTCCCTCCAGCTTTACAGCTGATTGGCAGCCATCTGCATTTAGAGACTGGTCTGGTTCCACCATCTCCAGCTGAGCCATCGGTATACTTCCTCCCAGAGCCAATTCTGGATCTCTGCGTTCCAGCACATTCCATTATGATTCTGTCGGTTCACTTTGCTCCGTGTTCTGCTCAGTGTGCCTTACAGTTTTACTTTGGGGAATTTCTAGAATTAATTTTGGAGTTAATTGAAAGCTTGACGCTTGACAGGCTGCCAAGGTGAATACAGATTAAATCGGTGCAATCCAAAATATTGATGCGATCACATCAGGATTCCTTGATGTGCTGTGATTTAATCCATACACACATCCACTATGGTGGTGGGGAGGGGGTGGGGGAGCAGAAAGAAAGAGAAATCTCTGTGGCAAACCGTGCATGTACAGCTGAGTGAACAAAGTATGGGATCAAAAGCAGAAAACGGCAGATCACTAAAATACTGACAGCACTCCCAAAGCAAGATGAGATCACAGAACACTATAAATCTGGGGAGAAATGGCGGGGAGGATAATTTAATAAGAGTCCCTTAATTCTGATTTCAGATTCTGTACTTTGATATAGATCCCAAGGCACAACTATCTCGTCAAGATCTGAAGAGGTCCGTATGTCACATCCAGCACATTTCTCCTTTAACATTTTCAACATTCCTATCCCCACAAGTCTTCTAAAGATTTTTAAGGGACACAACTCCAAGTTGCTCTCCCATATTTCCTTCGTATTGGATGAGAGGTGTATTTTGCGCTAATGATATGTGAGGAACCACCCCTCAGCCTGGCAGTTCTGAAGAGCATTTTTCAGGGCTTTTGTGATCAATGCCCATCTCAGGCTTCCTTCCATCATTTTCCCTCTCACTGTTTTTCCTCTCACTGACTCACATCTGTCCGCCCTTTGGCTCACCTCACCCATTAGCTTTCATCCTCCCTTTCAGATGAGGTGATTCATGATCTCATTTTTGGAATGTGTCATCTTGCCGTGTGACCTCTGCTCCAATGGCGAGGAGCTTGAAGAAGTTTACATTTCTTCAAGAACTCAGAGGGCCAATCTTGGTGACCTGGAAACTACAACTAATCCAGTAGGTGGCAGCTAGACTGGTGACTGGGAGTGGCCACCGAAACGATATAACACAGGTCCTGAAACACCTACATTGGTTCCCAGTACGTTTCCGAGCACAATTCAAAGTGTTGGTGCTGACCTTGAAAGTCTTAAATGGTCTCGGTCCAGCATACCTGAAGGAGCGTCTCCACCCCTATCGTTCTGCCCAGACATTGAGGTCCAGGGCCGAGGGCCTTCTGGTGGTTCCCTCCCTATAAGAAGCGAAGTTACAGGGAACCAGTCAGAGGGCCTCCTTGGTAGTGGTGCCCGCCCTGTGGAACGCCCTCTCATCAGATGTCAAGGAAATAAACAACTATCTGACTTTCAGAAGACATCTGAAGGCAGCCCTGTTTAGGGAAGTTTTTAATGTTTGATATTTTATTGTGCTTTTAATATTCTGTTGGAAGCTGCCCAGAGTGGCTGGGGAGGCCCAGCCAGATGGGCGGGGTATAATTAATAACTTATTCTTATGCTTATGTTTATTATCTTTTCCTCTGCAACCTGCCCCCCGAACCAATTTTCTGTTTAAATACTAGCTCTTTTATCATTGACCTGGAAAGGCAAGGGTCAAGCTGGCAGTAAAAACAAACCATCCATAAAGTGTGGCCATCAATACTCCATCCATAGCTGCCTAGACATTACAAAAAGGGTATTAGCTTTCATCTTATGGCCTAATATCAACTAGGTATGAGACTGGAAGGCCCTGATCTGAAAACAAAATGGCTGCAAAGCCCACATAAAATGAATGGGACTTGTGACGAGAATCTTAACCACAAAGGGACATTTTCATTTCCTTTCCCTGTTGTAAGTGGGAAAGGACTTTGGTGGGCAGAATAACAAACAAAATAAGCATGGTATTTATATTAATAGGTTAAAAAAAATATTTACCAAAATGTGAACAGAACTTCAAAGCCTTCCAGTAATACTTCAAACCTGATAAGGTAAAGGTAAAGGGACCCCTGACCATTAGGTCCAGTCATGGCCGACTCTGGGTTTACGATGCTCATCTCGCTTTATTGGCCAAAGGAGCTGGCCTACAACTTCCAGGTCATGTGGCCAGCATGACTAAGCCGCTTCTGGCGAAGCAGAGCAGCGCACGGAAACGCTGTTTACCTTCCCGCCGGAGCAGTACCTATTTATCTACTTACACTTTGACATGCTTTCGAACTGCTAGGTTGGCAGGAGCAGGGACTGAGCAACAGGAGCTCACCCCATTGTGGGGATTCGAACTGCCAACCTTCTGATCAGCAAGTCCTAGGCTCTGTGGTTTAACCCACAACGCCACCCGCGTCCCTTCTAACCTGATATATTTTCCCAAAAACCTTTCTTCTCCCTGCAGTTAGTTAGTGAGACATCTGAAATATATTGGAAATGACCCAGAGCCCAGCAGACAGAGATTACTTGTTCTCTTCTGCAAATGCAAGTGTGCTGTGTCAGCTCTGGGATTCCCTACTGTACACATGGATCATTTCCCAATTCAAAAGCCCTTCTGAATTATGGCCATGAAATCAACAAGACTTTCAAAAATGTGTTTGGAATCAGTGTGCAAACCAATTTAGATGCTGACATGCCATCACATGGAATTCAGAAGAGAGCCCCTGTTTCATTAGGTGATAAAAACAGCTGCCTAAATTGATAAATAAGGCCAAGTCAGAGAGTTGGTGTGGTCTAGACTCTAGTGGACAGTGTTTGTTTTGAACAAAGAAGACCTAGATTCACATTCTAGTCTTGAAACTCAATGGATGACCATCATCCCTGGCATCTGTTCACTGAAGGATGTGGCATGCCTTCCGACATTTCACCAATGAAAATAGGGGCATCCTATTCTATTATTATTATTATTATTATTATTATATCCCATCCATCTGACTGGCTTGCTCCAGTCACTCTGGGCGGCTTGCAACATATAATAATAAAAATAATAATACAATATTAAAGATATCAGAATGTTGGACACTTTTATTGAAATGTGTCTGAGTTGATGACTGGACGGTTTAGGGTTGCCATATCTTGAAGAGCAAAAAAAGAGGGCAGCCCGAGCCTGCTGCCAGCCTGGGCCGGGGAGAGGCGTGTGGGCACAGGCAACTGCACATGTATGCCTCTTTTCCTGGCTCACGCTGGCAGCAGCTGTGGCGTGCAGAGCATCCCAAGCCCGAAAAACCTGATATTTCCTTTAAAATGTAAAAATCTGCCTGGATGGGCATGTTGGTCCTCCGAAAGAGGACACGTCCAGGTTTTCCCAGACTTATGGCACCCCTAGGAGTGTTTACAACATGGTTAGGCAAACTAAGGCCCGGGGGCCAGATCCGGCCCAATCGCCTTCTCAATCCGGCCCACGAATGGACTGAGAATCAGCGTGTTTTTACATGAGTAGAATGTGTGCTTTTATTTAAAATGCACCTCTGGGTTATTTGTGGGGCCTGCCTGGTGTTTTACACGAGTAGAATGTGTGCTTTTATTTAAAATGCATCTCTGGGTTATTTGTGGGGCATAGGAATTCGTTCATTCCCCCCCCCCCCCCAAAAAAAAATCTAGTCCGGCACCCCACAAGGTCTGAGGGACAGAGGACCGGCCCCCTGCTGAAAAAGTTTGCTGACCCCTGGTTTACAATATCTAAACTCTGCCCCCACCTGCTCCCCCCCCCCAGTAACCTTAAACTTAGCTGTTCTGGCTCCCAAAGTAGAAATGAGGATGCAGTGAAGGAAACAAATGAATACTAAGTGCATATATGACATTTGCAGCGCATTCCTGGTCTGGCATTAATTTCTTTACTACTAACAAACAAAGGAGCCCCAGTAGTCTTAGATCCAGCATTAGAAAGGGGCCAAGGCATAACGATTTGCCAAAGGTTTCCCACATTGCCAATGGGTACGGCAAAATTTGCGCCATGGAGGAATTTCCTATGTTAAGGGATGGTGATTAACAATAGACAGTCCCGTGTTTGTTATGTATTGCATGCGAACAATAAAATAATCTATTTCCCAAGCACATGTACTGTATAAATATGCTAATGTTTACAATGAATACAGTGAAACAGAGTCCTACTTCGATGGCCTCCGAAAAGTCAAGGCCAGCTGCTCTGTGACAGCAGGGACCCTGACGGATCCCCTCCACACAAGAAGGTCAGGGAATGCTAATGAGACATTTAGCTACAAGTGCCGCCGACTGACATTTTGTTGAAAGAGGGTCTCAGGAAGAGGGCAATTTAATGATCCTACGAAAATGAGCATCGCAACAGCGATTCCAAAAATGCCTGCCTTTTTTCCCTTCGTTTCCTTCAAGAGAATGATTGCCTTTGTTGGTTCAGGGCAGAGAGCTTCCTGAGCATTCGGTTACTTTCAGAATGTTTTATGCCAAAGGAAAATATATTTCAGGCTCTCCGGCTTCTTTCTGTCAGGCAAGGAGAAATTAAGCAATACACTATTTCAAAGAGGGTGGACAGATGCAAAGGATGTCCGGCCCCCTGGTCCTTTAAATAAGGGGCGTAGAACTATTGAAAGGAGCTGTTTTTTGCACCTTAAGGTAAAAGGTAAAGGTAAAGGTACCCCTGCCCGTACGGGCCAGTCTTGCCAGACTCTAGGGTTGTGTGCTCATCTCACTCTATAGGCCGGGAGCCAGCGCTGTCCACAGACACTTCCGGGTCACGTGGCCAGCGTGACAAGCTGCATCTGGCGAGCCAGCGCAGCACACGGAATGCCGTTTACCTTCCCGCTAGTAAGTGGTCCCTATTTATCTACTTGCACCCGGAGGTGCTTTCGAACTGCTAGGTTGGCTGGCGCTGGGACCGAGCAATGGGAGCGCACCCCGCCGTGGGGATTCGAACCGCTGACCTTTCGATCGGCAAGTCCTAGGCGCTGAGGATTTACCCACAGCGCCACCCGCGTCCCACTTTTTGCACCTTACTTCTAGATAAACTAGGGTCGTCATATTTCAAAAGGTGAAAATCGGGGGGGCGGGGGCGGCAAACAGAGGCTTGGGAGGCAAGATGCACACCCACCAGCCATATGGTTGGCAGGGTGCAGCTTCCATCCTAAGTCTTTGCGGGGATCGCTCCTCCCGATGAGGCTTGGGAGGGAAGCTGCACACCCGCCAGCCTTATGGCGGGCATGCAGGGAAAGGGGAGGCCACCGGCAAAGCCATGCAGCTCCTCCACTTGCTGGGGCGCCCCTGAGAGGCCGGCACCCTGGCACAACGCACCACTAAGCCCTATGGGAAAGACGGCTCTGCGCTTTGCAAGGGCTCACGGAACAGCTGTTTCCCACGAGTCCATCATACAGAGAGAATACCAGGCAAAATGTTGCCCAGCATTTTGCTGTAATCTATGAGCCACAGCGCCACCGAGGAATGGCGTTCCTTTCTCCCTCCATAATCATACCCAAATCTGAATGCTAAATTTGAATCATGCTCTTCCCTCAGTATGAGGGAAGGAAGGAAAAACAGAAAGGAAGAAAAACAGAAGATGTCATTTGCTTCTTTTGATTCCCACCCTAAGCCTGAAACAACACGCTCGGCTGTGCTAGCGAGAGGCCCACTGCAGAGAGTCTGGTCCTGAAATACTTTATGAAGTGTGCGCTTTGAGTGCTCTTCGTTTCGTTCTGTATTAATATGATGCTCGTTGACAGCAAAGAGATGTAAAAACCCGTTGGCTCTGTAGGGTTCTTCCCCCCCCCCCTTTAATGCATGTATATGAATGGGGAAAGCAGGAAGATACCAATTAGAAACACCGGGTTCAATTTATTCAACAGGAAAAAAATTTTGTAGAAAGGATTAGTAGAGAAAGGAGAGCAGGGAAATGAGAACAGCCCATGTCAAGCTCAGATGGAAGGCAGACCTGGCCGGCCTAGCTGCTATCTCAGCAATGAGAAGGCCGGCTGCTCTTTTCTTTTTCCTTTTTCAAAATGTTATCATGTTCTCCTCATTAGAGATGCATGTTCCTGGTGCCTCTCGGCCATAGCCCACAGAGGGGAAGGGAAGGAACCATTGAGAAAATTCCTAGCCCTGCTCTATGCCTCCATTAAAAGTTAGCACATTTACGACCAGCGGACTAAGACACCCAGGGCTCTTGGATTCCTTTAAATTCACAGCTGGGCAGATATGGGCATCTTTCCGCAAGCTACAGGAAATGAAGCCTGTCTGTTAAAAGAAAAGAGCAATATTTTCACTTAGCTCGCATGCTGCTGTGCTGAAGGGTCACATTTAATCGCTAGCGACCCAGTCCCGAAATGAAGTGTGATGGAAATTGCTCAGCACCTCAATGGTTTCACCTAGCCTCTCTTTCTACCAATCACCCATCCTGTAGAAACCCAGAGGGGTTGCAACCACACTTCCCCCTCCTTGTGAATGTTTAATCAGGTGCGAGAAGCACTGAAAGGAAATTGAAATCTGCGCAAACTCAAGGGAGACGTGAGCAGAAATGGAACACCAATAACTTGCACCGCTTCCCCTGGGGTCGAACCCCGAGGAAGCACTCGAGACATTTATGAATGCAGGAAGGGATAACCAGTTGCCCCGTGGACCAAATTCAGCCCCAAAACCTTTTTCTCTGGTTTCAGGTGCTCCGACATGTCATTTGCCTATCATTTCACACAATTCTGTGTCCATGGCAGCTGTTTACCAGCTCCACCTGGTACGCAGGCTGAGACCCTACCTGCCTGAGGACTGTCTCGCCAGAGTGGTGCATGCTCTAGTTATCTCCCACTTGCACTATGCTCTAGTTATCTCCCACTTGCAATGCGCTCTATGTGGGGCTACCTTTGAAGGTGACTCGGAGACTGCAGTGAATCCAGGATGCAGCAGCTAAACTGGTGACTGGGAGTGGTGGCCGAGACCATATAACACCAGTCCTGAAAGATCTTCATTGGCTCCCAGTATGTTTCTGAGCACAATTCAAAGTATTGGTGCTGACCTTTAAAGCCCTAAACAGCCTCGGTCCTGTATACCTGAAGGAGCATCTCCACCCCCATCGTTCAGCCCAGACTCTGAGGTCCAGCACCGAGGGCCTTCTGGCGGTTCCCTCCCTGTGAGAAGTGAAGTTACAGGGAACCAGGCAGAGGGCCTTCTTGGTAGTGGCGCCCGCCCTGTGGAACGCCCTCCCTTCAGGTGTGAAGGAAATAAACAACTATTCTGCTTTTAAAAGACAACTGAAGGCAGCCCTGTTTAGGGCAGTTTTTAATGTCTGATGCTATATTGTTTTCAATATTTGGTTGGAAGCCACCCGGAGTGGCTGGGGAAACCCAGCCAGATGGGTGGGGTATAAATATATTATTATTATTATTATTATTATTATTATTATTATTATTATTATTATTATTATTTTCACAAGATATAAGTGTCCACATATATTTGCATGTAATGCTATGCTAGGGTCCATTAACTGTGAAGATTTTACAGCTAGGAGGTGGACTATATTAGGAAAACTCATCGTTCGTGATAGAGGAATACCCACGCTGGTATCTGAAGAAGTGTGCATGCACATGAAAACTTATACCAAGAACAAACATAGTTGGTCTCTAAGGTATATTTCGACTGCGTCAGACCAACACGGCTACCTACCTGAATCTATAATTTTTATACAACTTTAAGAATCAGGGCTCCCTCCACAAAGAATCATAGAATTGTAAAGTTGGAAGGACCTAGTCCAGCCCCTAGCAATGCAGGAATCTTAACACCCGGTCCCCCATCCAGTTTGAAACCAGACCAGACCCTGCTTAGCTTTGCAAACGTGCAAGCAGTTTCGGCACTACGCCAATCCTGGGAACTGTAGTTTGCTAAGGGTGTTGAGAATGGCTGGTAGACTCCTGCTAACATCCTCACACAACTGCAATTTGCAGAATCCCCCCAGGAAGCAGAACTTATTGTTCAAGCCGGTCGTGGTGTCCATGTGCCCTTTGCCGGTTTTTGCAGCAAAAGATGCTTCTGAATTTGCTGGGTTGGAAATACGAACCGTGGGGGCTTGTAACACTAATGAGCTTCTGTTATGTGAAAACAAGCAAATAAAAAGGAGTGAGATTCATTGGTTAGGACAAAGGCAGAAAATATGCCTGATCGTGGAGCCTCCTGTTCTGGCTCAGTGAACAAAGGAAAGGATCAATTTGCCTAAGTCACTGTAAGTCCTCCATCACAAAGCTAGCATGCTGAGAAAAACCATCAGAGACCACAATCCTTGTTCCCCTGAAGTGCCGTGGAAAATCCTGAGCTAATAAATAAAGCCTGACTCCCAGTTCAGGCGAGTGGTTAAAAGCAGCATTTCTGAGCCAGAAAGTTAATGAAGAAGGGAAGCACTGCAAAATTAATATTATCTTCCAGGTCCTGTTGCAAGTGCTGATTTTGAAATATAAAGATCTTTATGGTCGAAAGATCTTCTGGAATGCCTCTCTTCATATAAACCTGTCCAGATTCTTAGATCATCAGAGGCCAGGCCAATTCTTCAAGGGAAACTTAGAGGAAGACAAGACAGGACTATTTCAGTTACGGATGAATCTGTGGGACAATCTGCCCAGTGAGATCAGCATGGTGCCTTCGCTGATATCTTTTGAGAACATTCACACACACACCCCAGACTTCCTAAGGACTAGTATGATGATTAAGTCACTTGGAGACCTCTATGATACAAGAGGCTAGCAAGTCTAATAAATGATGCCAGTGATGACAGTGATAGTGTAAAATGTAATTTTCTGTGCCATGATCAAAATCTCTCTTATATATAAAAAGAAATGAGGACAAATTCACAGTGAAAAGCAGATTATTATTTTTATAAGTCCAGTTTGGCAATCAACCCACAATGAGCATCAAACATCATCAAACACCAGTGCCATTCATCTGATGTATTTGACATTCATGGCACACTATTCAGATGACTTATACACACACTTTTAAGCAATATGACACATTTTAATGACCAGAAATTAATAGCCACATGTGTACTGACTAATGCTTTTGTCTGTTACTAATTCACTGGTCTTAATGGAGTGACTCATGGAATTTGTAAGAGTTAAAATGAGTCATGAATCCCGCATAACTAAACCATCCTATTTCCTTACATAGGATTCCTGACTACCAGCACAATCTAATTAAAGTTAAGTACCTTGAAGTCCAATGATTTAAACAGAAGTTTCAAAAGGGCTTAGATTCCCGCTATTGAACTCAAAGACCCTTAAAAGTGCTTAACTTTGATTGGTTTGTGTATTTGCGTCTGATAGATGGTGATAATTCATAACACGTTAAGACATTTTATGGCAAATATCTGGTTCACATTCATATCTTTCCCCCTATCTTAAGCTTAGTTAGTTCAGGTTTTTGCTCGATTGCCTTACAAATGTCCTTTTCACTTCCCTTCCTACACTTGATTCATTTTCTGATGAGATGCTAAGTGCATCTCAGGGATTTCAGTGTATTGTGCTTTGCATCTGCGACGGCCTCACATCTGGATCTGGACCCAAGAAAACCATCGGCTGAAGCTCTTTGTTTTAGTTATCTAACCAAATGGCCCACGACTGCCTTTTGAGGTTGTCCCTCTCCACCTCCAAGCGAAACAACACTTTCAGCCAATAGAGAAGCTAGAAAGTTTAACAAAGAGCAGCACGTCACATGACGCGGGGGGGGGGGGGAAATGAAAACAGAATGTTTCCCTCTTCAAAGGCCCACGCTGCAAGAGAGATACCCTGCAATCCAGATGTTCCAACCTCTTCCCTCCCCCTCCCGCACTTTCTGGGATATGAATGATGCCACAAGCCCTTTGCTCCAACGAAAGAGGAAAGGTACCTCCAGACATGCGGCTGGGGAGAGGGGGTGGGTGGGAATCATTTCTGGAGAGAGAACGGAAAAAGAACGGTGGAAGGGAGGAGAAGTGGTACGAACAAGGAGATTCCTGCCAGCGTGTCAGTCCTTTTCTTCATCGCCTCTGTCAATTTGCATTTCATAACAAGATGAGCTACAGAAGGCCGTGAACTGGCAAAGTTACTTCATCCCCTTGCGAGGAGGCTGGACGCAAAGACCTCACATCTAAATTCCCCATTGCTGTCATGCCGCTTTTCTGCCAGAGTAGACGTTTTCCTTATTCTAATCCCTAAAAAAAATAAAAAAAAATCTTACTGATTTTTCACCCATAAAAAACCTTTGAAAAATTTCGGCGTAGACCTTTATTCAGCTGGATTTGTTCAGCCAGCCACATATGTGTCTTGTTTTCCTTTGCAGAGAATGCCCTTCAATAAAAGAGGCAGGAGACCAATTAAAACTGGGGGGGGGGGAATTGAGGATATTAGAGAATTGTTAATGGATTGGTTGCAGTATCACCAATTAAATGATGTTTTTAAGGTTGACAGAAAGAAAGGTTTTGACACAACGAAATCGAGGTTTGATATTGATCTGTTGGAAAACAACGTGAAAGTCTTATCAAAAATATACAAATTATTTTTAGAATAGCATACAAAAGATGAAGAAGTTAAGGCGGTGGTGATACATAGGAGATACATAGGTGATACATAGGGCTAGAAACTTTGGCTATAATATCCAACTTCCATCTTGGGAAAAATTATGGAAAGAGGAAATAAAATTTACTGCATGCTGTTCACTGAAAATGATGTACTGTTGGTATCTAACACTGAGTAAAATTGCTAAAATGTACAAAACAAGTTCTAAATTGTGTTGGAAATGTAAAGAGAAAGAGGGTACTTTTTTCCATATGTGGTGGACATGTACATTGGTAAAGACTTTCTGGGAAATGATATATAATGAATTAAAGAAAATGTTTAAAAATACATTTGTTAAAAAACCGGAAGCCTTTTTACTAGGTATTATAGGTGAAGAGTTTCCATGAGAAGATAAAATACTTTTTATGTATGCAACAACGGCAGCAAGAATGCTACTAGCCCAGAGATGGAAGGAAGGAGAAATACAAACAAAAGAAGAATGGCAGACAGAATTGATGGAATATGTGGAAATGGCAAAATTTACGGGGAAGATCCAAAACCAGGAAAATCAAGTATTTTCTAAAGACTGGTGTAAATTTGTAAAATTTCATCTCACTATTGTAGTTCTTTAAATACTCGATAAAAAGGTTTCCAGTCCTCAAGGAATGTTTCGTCATTTTTGTCTCCAATCTTTGGCGTTAATCTTGCCAGTTCCACGTACGCCATCATTTTCAAAAGCTATTTCTTCCGTGTTCTAAAGGTTCCTGGCTTTCTTCTGGAGCTTGGATGAGGAAGATGTGGGAGAAGGGTAGGAAAGAGGCCTCTCCAGCTGTATTTTCTCAGTGCAACAGTTCCAGGTCTAAATGTCAGGCAACCGTATTTCATTTGCTGACGGTCATTGTCTGCATCGATCATGTTTTTAATATTCTGTTGGGAGCCGCCCAGAGTGGCTGGGTGAACCCAGATAGATGGGCAGCATACAAATAATTAAATTATTATTATTATTATTATTATTATTATTATTATTATTATTATTAGCTAGTGATTCAACTAAGTAGTTGAAACCACTACTGCATCTTCACTTGAAAACTGGCAAGAATGATCTGAGAGGCCAGCATTATGTTCACGTTTCTTCATTTCTTTTTCTCCAGGAGAAAATCCAAAACATATGTTCTTATCCATTAAACAGCACATATGTGAATGGTTATTAACAAATCCATTGATTCAAATTTATTGTCTTATATGACGGGGGGTTGGGATCATGCATCTAAGCTGTAAAATGGGCTACAAATGCAATAAAAACAAAGGTATTTAAAAGTTGGTCAAATGGCAAAGGGGCACTTTACCTGCATCTCTGACCACTTTTGTCTATCCAAGGCCAACCCTGGGAACATGAATCTATGGCACGGACGATCCATTTAGCACCACTGTGAGAACATACATGTGTGCTGTGAACCAGCACAAAGCCAGCATTGCACAGCTGGTGCAATGTGAGGTTAGCTGAAGCCAGGATAATCCTGATAAATTGACTTTATACCTTGTGGTTTCATCTCAACCAAACGTATGGTCCTAAAATGAAATGGCTAATCTTTCTGCAGCGAAGTTTGTTTGTTTTCAACCAAGGGTGCCAATAATATGTGTTCATGGAATGAGGCTGCCCAGCGAAAGAAATTATGGTGGAGGGACACTGAGAAATTCTGTGGATGCCTGGGAAATCTCAAAGCTTGATGGAGCTGCCCACATGCAAATGAGCAGGATTTGGCTCCCAGCAAAGGTGTCAGAGACTGAATGCAGGCAGAACAGAACTGCAGCTGTGGTAGGAAAGCAAACATACTGGATGTTAAATAACAGTGATGAGTGGAAGGCAGCAACCAGCTGCCCCTTTCTTCCTGACTCAGGAAAGAAAACAGCACTGAAACACACAGGTCACAGACAAGAGGAGAAAAGTAGTGTTATATTAGGGCACAAACTGGCCCTAATTTAAGCAACTGACTAGGAAGGGGAATGGACCCTTTAGAAAGGAAATGAATGATTGAAAGCAGGAAAACCAGACCCTATAAATCTTGTCTAAGGGAATGTCTGCGCAGGAAACTCCTGGTTCACTGTTCTACCTTACAACCAGAAGTACATTACACTGAACTAGAGGAAAGAAGGTAACAGAATATTGTGGGCTTTGAGTATGTTCAAAGCGTAAGCTCTCACTGTTCATTCCAAGTCCCTGCTAGAGTTGCACCGAAACAATCAATGCTAACCTCTTGGGTTCTTCTTCTTCTTCTTCTTCTTCTTCTTCTTCTTCTTCTTCTTCTTCTTCTTCTTCTTCTTCTTCTTCTTCTGCAATCACTCATAGTCAAGGAAGATTGTCTTCCATGAACACAGTTTTAACAGTGAATCCGTAAGTGACTGTGGAGGCCAATTCTGGATCCACACGTCCTTCCACAGTGGGAACATAGGTTTCCGGGCAGGAGTTGATCACAATGAGGAAGCATGCCTTCCTCTTAGCATGTTTCTCCCTTTCATCCTGAGTTTGAGCGTCTTCAAAGTCCATGACACCTTTGGTAAAGGCTGTTCTCCAACTAGAACACTCACAGGCCAGTGTTTCCAGGCCAGACGGCTGCTGCTGCTTGTGTGAGTGTTGGGAAGACTGCTCCCTCCTCTGCCATCTCCATCCGGCCTAGGGGGCAGGACCTGCACTCACTGCCAGGGCCTCCATCAAGGCCTCCAGGACACGGCTGCTGTTGCTGTTTGCGTGAGTGTTGGGAGGACCGCTCCCTTTTCTGCCAACTCCATCTGGCCTAGGGGGCGGGGCCTGCACTCACCGTCACAGCATAAGAGGCCTGAGAGAGGCCTCCGGGACACGGCTGCTGCTGCTTGTGTGAGTGTTGGGAAGACTGCTCCCTCCTCTGCCATCTCCATCCGGCCTAGGGGGCAGGACCTGCACTCACTGCCAGGGCCTCCATCAAGGCCTCCAGGACACGGCTGCTGTTGCTGTTTGCGTGAGTGTTGGGAGGACCGCTCCCTCTTCTGCCAACTCCATCTGGCCTAGGGGGCGGGGCCTGCACTCACCGTCACAGCATAAGAGGCCTGAGAGAGGCCTCCGGGACACGGCTGCTGCTGCTTGTGTGAGTGTTGGGAAGACTGCTCCCTCCTCTGCCATCTCCATCCGGCCTAGGGGGCAGGACCTGCACTCACTGCCAGGGCCTCCATCAAGGCCTCCAGGACACGGCTGCTGTTGCTGTTTGCGTGAGTGTTGGGAGGACCGCTCCCTCTTCTGCCAACTCCATCTGGCCTAGGGGGCGGGGCCTGCACTCACCGTCACAGCATAAGAGGCCTGAGAGAGGCCTCCGGGACACGGCTGCTGCTGCTTGTGTGAGTGTTGGGAAGACTGCTCCCTCCTCTGCCAACTCCATCCGGCCTAGGGGGCGGGGCCTGCACTCACCGTCACAGCATAAGAGGCCTGAGAGAGGCTTCCGGGACATGGCTGCTGTTGCTGCTTGTGTGAGTGTTGGGAAGACTGCTCCCTCCTCTGCCAACTCCATCCGGCCTAGGGGGCGGGGCCTGCACTACCACTACAGTTTAGAGGCCTGAGCAGCTACCGGCAGCAATGGACAAAATGGTTTTAAATGTTTTAATTGTTTTTAATTTGCAGCACCTTAAATGGTGGTTGTTGTTTTTTATAATATTATATTATTTTATTATTTTATTTTTGCTTGGGGAGGGATAAGCATTTAGTCAGCGCTATTGTTTCTTGTTTTATTTTGTTCTGTTTTGTTTTATTATTATTATTATTATTATTCTGTTAAATTATTATATAATTTGTATTTTGCTTTTTAAGGGGTGGGGTCAGGGCTGCCTGGGAGTGGGTCCCAGCAAACAAAATGGCTGGGGCATGTTCCACAGGGGGGGATGCACTGGGACAACCGATCTCAGTGATCATGGGTAGGAGGAGGAGTTACGCTAAGACCAGACCATGTCATTACCGAGGAGGCAGGTTTAGTCGTTGTCTGAGGACTATCCCTGCCTCCAGGTCTGGTCCTGACCGGAAGGATACTGGATTCAGCAAGGGAAACCCACATGACCTGAAAGTGTAGCTGTGCAATGCCAGGTCAATGATGAATAAAACCACTGCCATCCACGACCTGATTGTGGATGGAGGATTTGACCTGGCATGTGTGACAGAGACCTGGTTGGATGAAGCAGATGGGCCTGTCCTTGCCACTGCTTGCCCACCAGGTTTCTCTTACGCACAGCAACCCAGGTCATGTGGGCGGGGAGGGGGGGTTGCAGTGATTTTTAGGAAGTCAGTAGTCTGCACCAGGCGTCCTATTGGGAAGACCCAGTTCTCTGAGTGCATGTTCTGGAAGTTGGGCAATAGGGGCAGTACAGGATTCCTACTGGTGTACCGACCTCCCCGCTGCACCAAGGATTCCCTGCCCGAGCTGCTTCAGGTCGTGGCAGATATGCTCCTGGAGACACCTAGCTTGGTTGTCCTGGGGGATTTTAACATCCATGCCGACACGACCTTACAAGGGGCCGCTCGGGACTTCGTGGAAAGCATGGCCTCCATGGGGCTGTCCCTGAATAAGTTTGGCCCAACTCATAGCCATGGACATGCCTTAGACTTGGTGTTCACCTCTATGGATGTTGGTGATCTGACACTAACTAAAAGCGAAACAATAACTTCACAGGAAATCGAAGGTGCCATTCAGAATATGCAACTAGGCAAATCTCCAGGCCCGGATGGGCTTACCTCCAAATACTACAAGACTTTGAAGGATTATCTGACACAACCTCTGTTGGAGGTATGCAACCAGATCATGGATGGGAAGAGGGCACCAGAAACGTGGAAAGAAGCTTTCATCACATTGATACCTAAGACAGAATCTGAAAAGACTCAGCTTAAGAACTACCGTCCCATCTCACTCCTGAATGTGGATTACAAAATATTTGCAGACATTTTGGCAAGTAGAATTAAAAAGGTCTTAAATGAAGTAATTCACAAAGACCAAGCAGGCTTTCTCCCTGGTAGACATTTATATGAGAATACCAGAAACATCATTGACATTTTGGAACTTTTGCAAACCAATAGGAACACAAGGGCGGTGTTAATTTTTATTGATGCGGAGAAAGCATTTGACAACATATTTTGGATGTTTATGAAGAAAAATTTGGAAGGGATGGGAGTGGGACGGGGGTTTGAAAATGGAATACAAGCAATTTATTCAGAACAGAAAGCTAAACTAATAGTGAACAATGTGGTGACGAAGGAATTTAAAATTGAAAAAGGGACACGACAAGGGTGCCCTCTATCCCCTCTTTTATTCATTTCAGTCCTGGAGGTGCTACTGAACATGATAAGGGAGGACCGGTCGGTACAAGGGATAGAGGTCGGAGTGAAACAATATAAACTGAAAGCTTTTGCAGATGATCTAGTTTTGACACTGCAGGAGCCAGAATCCAGTACAAAAAGAGTTCTTGAACTTATATCTGAGTTTGGTCGGGTGGCGGGATTTAAGTTGAACAAACAAAAAACTAAGGTTCTGACCAAGAATTTGACACTTACAGAAACAGAGGGGTTTCAGAGAGAAACAGAATTAAGTGTGGTGAAAAAAGTGAAATACTTAGGGATCTATTTGTCTTCCAAAAATTTGAATTTATTTAAAGACAATTATGAGAAATGTTAGTTGGAAGTTAAAAAGGACTTAGAAATTTGGTCAAGATTGA
This sequence comes from Podarcis muralis, assembly GCF_964188315.1. NCBI lineage: Eukaryota > Metazoa > Chordata > Lepidosauria > Squamata > Lacertidae > Podarcis > Podarcis muralis. The sequence goes on from NC_135671.1 coordinate 22,759,584, forward strand.
AACTTTCCTTGTTGGGAAGAATCGCAGCCATAAAAATGAATGTATTGCCGAAAATGTTGTTTTTGTTTCAAACCTTACAGATCGTGGACAGAATGGAATGTTTTGGAAAATGGCAGAAGGATATATCCAGGTTTGTTTGGCAGGGCAAAAAGCCCCGAATAAAGTTTAAAATATTAACTGACTCGAAAGAAAGAGGGGGGTTTGCCCTGCCGGACTTGAGGTTGTACTATGAAGCTGCAGCCTTCTGCTGGCTGAAAGATTGGTTCTTGTTGGAAAACACTGATGTCCTAGATCTGGAAGGCTTTGACAATGCTTTTGGTTGGCATGCATACCTATGGTATGACAAGGTTAAAGTTCATAAATTGTTCAAAAACCATATTGTCAGAAAAGCAATTTTTACAGTCTGGTTGAAATACAAAGACTTATTAGAGAGCAAAACACCGAGGTGGTTATCACCGGTGGAGGCCAAGGCTCGAAAAAGACCCAATATGGAGGCCTACTGGCCGAAATATTGGGAATTAATTGAAAAAATTGGAGATAACTGGAAGTTACAGAGCCAGGATAAACTAAAAAATAAGGTGCGAGATTGGTTACACTATGCTCAAATTCAAGAGGTTTTTAAAATGGATAAAAAAGTTGGTTTCCAGGTGGAAAAATCGAAACTAGAGACAGAATTGTTAGAACCAAAGACCAAGATTTTATCGAGAATGTATAACTTGCTGCTTATGTGGAACACACAGGATGAGATAGTTAAATCTGCCATGATAAAATGGGCACAGGATGTTGGACACAACATTATGTTTGAAGACTGGGAAAGGTTATGGAACACCGGAATGAAATTCACGGCATGTAGTGCCCTGAAGGAAAACATTATGAAAATGATATACCGGTGGTACATGACCCCAGTCAAGTTAGCTAAGATACATCACCTGTCTGACAACAAATGTTGGAAGTGTAAGGAGGCAGAGGGGACCTTCTTCCATCTCTGGTGGACCTGCCCAAAAGTGAGGGCCTTCTGGGAAATGATTTATAACGAATTGAAAAAGGTATTTAGGTATACCTTTCCCAAGAAACCAGAGGCCTTCCTGCTGGGTATGGTGGACCAGAAAATGTCAAAGAAGGACAGAACTTTGTTTATGTATGCTAGCACAGCAGCAAGAATACTCATCGCAAAGAGTTGGAAGACACAAGATTTGCCCACGCTGGAGGAATGGCAGACGCAGTTGATGGACTACATGGAGATAGCTGAACTGACCGGCAGAATCCGAGATTTGGATGAAGAAACAATTGAGGGGGACTGGAAAAAATTTAAAGACTATTTGCAAAAATATTACAAACTGTATGAATCCTAAGATAGTGCACGATCAGGAAATGTTATGCTTTAGCAAATATGATTAAGTAAATGGTAAAACAAGTGATAAAAGAGAAAAGGAGACAAATTGAATCGAACATGTTATGTTTATTTTAAAGGCATTAAAACTGAGATACAATACATTGAATTTGGATACATAACAATTGAAAGTTACAATAAGGTATGAAATAAGGTAACAAATTGCTGACATTGTCAACTTAAAGAACGCAGATCCGGAAGGGGTGGGGAAGTCCAAATAGGGATTTACTTTTTTTTGTTTTTTTTTTGTTAAAAAAGAAAAAATTGTTTCTTGTATCTACTGTATTTGTGTGGAATGTACAAAATTATGGAAAGAAACGCAATAAAAAAACTTTAAAAAAAAAAGCGAAACAAAAGAAGTGCCATGGTCAGATCACTTCCTGGTGCAACTGGACTTCTCCGCAACCCTTCCCCTCTGCAGGGAGGTGGGACCAATTCGGATGGTCCGCCCCCGCCACTTAATGGATCCAATTGGCTTCCAGAGAGTGGTAGGGGATGCTTTATCCCAAGTTGATGGCCTTTCAGCTGATTCCCTGGTGGCACGCTGGAATGCGGAGTTAACCAGGGCTATTGACTGTCTGGCTCCGAAGCGCCCTCTCCGATTGCATGGAGCCCGGACAGCCCCATGGTTTTCCCCGGAGCTGAGGGTGATGAAACAATCGTTGAGACGGCTAGAGCGCCGGTGGCGGAAAACTCATTCTGAATCAGACCGGACACGGGTTAGAGCTCAACGTCGAGCCTACCAAGTGGCAATGGCGACGGCGAAGAGGGCCTTCTTCGCTGCCTCCATTGCATCTGCAGAAAACAGCAGCAGGAGACTTTTTCAGGTGGTTCGCAATCTATCGGAACCACCTGTACCACCGGGGCCTGGTAGGGACCCCAAGATCTCCTGCAATGCTTTTGCAAAGTTTTTTGCAGATAAAATCGCTCAGATTCAGAAGGAGGTAGACTCCACCGTGGGAGCAGGGCCAGGGCGGGAGAGTGCTAGAGTTCTGTCTGCTCCTGTTACATGGGATCAATTCCAGTCTGTTACCTCCGAGGATGTGGACAGGCTGCTTGGAAAAGTGAAACCGACCACCTGTCTCCTTGATCCTTGCCCATCCTGGCTGATAAAAGCGAGCCGGGAAGGGCTGGGAGATGGGCTCTGCAGGGTGGTGAATGCTTCCCTCTGTGAGGGAGCCTTCCCAGACCCGCTGAAAGAGGCGGTCATTAAACCGCTTCTTAAAAAAACATCTTTAGACCCGGCCAATTTGGCCAACTATCGCCTAGTCTCAAATCTGCCATTCTTGGGCAAGGTGATTGAGCGGGTGGTTGCTGAACAACTCCAAGCACGCCTGGAGGAAACGGACCATTTGGATCCCTTCCAATCGGGATTCAGGTCTCACCATGGGACTGAAACTGCCTTGGTCGCGCTGGTTGATGATCTCCGGCGGGCTAGGGACAAAGGTGAGAGCTGTTTCCTAGTTCTGCTGGATCTCTCAGCGGCCTTTGACACCATCGACCATAACATCCTTCTGGACCGTCTAGAGGGGTTGGGAGCTGGGGGCACTGTCATACAGTGGTTCCGCTCCTTCCTCCTGGGCCGTGTCCAGAAAGTGGTGGTGGGGGATGAGTGTTCAGACCCCTGGGCTCTCACTTGTGGGGTGCCTCAGGGTTCTGTCCTCTCCCCCATGCTTTTTAATATCTATATGAAGCCGCTGGGAGAGATCATCAGGGGGTTTGGACTGGGTGTTCATCAGTACGCAGATGACACCCAGCTCTACCTCTCCTTTAAATCAGAACCAGTGAAGGCGGTGAAGGTCCTGTGTGAGTGCCTGGAGGCGGTTGGAGGATGGATGGCGGCTAACAGACTGAGGTTGAATCCTGACAAGACAGAAGTACTGTTTTTGGGGGACAGGGAGCGGGTTGGTGTGGGGGATTCCCTGGTCTTGAATGGGGTAACTGTGCCCCTAAAGGACCAGGTGCGTAGCCTGGGAGTCATTTTGGACTCACAGCTGTACATGGAGGCGCAGGTTAACTCTGTGTCCAGGGCAGCTGTCTACCAGCTCCACCTGGTACGCAGGCTAAGACCCTACCTACCCGCGAACTGTCTCGCCAGAGTGGTGCATGCTCTAGTTATCTCACGCTTGGACTACTGCAACGCGCTCTACGTGGGGATACCTTTGAAGGTGACCCGGAAACTGCAATTAATCCAGAATGCGGCAGCTAGACTGGTGACTGGGAGTGGCCGCCGGGACCATATAACACCGGTTCTGAGAGACCTGCATTGGCTCCCAGTACGTTTCCGAGCACGATTCAAAGTGTTGGTGCTGACCTTTAAAGCCCTAAACGGCCTCGGTCCTGTATACCTGAAGGAGCGTCTCCACCCCCATCATTCAGCCCGGACACTGAGATCCAGCGCCGAGGGCCTTCTGGCGGTTCCCTCATTGCGAGAAGTGAGGCTACAGGGAACCAGACAGAGGGCCTTCTCGGTAGTGGCGCCCGCCCTGTGGAACGCCCTCCCATTAGATGTCAAAGAGATAAATAATTACCTGATATTCAGAAGACATCTTAAGGCAGCCTTGTTCAGGGAAGTTTTTAATATGTAACGCTGTACTGTTTTTAACACTGATTGGGAGCCGCCCAGAGTGGCTGGGGAAACTCAGCCAGATGGGCGGGGTATAAATAATAAATTATTATTATTATTATTATTATTTCCCAGTTGTTGATGTTTTCACTACATTTTTAAAGATTTGCCTTGAGAGTGTCTTTTAACCTATTTTGTTGTCCACCGGCATTACACTTTCTATTCTTAAGTTAAGTTGCTTTGAAAGATGATAATCAGACATATGAACAACATGACCAGTCCAATAAAGTTGATGTTGAAGAATCCTTGCTTTGACACTGGTGATCTTTGCTTCTTCCGGTACACTGACATTAGTTCACCTGTGATATGTAAAAATTTTCAGAAACACCATTGATGAAACCTTTCGAGGAGTTGGAGATTGCGTTTATAAGTGGTCCATGTTTCGCAAGTACACAGTAAAATTAATAGTACAACAGCTTTGTAAGAAAGCATTTTGGTTTTCCTGTGAATGTCCCAGTCCTCAAACACTCTGCACTTCAATTGGGAGAAAGCCACACTCGCAGAGCTCAGGCAATGCTGGATTTCGGCATCAGTGTCGGCCCTTGTGGAAAGATAACTGCCTAGATAGGAACAATTATCAACATTTTCCAACATTACACCATTAAGTTGGATTTGTGGTGCTGCAAAGAGGTTGTTTTGTGTTTGTTGATGCAGCACATTGGTTTTTTTGGATACTGAGCAATAGGCCAAGCTTTCTTTTTTTTTAATCATGATTTTTATTGAGTTTTCCATATTTCATTTCATTTTATCATACATATCATACATATCTCGAGCTTACATCACTACTCCAAACAAGTCACTCTTTCTGACTTTCCTACTATTTTAACATATTTATTACATTTCTATAATCACTTCTTTACCATATATATTCATTTAACAATCACCCTTTCATTTGTAAATTAGCTCCTTCTTTCCACATTACAAAATATTTCACGTTAATGCTACAAACATTTTAGGTGTTTCCAACTTTCTTTCAAATAATTTGTAAATTTGCTCCAGTCCCCTTGAAATCTTTCATCGGGTCGATTCCTAATTTTCTCCATCAACTTCGCCAGTTCCACATACTCTACCAGCAATAGGCCAAGCTTTCCGTAAGCTTCTTTGAAGATATTTAGGATGGTCTGGAGGTCATCCTCTGAGTGTGCACACACTACGTTGTCATCAGCATAAAGCTCTATGACACTCCTTTGCTATTTCCTATTGATGCAAACACATGTTGATACTCTTCCTTTCCATCTAAAATAGGTTTTACTTCAAATACCCCATTTCCTAAGAAATAAAGAGAAAACTTGTCTTGAAGGTTCATATACACGTGACAATATATGCTCTATTTTAAAAATGGGTGGAACCATTTGCTTCTTCAATTACTTGGATATTATGTGTACTCAGATGTCTTCCCCCTCTGATCCCTATAATATGTGAATGTAGTTGGAAATTAATGAATAAAAACAGCACTCTGAAAGAAGAAATCCCACTCAGAAGCAAGGGTCTGTTGATCTCTCTTTTAAAAGCCTCAATTTGCATGATTCCAAAAGCTTAGCTCTTCAGAAGAGGTAATATTACCAGAACTGATGAGTTTGTTTGGACTGCTTGAGTAACATGTAATAAAGAATTCAGACCGGAGGCCTCTGTCTACTGAGTCACTGGTAATCACTACCTGTGGGAAAGCTCAAAACCATCACAAAAGGAGGTAACTCTGAACCTTTTGCATTTTAGATCTTGTTCCCCTCGGGACAGTGGGATTTTTACTTCCCATTTAAACGGAAATCAACCAGTTTGGAAATTGCAATTCAGTCCTGTCTTCTGATCTTTTTGTTTTCACAGAATTCTTCCATCATCAAAAGAAACAAACAATGGTGTTCAGTCACATTTAAGCTTATTTGTGGATAATTCATAGCCAATCCCTGCCGGTGGGATGTCGGTTACTAATAACACAAGGACTGCTGAAACGGCAGCCCTGTGGGCATCTTTCATCTAGGAGCCACTGAGTGAGAAAATGGTTGGCAGAAAGGAAGATCTGCCACTTCATTCACTCCTGTTCAGTCTTCTATGTAAGATCATTCTCATCCCATCCCTCAGGATTGATTTTGCTGATGGCTTTCACCTCCCCTTTCTGTGGGAGACTTCATGCCGTCAAACACAACTGTGTTTGCCAATAAGAAAGGGTTTAAGGACCACAGAGCTGTAAATTGTTAAAGAAGGCGCAGCTAGGTGCCTTACCTTTAAAGGTAAAGGTAAAGGGACCCCTGACCCTTTGACCGACTCTGGGGTTGCGGCGCTCATCTCGCTTTATTGGCCGAGGGAGCCGGCGTACAGCTTCCGGGTCATGTGGCCAGGATGATTAAGCCACTTCTGGCGAACCAGAGCAGCGCACGGAAACGCCATTTACCTTCCCGCTGGAGCAGTACCTATTTATCTACTTGCACTTTGACGTGCTTTCGAACTGCTAGGTTGGCAGGAGCTTTACCTTTAGGGAGGAAGTATTGTTTGTTCCTCTCTCATCTCTCCCCCCCCCCCCCCCGCTTCGAACCATGTAAGCTGAGCACACGGCTTGGACTTCAGACTCAGACCATGTGTCTGAGACCAACCTCTGGATTTTGTAACCAAGACTACCTTGCCTGTGTTGTTTCTGCTGTAAGCATTGAATGATACATGAGTGAGATGCCTATGGCTACTGTAAGTAAAGCATTTAAACTTACTTAAGTTTGTGATCTATTTGAGAGGAGTAAAGGTGGGGGAAGCAGCGTTTTAAGCGCTTAACACTGGAACGTTAAAGGTCTAACAATCTATATTTCCCGTGCCTTGCTGCATAGATCTGTGTTTGACACTCAGCTGGGGGCTGTTTTGGCTAAAGAGTGAGTCAAGCCCTGCATGCTTTCTTGAATTCAGGCAGCCAGCCACACACATGGGACTTCAGAATTAACTGGTATTCCCCAGTTATTTCCCAGCATTTTCCAGGGCACTGCTGAGTCTAGAATTTTGGGACCGGGTAGCCAAGCTTTATAATGGCCTGCCTCCATCGCCCTGGAATTTCCTGTGATGAAGTGTGAGCAACAATCTATCCTAGAAAAAAGGGTGTTTTTCCTCTTCACCGCTCATGGTTTCAGAGTTCTGAGAATGAATTGGAATCCCAAGTGCCTACACTATAAAAAGACAGGAAATTACCATAGTCCAGTACTAATGGAAAATATAAGACCGGTGCATCTTTATCAGATCTTTGTAAATAGTAATTACTCTGCTTGCAGGGTATTACTGTGAATGATTTCCTAGTGGAACAATAATCACAGGAACATTCAGTACATTTCCTTCTGTATGGAGTGTAGATGTCTGCGCAAAAAATAATCAAAGGCAACTTCTGAAGTTGCTATGTTGCAAAACAGGTCATAGCAGCACGGAATCCTAAACAGATCTAGGCCTTTGTGCTTTAGGGATCACTTCCTTTCCCATCAGTCCCCATCACATGTGGCTATATTGATTTATTTACGACAGTCATATGTCACCATTGATCTCTAGATAGGTTAGTTACAGTATTAATAAAAGCTTAAAATACAAATATCAGCTGCAAAACAACAAAAACAGCAAGCTTAAGCCACTTCTGGCATGCAAAAAGGGAGAGAAACAGATCTCATAAGTGCCCCCAAAGGGACGGGATCTTTATTTGCCCAGGAAGACACATTATGTGACCCATGAGAGCAGCAAAATAAGCAGACTGTATAACAGTGATAGAGTAAAATCAGGCCGAATATTCATTGACAACAGCAGGCAGGGCAAGGGTTGGCATGGCATTGGAGCCAGGATCTGTTGATAATTCCAGAAGCCCCATGTTGATGGAATGGATCCACTGGGTTTGGACCGCTTCAAGCTTGTGTGATGGGAGTCAACCAATGTTGAACCTTGCCATGGTGCAAACCAAGCAAGGAAACTCTCACTGGGCGACCCAGGTGCAGATTCCTACCAGGCCGATACCTCAAGCTTAGGAGTGCTGTGGTCAATCCTCCTCTCAGGTCCCTTATAAAAAAAGGTAAAGGTACCCCTGCCCGTACGGGCCAGTCTTGACAGACTCTGGGGTTGTGCGCCCATCTCACTCAAGAGGCCGGGGGCCAGCGCTGTCCGGGGCCACTTCCGGGTCACGTGGCCAGCGTGACAAAGCTGCATCTGGCGAGCCAGCGCAGCACACGGAACGCCGTTTACCTTCCCGCTGTTAAGCGGTCCCTATTTATCTACTTGCACCCGGGGGTGCTTTCGAACTGCTAGGTTGGCAGGCGCTGGGACCGAGCAGTGGGAGCGCACCCCGCCACGGGGATTCGAACCGCCGACCTTTCGATCGGCAAGCCCTAGGCGCTGAGGTTTTACCCACAGCGCCACCCGCGTCCCCAGGTCCCTTATGGGGGCCCCCATACTATGTTGATCCTGCCCAATACCATTACCGCCCTCGTACAAACGTCATTCGCCTAACAAAGGAAGGCCATAATTTCACTGAGGGAAAGTGGGGGGGGGCCAATGAGGTCAACCAGCGACCCAAAAATTGCTCAGTGAAGCCTCTATCCTCTGAGTGGGAAGGCAGGAAGCTCTCAAGCAAAACAGCCATGAGTTCTAAGGGCCACGGCAAAGGCACTCCACACTTACTGGGCACGAAAGAGGTTTATACAATGCACCCAATGCATTTAAAAGGTAATTATCTAATATTTTTTCTAATTATCTAATGCGCTCAACCACACACAATAAAGTTTAAAAACTTAGACTGTATTACAATAAAAATTCTAGAGCTTCAGGTATCTCATGAAAAACCTTTAATTAAACTAGAAGCAGCCACAACGCACAAAGATTTGAAAATAATAAAAACCAAGGACCGCTTCTTAGATCACCAAGATCAGTTCATAGAATCATAGAGTTGGAATAGACCACAAGGGCCATCGAGTCCAACCCCCTGCCAAGCAGTTCTTGGTTGCCATTTTCAAAGGCAACACATCTGACTTCTCGGTAAAGTCCTCTATATAATATTTTACTCACAAAGACACGTATTGATAGACATTCGCAATGGCTGCTCTCTAAATCAGAAACTTCCTCTCCTTCACAACTGCATTCTGCACAACTGCAAAGCCTGGACATATTGTAGAAGCTGTGTAAACGTTTTAGCGGGTTTCTATGAAAAGGCAGAAATGTGGAGATTATGGAAGGAATTCAATGTCACGCTAAGTTCCATCAGCGCAAGGATTTCAGTATGCCAGACAGAATGCTGCCCCCCATCCTCCCCCCAATATGCTGTTCTGGGAGTTCTCCTGACCACCACCACCCAGTCAATTTTGGGGACACTGCCAAAGCAGGAATCCTTGTTGCGCAAGCACAAAACTTTGCACAGGGCTTCTGCTGATGGGACGCCTTAAGTGAATCCCACTCTATTTATTTATTTAGTGAATTATTATCTCACCTTCTGGCCTTTAACAGGGGCTGAAAAGCAGCTCTCAAAACATTTAAAAATCAAAGGGGCAACCTATTCTCACACATGCACAGCTGCAAATCCCAGGAGAAACTGGAATGTGGCTCAGAGGAATAGTCTTTCCCCCCCTTCCCAGCTGGTCCTCAGCATGTGTTTGTTGCTCCATTCATTTTCAATATCAAAGGGGGAAATGGTTTAGTTGCTCATTTGGTAAAATCACATTTAGTTCATTACACATTTGTTTCTGCTTATTTTATCCGTTTCATGTTATTTTTGCTACCTGCTGCTTTCAATAGGGGACCAGGCTGCCAGGGCAAAAGGACCTTACTGCCCACATCCATTTCCCAGAGCTCAGAGGGTTTAAGTTGCCAAAACATCCCAGTGATGTGGCTTTGCTCTGTTATAGTCTATGGGCAATTTAAGCACCCCACTTTTCTGGGGTAGAGGGTTTGGGAATCCCTCACCCACACCTGAATTGGGTTCTGAATTTATACCAGAGGGATTATGAAGCCATACAAAATGATAGCCCACCATTCTCCCCAAAGTTCTGGGGGCTCCCCTGACCACCACCACCCACCCAATTTTAGGGGCACTGGGAGGTACCCAACTTTTGTAACATTCTATATGGCTTGAGCTCTGACTGACACACACACACACTTAATTTTGGCCGCAGAAAACTCTCCAAAGGGTATTTAGCATGAGAAATCAGGGGTGTTGTTAGGCGATGGCTCAGAGGGGCCCAGGTCATCTGCATCTGTCTCTCCCCCCGTCCCACCCCCCACTTTTTAAAACTTAACACGCTTTTCCAAATGTTGTTTATAGGGTGGGTGGCATCACCTGTCACACACAGTCTTAAATTCCCAGAAGCGTCTCTATACATGTAAACCAGCATGTGCAAATTTTAGGCATCTTTCCGCCACATGGGTTTATGCCCCGGGCAAGAACCTAGTACCGTCCCTGGAGGAAAATGCTGTCCGAATCTACTTTGGTTACCTAGCAAGATATTGCTGTCTTGTGAAGAAGGCACAACAACACAGGGCCTTTCAAATCTCCTATTATTCTGGAGGCTGTTGGAGGATAAATGGCACCAACAGATTGAGGTTGAATCCTGACAAGATAGAAGTACTGTTTTGGGGGACAGGGGGCGGGCAGGTGTGGGGGACTCTCTGGTCCTGAATGGGGTAACAGTGCCCCTGAAGGTGTGCAGCCTAGGAGTCACAGCTGTCCACGGACAAAATAAAAAAAATCCTTCCAGTAGCACCTTAGAGACCAACTACCGTATTTTTTGCACCATAACACTCACTTTTTTCCTCCTAGAAAGTAAGGGGAAATGTCTGTGCGTGTTATGGAGCGAATGCCTGAGGGTGGCGGGGGGATCTGCTGCAGTCGTGAGCAGAGGATCCATGGTTCCCCTTCCTTCCCTCCTCCGTGGTTACAAAGCATGGATCCACATGGATCCTTAGGATTTTTGCATTGGGCTACTCCAAACTCACTGTCAGATCACGTCTGTGGCCACAGCATGAACCACAAAAATCATATAGTCACTATTTCGTTTAGAATATTTTTTTTTCTTGTTTTCCTCCTCTAAAAACTACGTGTGTGTTATAGTCTGGTGCATATTATAGAGCTTTTGTGTGCATGCACAATTTTTTTATTTTGTTTCGACTACGGCAGACCAACACGGCTACCTACCTGTAGCTGTCCATGGAGGCACAGGTCAGTTCTGTGTCCAAGGCAGGTGTCTACTAGCTCCATCTGGTACGCAGGCTGAGACCCTACCTGCCCACAGACTGTCTCGACAGGGTGGTGCATGCCCTGGTTATCTCCCGCTTGGACTACTGCAATGCGCTCTACGTGGGGCTACCTTTGAAGGTGATCCGGAAACTACAACTAATCCAGAATGCGGCAGCTAGACTGGTGATTGGGAGTCGCCACCGAGACCATATAACACCGGTCCTGAAAGACCTACATTGGCTCCCAGTACGTTTGGTGCTGATCTTTAAAGCCCTAAATGGCCTCGGCCCAGTATACCTGAAGGAGTGACTCCACCCCCATCGTTCTGCCCGGACACTGAGGTCCATCACCGAGGGCCTTCTGGTGGTTCCCTCAGTGCAAGAAGTGAAGTTACAGGGAACCAGGCAGAGGACCTTCTCAGTAGTTGCACCCGAGTGGTTCCACAGCCCTCCCATCAGATGTCAAGGAAATAAACAACTACCTGACTTTCAGAAGACATCTGAAGGCAGCCCTGTTTTCAGAAGTTTTTAATGTTTGTTGTTTTATCGTGTTTTTAATATTCTGTTGGGAGCTGCCCAGAGTGGCTGGGGAGGCCCTGCCAATTGGGTGGGGTATAAGTAATAAATTATTATTATTATTATTATTATTATTATTATTATTATTATTAGTCTTTAACTTAGGGTCCTGCCATACAAGAAAGCACAATTGACTCAGCAAGGGTGCAAACAGTGAGCCGCCCTCAATGGCTGCTCTGAGAAGGCAGCAGAGTTAATCGGGGAGGTAGGCCATATATTTGTCGAGGGGAAAATGTTTGTTTCAAACACCTCGTCAGCGGGGATGTCATGGTTTTAATGAGCCGCTCGTTTACTACGTTGCAGGGTGGGGGTGCGCGAGGGTCCTTGCCAGGAATAGGGCAGCCTCTGTACAATCCCAGGGTTTAATTAAGGAGATGGAGCATTGGATTCTTTCAGCCAAGTCTTGTGTAATTCCATCCGCTCTGAACTCAACAGGACAGGAAGCTCTTGACAGGGCACTTGGGGCCTACATCTGGAAACAACATGTTTCAAAGCTTCGAGAGAGGGGGGAGAAAGAGGGGGGGGAATAAGAAGCAACGAGGGACAAGGGAGCAATGGAAAGATCTGGGTAGGGAAGCAAACTTACCAAACAATGGGCGTTTCTTTGAAAGAAGCATTTCTGGGGTGCATAATTGGTACCGCTGGATAAAATGTTTATCTAGGGGACGGGGGAAAGAGAGACAGGGGTTCGTATTCCTACAGTAGTTGAAAAGGTTCATGCATCCAGGGCTGGCTTCTATCATGATTGGGAACAGGCCAGTCCTTTGTTCGTTGCTACTCCAGCCTGTGAAGAAAAAAAGCAGGCAAGCAGACACTTTTTCAGTCATGAAAGGTTGGCTTGGTCCCAGAGGAGATTTGAGAGCTACAACCTCCATCCCGCCTGCAATACCTACAGGTTTTTGTGGCTGTTGCTCTTCGCTTGCTCTAAGTTCTGCTCACTCCAATCTCCCTAGAAATGTAATGTTCACATTTAACATTCTTCGAACGGTGGCTTCCATACTACAAATCTCACAATTCTACATGCACTCGCCTAGGAGAAAATCCCATGTTACTTCTGAGTAGACATGCTTAAGTTTGTGCTCTAAAATGTCAAGTTCTCGGCCATCCTTCATTAACATGAACAAGCACCTATAATGAATTCTGGATAAACCTCCTTTGTGTCAATTCAGCTTTCTACAGTGCAGAGCATCAACCTATTAAAAACATTTAAAAGTAAAGGTAAAGGTACCCCTGCCCGTACGGGCCAGTCTTGCCAGACTCTAGGGTTGTGCGCTCATCTCACTCTATAGGCCGGGAGCCAGCGCTGTCCGCAGACACTTCCGGGTCACGTGGCCAGCGTGACAAGCTGCATCTGGCGAGCCAGCGCAGCACACGGAACACCGTTTACCTTCCCGCCAGTAAGAGGTCCCTATTTATCTACTTGCACCTGGGGGTGCTTTCGAACTGCTAGGTTGGCAGGCGCTGGGACCGAGCAACGGGAGCGCACCCCGCCGCGGGGATTCGAACCGCTGACCATGCGATCGGCAAGTCCTAGGCACTGAGGTTTTACCCACAGCGCCACCCGCGTCCCATTAAAAAAAAACATTAAAAACATTTACCCCTGACTTAATTGGTTTTATTTTCTCTTTTCTGGTTTTCCCTTGGTCAACAACTACAGTGGGCATTTTGTGGGGAACTGTAAGCAGAGCCCACAGTCGTCGATGTTTATAGTGAAGTATATTGTCTCCCTGCTTATTTAGCATATATGCAGAATTCATCATGCGAAAGGCTGGATTGGATGAATTCCAAGCCAGAATTAAGATTGCTGGAAGAAAGATCAACAACCTCAGATATGCAGATGAGACAACTCTGATGGCAGAAAGTGAGGAGGAATTAAAGAACCTCTTAATGAGGGTGAAAGAGGAGAGTGCAAAATGTGGTCTGAAGCTCAACATCAAAAAAACGAAGATCATGGCCACTGGTCCCATCACCTCCTGGCAAATAGAAGGGGAAGAAATGGAGGCAGTGAGAGGTTTTACTTTCTTGGGCTCCGTGACCACTGCAGATGGTGACAGTAGCCATGAAATTAAAAGACGCCTGCTTCTTGGGAGAAAAGCAATGACAAACCTAGACAGCATCTTAAAAAGCAGAGACATCACCTTGCCAACAAAGGTCCGTATAGTAAAAGCCATGGTTTTCCCAGTAGTGATCTATGGAAGTGAGAGCTGGACCATAAAGAAGGCTGATCGCCGAAGAATTGATGCTTTTGAATTATGGTGCTGGAGGAGACTCTTGAGAGACCCATGGACTACAAGAAGATCAAACCTCTCCATTCTGAGGGAAATCAGCCCTGAGTGCTCACTGGAAGGACAGATCCTGAAGCTGAGGCTCCAATACTTTGGCCACCTCATGAGAAGAGAAGACTCCCTGGAAAAGACCCTGATGCTGGGAAACATGGAGGGCACAAGGAGAAGGGGACGACAGAGGACGAGATGGTTGGACAGTGTTCTTGAAGCTACCAGCATGTGTTTGACCAAACTGCGGGAGGCAGTGGAAGACAGGAGTGCCATGGGGTCACGAAGAGTCGGACACGACTAAACAACAACAAAATATGCCAGAGAAGGTTCAGCACCACCAGTTTTAACTGATTCTGTATATTTAATTTTCTTCTTCTGAGTTGTGAAATCACATTCTCTGATGCATCAAAGTAGTGGCAAGCCAGAAAAGTGTCCATGGTCCAGACAAGGCTTGCAGTGGTGGTCAACAAATTGCCATGCAAATGGAGCTTAGCATGTGGCATTCAAGCTGATGTTTCACCTCCAATCTGTTTCACATTTGAAAACCATATGGCACCTATCATTTCGCTCCCATCACCCCCTTAACTCTCCTTTGACCCTCACTGCAGAGAACCGTTTTTTTAAAAGCAGGGGTGGGGGTGGGAAGAGGTCAGGATTAGATTTCTGTCTGTTGTCAATTAAATCATATACCTAGCACTAACCAGACATTGCTAGGATACGTCACTACAAAGCAGTGCTTCTCCACAAAGACAGAGAGAAACCATCGCCCTGCATCCAACCTGCTCCGCAAATATTTCCCATCCCTCTGGCCTCATTTGCATGTTGAAATTTGCGAGGACTGCATTATCCTCCCTTCACCTCGTTATCCTGGCTAAACGCATTCCCTGGTTCCACTGTCTGCAAGGTCACACGAGGGGATTTCGGAAGGCTCGTGATGCCAGTGGATGGGGTACCACAGACCAGGGCAAAAGAGCATCTTCTATTCCAGAACAGTAGCTGTACTGAGAGTGCCCCACTTTGATCTGCAGGTGGTGGGCCACATGACTTGGGGACCCTCAATGCATATAAATAAATAAACAATCCTGCACATAGAATGCTAGAGAGATTTTCTTTTAGGCAAGAAAATCTCTTCCCCCTGGAGCATGCAGGGATTTTGCTGGTAATGTGGGAATACATTCAACCATGTGATTCCCCCACCTACGTCCTGAAGTCATTCAGACCAAGAACATTTTTACCATGTGATCTAGTGTCTGTTTAGGCTAGCTCTTAGCAGAGATTGGCTCTGGGTCTCTGGACAGATTCCTTTCTGTAAAGCAAATTCAAGGTTCCTTAAGTCATATTCTTCCTGTACTTGGTTTCCTCCTTTGCCTCAGTCCTCCTCCTTCTCTTTGCTCTACACATATATGTCCTCAGGCAGCCACTTTTGTCAACAAAGTTCCCAGCATTGGAGAACTGTTATTTCCTATTTTTCTAGGAAAAGAGGTGCCAGAACCCACCACAGACGCCTCCTTTGTTCTCTTATAATGGCAATGGCGCCCACCTGAGAGGTGCCAGAACTGAGTTCCAGCCGGGAAAAAAGCCCTAGTTTCAGGGGATTGTGAAGCCCACCTCAAAGTGAGCTTTACAAGCCCCCAAATTCTTCTCCAGCTCAGATTCTTCTTCCCCAAATTCTTCTCCAGCTCAGATCAAAATTCAGGCAACCTCTCCCCTCAAAAAACCCATGTTCGGTTTATACTTTTAAATCAGTATCAGTCATAAATATACATCTCACTCCTAACCCCACAATACAAAAGATGCCATTTCAGAAATATTACTACGGGTTCTCATTCAGAAACACCCCCTTGAACACACCGACATTTCAGCAAGCATTTCAAAAAATACTTCCTGTGAATTGTTAACGTTTCAAAATATAGAAACATCACTTGAGAGAGAAACACAAAAGCTTAAATTGACAGCCTGGTTTGTTTGCAGAGATAATATATGCCAATTTGGAGAAAGAAGACATGCCACTGGCTATTTAAGAAGGATTCATCCTGATTTGTTTGTGGGAAGATTAGATGACGTCATGTCAAGCAAGTGTTATGAACCACCCTGAGATCTATGGTTATAGGTATACAAAATTAATGAAGAAGAAGAAGTGTTGCCTCACTCTTTCAGGTATGCATCTCCTTGTCGTGAAAAGTCCAATCTTTTGAGAAATCACCTTTAACTGAGCAGCCTGAATTTGCCAGGATGTGGCTGAATCCGACCCAAAACCGAGGACAGTCTGGAAGCTCTCTTAACATCTAAAAACAACCAAGTCAAAGACAGGGAGGTGTGCAGTTCCTTGGCACATGACATTGTGCCAAGTGTTAAAAAAGGCTCTGAAATTACCTTTCTGTCAAATTTCCTGCTCACTCAAGCCCATTAAGATCTCTCTCCCTGTGGAATTTAGCCAGCATTGGATTGTTGTCTTGGAAAAGTAGGCCCATCTTAAAAGCTCAGGTCCACCCCATTGTATCTTCACTGCTTCTCTTCCTTACCTCAGTCCCACAGTATGGCAGCTGCAAAATCAGAAGAGTCCCATTTTTCTTTCCTTGTCTTAACTGAACATGTGCGTGGGGATACACTCAGGGCCGGATTTAGGTTTGATGAAGCCCTAAGCTACTGAAGGTAATGGGGCCCTTTATATGCCCAGCATATAAAGAAGAAGAAGAAGAGGAGGAGGAGGAGGAGGAGGAGGAGGAGGAGTTGCCTCACTCTTTCAGGTATGCATCTCCTTGTCGTGAAAATCTTTTGAGAAATCACCTTTAACTGAGCAATTTGTCAACAACAAATTGTCACTGTTTTTTGTGTTGAAGATATGCTATATGGTAATTTATGGACCTAAAGGTAAAGGGACTCCTGACCATTAGGTCCAGTTGCAGACGACTCTGGGGTTGTGGCACTCATCTTGCTCTACTGGCCAAGGGAGCCGGCGTTTGTCCACAGATAGCTTCCGGGTCAAGTGGCCAGCAGGACTAAGCTGCTTCTGGCAAACCAGAGCAGCACACGGAAACGCCATTTACCTTCCCGCCGGAGTGGTACCTATTTATCTACTTGCACTTTGATGTGCTTTCAAACTGCTATGCGGGCAGGAACAGGGACCGAGCAACAGGAGCTCACCCCATCACAGGGATTCGCCGACCTTCTGATTGGCAAGCCCTAGGCTCTGTGGTTTAGACCACAGCACCACCCACGTCCCTTCAGTTTATGAACCTAATAGGTATCTAAAGCCATTTGCACATAAAAAAATAACGAGTCCATGCAGAATGTAGGCACCCTATATATAGAAATGAGCAAACCAGTGATATTTTAGGGAGCAGGCTAGCAGGCGGGGCCCATGACTTACATCATAGGAGCCTACACAATACAAAACACTGTTGCTGTATGTAGGTTTTATTTTATTTGTTTTTTATCTTATATTTGGGAAATGTACATCCAGATTTTTTTCATTTAAGTTTTTTTGGGGCCCCCAAGAGAGTGGGGCCCTAAGCTATAGCTTGTTTAGCTTATGCATAAATCTGGCACTGGATACACTTCTGATCAGCATTTCTAGCCTGGGGAAGTAAGCTTTTAATGTGCATTTGTTTCCTTGGCTGTTTGTTTTTAATGATCTATTGAATTTGGTTCGGTGTTCCTCCAGTGACCAATATGTTTCCAATGAAGCACCATGGTTGCTGTTTTCCAGAGCTGAATGTCTTGCCTATTGCCAGAGATATAATGTTAATTAATTCAATATACTTTAGGAGGGGGAGGGGCAGAGGAATAAATTTCCCGCATCTACATAAATGTTAACAGAATCCAAAAAATTAAGAGATGTGTCTCTTTTGATCTCTTAGTCTCATCTTATACCTGAATCAAACATTTCCTAATCTGACTGATGCTTTCAACAAGCTGAGAGGTACGTCGTTATAGTTCCTATTATGTTTTTTATAGGGCTGTGTGAGTTCTTAAGTGCAGCAACCCAATTTTTAAAATGTTTTTAATGGTTGATGTTTTATCATGTTTTTAATATTCTATTGGGAGCCGCCCAGAGTGGCTGGGGAAGCCCAGCCAGATGGGCAGGGTATTAATAATAATAATAATAATAATAATAATAATAATAAGCAATTCTAAACTTCTATCTTATTTGATAGTGCCAGAAAAAGGCTGCTCCTGGTTCAAAAGAAAGTCATTTCCCCAACTTTTTCAAGTAACTGGGACAATATTCTAATGTAACCTTTGGGTTATATAAGGGTTGCGTTCATAAAAGTGAGAAGGGCTTTTCTTACCTATTAGCCAAAAATGTAATTTTTAGAGCTGTGCAGATATTTTTTAGCTCTCAAACTTTGGTTGGTTGGTAGCAAAATGATACTCAGCTTCCCCAAATAAATATATATATATATATATATATATATATATATATATATATACATACACATACTGGGAGAGAAAAATATATTTCTTCTGAATTTTTGGGAGAAGGTTGCCAACTTACCTTACTGAACTTTATGGAAAGGGCCAGAGTTTTCCATTCCCCAAGCCTGCCCATCTTGTTTCTTTTGCTTTAAAAAGTTCCCATGCTGCCCACATCAGGACCAGGCTGTCTTCTGATAGCTGTCCTTGCTTGGAAGCCATTACTCCCGAAGGTCTGTCAGGAGAGATAGCCAGCAAGAAGCAGTGAGAGATGGCTTCTTTGAAAAAAAGCGCTGAGCCCTCCAACATTTCTCCGATGAAAATAGGGACGTCCCATTCCACAACGATAATTTTACTATTGATGCCCCACACACCTGGACTGGGTTTCCCCAGCCACTCTGGGCAGCTTCAAACATATTTGGAAACATAATAAAACATTAAACAATATATAAACTTCCCTATACAGGATGGCCTTCAGGCAGCTCGGGGGTCAGATAACTCCACAAAGGTAAAGTACCCCTGCCCGTACGGGCCAGTCATATCCGACTCTAGGGTTGTGCGCCCATCTCACTTAAGAGGCCGGGGGCCAGCGCTGTCCGGAGACACTTCCGGGTCACGTGGCCAGCGTGACAAAGCTGCATCTGGCGAGCCAGCACCAGCGCAGCACACGGAAACGCCGTTTACCTTCCCTATTTATCTACTTGCACTTAAGAGTGCTTTCGAACTGCTAGGTGGGCAGGAGCTGGGACTGAAAGATGGGAGCTCACCCCGCCGTGGGGATTCGAACCGCCGGCCATGCGATCGGCAAACCCTAGGCGCTGAGGTTTTACCCATGCCAGATAACTCCATACCCTCCAACATTTCTCCAATGAAAATACGGAAAGAGGGACATTCAGAATCCGGGAAACAGCTTCTCTAAATCAGGGACATCCCTGGAAAATAGGGACGCTACACTGGGAGTGACAGTTGGAGCTTTCACAAACTCTAACCGTCTTGGAACCTTGAAGAGCATCGCTCCTCCTCCATCATCTCTTGTGCATCTCCTGAGAGACTCACTGAGCAACTCACTTCGCCATTAAGATGTACGTTTGTCCTTCCCAGCCAGAAGTCCCCCAGTGTAGCAGAAATTATTGTGTATATTGTAATTGCTTATTTATTTTAAAATTACAAAACATATTATTCCATGTAAGGCCCAGGTTTCTAATGTAACACCTTGAACAACCCTTGCTATTTTCAGGTAGGCCTGAACACCTTGTCCCCTCATTGTCCACCCCCAAGGAAATTTTCACCTGTTTGATCAAAATTCTTTTGGATCTCCTGGACCCGTGATGGGGCTTTCGAATCATTCATTGGGGACTTAAGGGTTTATGACTTTCCCCCTTCCCCATTCCACTCCCCGATAAATTTGTTTGGATCTTAAGGAAACTGTCTTGGCTTATCTCATGAGACTTCAGTGACATAAAAATCAAAGTACACTGGTACCTCAGGTTAAGTACTTAATTCATTCCGGAGGTCCGTACTTAACCTGAAACTGTTCTTAACCTGAAGCACCACTTTAGCTAATGGGGCCTCCTGCTGCTGCCGCGCTGCCGGAGCCCGATTTCTGTTCTCATCCTGAAGCAAAGTTCTTAACCTGAAGCACTATTTCTGGGTTAGCGGAGTCTGTAACCTGAAGCGTATGTAACCTGAGGTACCACTGTATGTAAGAGAAGAATAAAGAAGACTTATGGGGTATGTGCAGAATGAAAAGGTTTTTATTGAAAATCATTTGGTGCTTTCTCTCTTCCCCACTTTACTTGCTTTCTCTCCCTGCTTTTTCCCTCTCATTCAAATTTTCTTGATTTCTTTCTTTGCTGTGCATATGTAGAGGCCTGAATGTGTAACAGATTCAATAACAAATACGTAGGTTTTAACTGAACCTTTTAGGGTGGGTTTGAAATTTCAAGGGTTGTGTTGAAGGGGAGGGGAAGGGAGGACGGAAGACTAAGTTGGGATGAATGAACATGGGATAAGTTGTTTAATTGCAATGGTAATGGTTAGCAACTAAGTACTAAACCTATTGTACATTTTGGAAAGTTGTCTGTTTTCTATGCATTTGGACAGCTCTTAAGATATTTATTGATATTTATTTTTAAAAATTTCTACACTGCTTTATGGGATGCGGGTGGTGCTGTGGGTTAAACCACAGAGCTTAGGACTTGCCGATCAGAAGGTCGGCGGTTCAAATCCCCGCAACGGGGTGAGCTCCTGTTGCTCAGTCCCTGCTCCTGCCAACCTAGCAGTTCAAAAGCATGTCAAAGTGCAAGTAGATAAATAGGTACTGCTCTGGCAGGAAGGTAAACGGCGATTCTGTGCACTGCTCTGGTTCGCCAGAAGCGGCTTAGTCATGCTGGCCACATGACCCAGAAGCTCCCTCGGCCAATAAAGTGAGATGAGCGCTGCAACCCCAGAGTCAGCCACAACTGGACCTAACAGTCAGGGGTCCCTTTACCATTACTTTTATATCGCTTTATATTTTTAATAAAAATCTCAAAGCAGTTTACAGCATATTAAATCAATAAAACAATAGCCAGGCAATGTTCCTCTGGCCTCATGAGGAGCCTCTTCAGTGGGGCTGGTGAGTGTGGGCCTCACCCCCTAGGCCAGGTGGAAAGGGCCTTGCAGGAAGCGACCTCTACGACTCACAGCCAGGAGATGTTTCTCCGGCCTCATGAGGAGGAATTGTTTAATTCATGCAATTGTTTAATTGCAATGGTAATGGTTAGCAACTAAATACCAAACCAACTGTACATTTTGGAAAGCTGTTTGTTCTCTATGCGTTCGGACAGCTCTTAAGAAACTGTAACCAAATCTTGCTCGATGGTTCCTGAGATCAAGGAGCTGTTTTTCATCTATATTTGGATACAATCAGATGGCATTTTGAATCAAGGTGGCAGACAGAACCTTTCAAAACTACAATGAGTTTTTGTTTTCCTCGAATTCCAGAAGGCTGCTATTAACATATAAAGTTAAATAAGGCCTTAGAAGCTTTGCCTATACAAAAGTTTACATTTGTCCTGAATTTCTGTCTGGGTGCTATTGCAGACCCTCCAAGTTTCCCTATTTTCCAGGGATGTCCTTGATTTAAGGAAGCCGTCCCAGTTTCTGATTTGATCCTGGAATGTCCCGATGTTCCTTAGGACGTCCCTGTTTTCCTTGGAGAAAAGTTGGAGGGTATGGAATTATCCAACCCCCAAGCTCTTTGAAGGCAATCCTGTATAGGGAAGTTTATTTAATGTTTAATGTTTTATAGTGTTTTTTATATATGTTGGAGGCTTCCCAGAGTGGCTGGGGCAACCCAGTAAGATGTCTGGGGTATAAATAGTAAAATTATCACTGTGGAATGGGGTGCCCCTATTTTCATTGGAGAATTGTTGGAGGGTCTGCTGTTGGGTGGCAATAGTGTAGCGCAGCCTCTAAGAGATTGAGATTTGAGTCTAGTCCAAGAGTGGTATGAAGGGTGAGTACCTGAGAACAAGCCTTATCATTGGTGCTCCCCAATCTGTGGGATGTTCTCTCAGGGAGACACACCTGGTGATACCTTTGTCAGTTTTAGGCACCAGACTAATCCAGGCCACTGGTTAATAAATGATGCCTATGGTGGCGCTTGCCTTTTAGTGGTGTGGGTAAGACTTGGCCCTTATTGTTATGTTGCTGGGTGAGCATTTGTATACAGTGGTACCTTGGGTTACAAACGCCTCAGTTTACAAATGCTTCAAGTTACAAACTCCGCTAACCTGGAAGAGTTACCTCGAGTTGAGAACTTTGCCCCAGGGTGAGAACCAAAATCATGTGCCAGTGGCGCAGCAGCAGCAAGAGGCCCCACTAGCAAAAGCACGCCTCTAGTTAAGGAAAGTTTCAGGTTAAGAACAGACCTCCGGAATGAATTAAGTTTGTAACTAGAGGTACCACGCTATTTCTGTATTATCACTTTTTTAAAATTTTCTGGGTTTTGACTGTTTTTGTTTGTTGCACTTTACTTTTGTCAAACTGGTTTGAGACTTTTTATCATTTAAAATAACTGAAATTAATAAATAATAATAATAATAATAATAAGAAGAAGAAGAAGAAGAAGAAGTAGTAGTAGTAGTAGTACCAGGAAGCTTTGGATTCAAATTTTGCCTCACCCTTCAACAAGCCACTACAGTGGTACCTCGGGATGTGAACGGGATCCATTCCGGGAGCCCCATTTGCATCCTGGATAGAACGTAAGATGCGATGGCGCGTCTGCGCATGCGCGGGTCGCATTTTGCCGCTTCCGTGCATGTGCACGACATCATTTTGAGCATCTGCGCATGCGTAAGCGGCAAAACCCAGAAGTAACGCAGTCTGTTACTTCTGTGTTGCCGCGGAGCGCAACCCGAAAGCACTCAAGCTGAAGCACATTCAACCCGAGGTATGACTGTATCTTTAAGTTTCAGGTCCTCAGTTGGGAATACTGATGTTGTTCAGCGGGTCACTGTAAAGGTTACATGCCAAATTGCTCAATACCACGTGAAGGGAGCCTGTGACCCTCCATGTTGGATTCCTTCTTCCCTCCGCCCCAGCCAGCATTGCTAAAGTCTAGAAATAACAGGAATTGCAACGCAGTAACATACCAGAGATGGGATGCGGGTGGTGCTGTGGGTAAAAGCCTCAGCGCCTAGGGCTTGCCGATCGAAAGGTCAGCGGTTCAAATCCCCGCGGCGGGGTGTGCTCCCATTGTTCAGTCCCAGCGCCTGCCAACCTAGCAGTTCGAAAGCACGTCAAAGTGCAAGTAGATAAATAGGTACCGCTTACCAGCGGGAAGGTAAACGGCGTTTCCGTGTGCGGCTCTGGCTCGCCAGAGCAGCGATGTCACGCTGGCCACGTGACCCGGAAGTGTCTCCAGACAGCGCTGGCCCCTGGCCTATAGAGTGAGATGAGCGCACAACCCTAGAGTCTGTCAAGACTGGCCCGTACGGGCAGGGGTACCTTTACCTTTAACATACCAGAGGGCCACAGTTTCCCCACCCTTGTTCTGTACCTTCTTAATAGCACTGCGGATGCTAAAATGTTCCTCTTCTCACTTACAGATCCAATGTCACTAAATGAGGAGATCACAGAGGCCAAAAGCCCTTCGCCCAAAGCTGGCACAAAGGATTTGCACCAGACAATAAGGGCGCCTGATGCGTCTCAATATTCCACGTGCCCTCTCTGTTTCAGAACTTTTGGCAATATGCTATATGTAAACCCTTGTTTACATAGCTTCTGCTTTTCTTGTACACAGGACTTGTTGGAAACCAAGGCTGAATGTCCTTGCTGTAAGAAACCTTTCCATTCTGTTTTTCACTCAAGAAAGTTCAAAGGGCGCCCTGAAGACCTCTCGTCCCCAAGGCACGCAAAAGGAGATTCTTCACCCACCAAAAAGCACCGCAGAAGAGAACATGCTTCCTCGCGTTCCAAAAGGCACCCAGAAAAATGTCCTTCTGTACCTTGCTGTTCTGGAGATCGCCTCACTCGCCCTGCTCTTCCCAGCCCTAACTTGGAAACACCTCTCCTGCCTCCTCCTTCTAAGGACCCTGCAATAGACAACCCATTCCTAAGTGAATTCACAAAACCTCAGGAGTCCTGCCACTCGCCCTTCTTAAGGAAGGCACAAACTCCAGACCAGCTCTTCGAAAAAGCGCTGCAAAATGAGACTGCACTCAACTCTGCTCCAGAATGGATGGCGTCTGGAGACGGTCTTCACTACAGAACAGTATCTGCCAATCTGTCTAAACCAAGCTTTCTGGAAGCTGCCTTTTTGCTTCTTGCTTCTGGGGCCATGCTGTTCATATGTATTTATATCTATTTCCGTTTCGTCCTCATGCATAAACAATAAAAGACAGTTTTACTCGTGGAAATAACAGACTCTAGGTGAAGGCCAGAGAACTGCCAGGGTGAGGGAAGGAGCATAATGATTTCTGAGGAAACGTGCCGTGATACGCCGTTTGATCCTAAGCCTCTTCACGTGCTGTGTTTTTAGGTATACGCCTAAATGTGTGAATGTGGCAGTCCAGGTATTTGGAAACATATCTAACATACACAGACATTTAACACTGAGCCAGGGTTGGCTACAGTTCAGTGTATGCTCTGTGGCAAAACCCTCTCCCCTCTGCCTTCCCCAAATCTGAGAAACATCTGGTGAGGGCCTGCTCCAAATTCTTATGGAGACCCGATTAGCATCCACATAAAACAGGTCCTTCTCAGGAGCAACCCCGGGTATACTAGGACTCTCTGCTGAAAGAAATCCGTAAAGTCCTGCTCCCTGCTGTCATTTGGAGCCAGGTAGCTCTTCTTCTTTGTGAAAAGTTTTTTATCACTGCACTCAGCATGGCCTGCTGGTTTTCGAAATGGCTGTTGTTTTACTATTGATTGCTAACTTAGGGTGGATCTAGACACAGGGGAAAAACCTTCCATAAATAAGTCAGAAATTTGATCAAAAATTTAACAAAAGAAAAAAATCTCTATGGAAAATCACACATTTTAAAATTCCTGTTCTCTTGCTCCATCTGATGTTGAATGTTTATAGTGCATTAAATTTGCTGTTTCTTCACTAATGGAGCTGAGTCCTTACTTTGTTGCTATATATGCACACCAGTTACTTGTATAGTGACCAATTTTAAAAATTAATAACTGAGAAGTCAATTCTCAAGGGAATTGGTGGAGAGCAGAGTGGCAGATTCACATCCCAGGCCCTATTGCCTCACACTGGCCAGGGCAGAAGTTTTTTTCTTGCTTTCCACTGGATGAAAAATTAGGCTATTGGTGATGGGCCCGAGTGTTTACCTCCTGCGGGATTTGCAGTAAGGCTACAATCCTATTATTTGCATGTTTTAAATTTTAAATGGTTTTGTTCAAAGAAGTAACAGAAGCAAACAATAAATGTTGCAAACAGACACATGGAAAAACCAAATGAAAGTAAATAAACAGGTTAGAACGCCATCAGCAGAAGGTAGCGGACACCAACAGAGGCCCTGTGGCAGAGGAAGAGGCCCCAAAATGCACGCTGGGCACCCACATCTGTAGCCCAAGTCTGCGGCTCTGACCATGTCTAAAACAAGCTGTACACCTATTGCCAGAAGAACTGGTTACCTGATGATCCAGCAGTCCTTTTTCAATCCAGATTCACTTCTTATGTTTTCCCACATCCAGTCACTCGCAGCTGATGGGTACTTAGTTTATGGTTCCCAATGCATCCTTGTTGTTGTTTAGTCATTTAGTCGTGTCCGACTCTTCGTGACCGCATGGACCAGAGCACGCCAGGCACTCCTGTCTTCCACTGCCTCCTGCAGTTTGGTCAAACTCATGTTGGTAGCTTCGAGAACACTGTCCAACCATCTCGTCCTCTGTCGTCCCCTTCTCCTTGTGCCCTTCATGTTTCCCAGCATCAGGGTCTTTTCCAGGGAGTCTTCTCTTCTCATGAGGTGGCCAAAGTATTGGAGCCTCAGCTTCACGGTCTGTCCTTCCAGTGAGCACTCAGGGCTGATTTCCTTCAGAATGGAGAGGTTTGATCTTCTTGCAGTCCATGGGACTCTCAAGAGTCTCCTCCAGCACCATAATTCCAAAGCATCAATTCTTTGGCGATAAGCCTTCTTCATGGTTCAGCTCTCACTTCCATACATCACTACTGGGAAAACCATAGCTTTAACTATAGCTTTAATGCATCCTTAGGCTCTGGCAAAAAGGGGAGATAGAGAGATGAGTGCCATCAGTCTACTGATGCCCAAATCTCTGGACAGCAGATTGACTGAAAAGCACATGGGGACAATATGGAACCCTGCAGCACATGATAAGTTAATGGCCCTGGAGGAGAACTACTATCTGGGACCTGCCTCCCAGGAATGACAAAATCTGTCAAAGTATCTTCTTATGCTCCTGTGAGATTGTCCAGAAGGATACCATGGTTGATGGTATGCAACACCAACAAGGAGAGATTCAGGGTTGCACTCCCCAAATGTCCATCTCTTGGGGTAACTCATCCACCAAGATATTGAATCAACCGGACTTACAAGTTTAAAAAAATGCAATGACTTGGGCTACATTCATGAATATACAATGACAGTGTGTTTGGAAAGAACTGTATTCCTTCATTTCCCCACCCCCCTCCCCGGTCTAATCCTATTTAAGCACAATTTGTAATTTTAAGACACTTGTAAAAGAAATTTAAAATCTAGGATTAGCAACTAACTAGGTGCTTATGTAATATCCTTTCAGGTGCATTCATTTGCCAAACAGATGGCTACGGCTGGGCTTTTGGGGAATAACAGGGGAAAGGGGTTGTGTTTGAGGGCTGGGATTGGGCGAAGAAGGGGAATGGTTTTTAAAAGTCAAGAAACAGTGAATTATCTTCCCAGAGAATTGGGGGTCCCTACTAAAGCTGTCTGAAATACTCAGGTGAGAGCAGAGCTGGAAAGTTTCCAAACTGCTGGGAATTCTTTTCCTGGAAGCAGAAAACACAGTGCATTTAAGGCTTTAACCCTCTGCATGTTTTAATACTTGATTGGAAGCTGCCCAGAGTGGCTGGGGAGACTCAGCAAGATGGGCGGGGTATAAATATATTATTATTATTATTATTATTATTATTATTATTATTATTATTATTATTTGCTAGTACGTACCTGCAGAGGGATTCTTGTCCAAATAAACATGCATAGAAGAAGAAGAGTTTGGATTTGATATCCCGCTTTATCACTACCCGAAGGAGTCTCAAAGCGGCTAACATTCTCCTTTCCCTTCCTCCCCCACAACAAACACTTTGTGAGGTGAGTGGGGCTGAGAGACTTCCGAGAAGTGTGACTAGCCCAAGGTCAATCAGCAGCTGCATGTGGAGGAGCGGAGACGCGAACCCGGTTCCCCAGATTACAAGTCTACCGCTCTTAACCACTACACCACACTGGCTTTCTTTGCATAGCAATGAACTGTTCAAAAGAGACAAGAAAAAGCCTTGCTAGCTCGTTTTCAAAAGGTCCTTTCCAATTGCTTCCAAAGTGTATTTGACGGGGGAGGGGGGGGAGTCCTCCCTGATGCTACATCATTTTTAACAGAATTGTTCAATAGGCACAAATTCTTGGATCGCTGCATATCCCACAGAGGAAGAAAGAACAGCCTATGCTAACGTGTCTGAGCTTCCTTACCCAAGAATATCTTGCCATTTCTACCAGCTGCGACTGCACCTGCTGGAGAAGGATGAGTCGATCAGCTTTGGACAGCTGCTGCATTTCAGACAGGCAGCAAATCATTTGGCTCCGTGTGCATCATCACCTTTTTAGGCCAGGGGGAGTTGTTCCTTTATTAACCTCCTGAGGAAATAACAATAAGAAAAACTATAACTATAACAGGAACCAGGAGCTGGGCTAGAGGAGCTACAAGGAGCTACATTATCTTTTTTAAAAAAATGATTTTTATTAAGATTTAAGAACACCACCACCACCAACCAACAAAGACATCACATCTTATTACATATATCCCATTTTATGCTCCATAGAGCTGTTGACTTCCGTCCTTCCCTTCCGAAAGTTTTCTTATTCCCATCTATAATTCACAGTTTCATTGATTAAACATTACACCATGACATAAGTTTTAATTCAATCTTGCCAACGTTTTCATATTTCTACAGTTCTCACTTATATATACCATAAATTTACTCCATTCTTTTTGGTACTTCATCTCCTCCTGATTACGAATTCTGTGTGTCAATTTTGCCATTTCAGTGTATTCAACCAGCTTTATCTGCCATTCCCTTACAGTCGGAATTTCCTGTAACTTCCACTTCTGGGCTATCAAAACTCTGGCTGCTGTTGTTGCATACAGATATAATCTTCCCCCACCAAACCTAGCAAAAATTCTTCCGGCTTTTTTGGAAAAGTGTATTTAAACATCTTTTTTTAACTCGTTATAGATCGATTCCCAAAACTCTTTTATTTTGTTACATGACCACCACATATGATAAAAATCGCCATAACAAGGAGCTACATTATCAGCCTCTTCACAGTTCTCCACCACCCCCACTGAATTTGCAAGGTACCGTAGCTGCAAATTTGACTGACACAACAACAGGGAGAAGAGGGTGTCCAATTCTCTCCCTTTCGGCTGTTTGCCGTTCAAAAACTGGGGTGCCTCGCATCTGCTTTCCAGCCACCGGGAGAACGATACAGTGGGACCTTGGTTGTCTAACTTAATCCATTCCGGGAGTCCATTCAACTCCCAAAACGGTTCGAAAACCAAGGCACAGCTTCCAATTGGCTGCAGGAGCTTCCTGCACTCAATCAGAAGCAGTGTTGGACATTTGGCTTCCGAAAAACGTTCACAAACTGGAACACTTAGACTTCCGGGTTTGCGGCATTCGGGAGCTGATTTGTTCAGGAGCCAAGCCGTTTGACAACCAAGGTACCACTGTACAGGGACTGGGATCCTTCTCCCACTGAGAGGAGGAGAAAGAGGGGCATCTTAAATAATAATGAAGTGAATATAAAAAGGTAAAGGGACCCCTAACCATTAGGTCCAGTCGTGACTGACTCTGGGGTTGTGGCGCTCATCTCACTTTATTGGCCGAGGGAGCTGGCGTACAGATTCCGGGACATGAGGCCAGCATGACTAAGCCACTTCTGGTGAACCAGAGCAGCGCATGGAAATGCTGTTTACCTTCCCGCCGGAGTGGTACCTATTTATCTACTTGCACTTTGACGTGATTTCAAACTGCTAGGTTGGCAGAAGCAGGGACGGAACAACGGGAGCTCACCCCGTCGTGGGGATTCGAACCACCAACCTTCTGATTGGCAAGTCTTAGGCTCTGTGGTTTAACCCACAGCGCCACCCACATCCCTGAAGTGAAATTGTTGTTGTTGTTGTGTGGCTTCCAACAGATACAAAACACCATAAACATTAAACATCAAAAACTTCCCCTTTGCAGGGGATGTCTTCTAAAGGCTGTATACATTGTATACTGTATACAGTGGTACCTCAGGTTACATACGCTTCAGGTTACAGACTCCGCTAACCCAGAAATAGTGCTTCAGGTTAAGAACTTTGCTTCAGGATGAGATCAGAAATCGTGCTCCGGCGGTGTGGCAGCGGCAGCGGGAGGCCCCATTAGCTAAAGTGGTGCTTCAGGTTAAGAACAGTTTCAGGTTAAGAACGGACCTCCAGAACGAATTAAGTACTTAACCCGAGGTACCACTGTAGTTACTTATCTCCTTGGCTCAGGGGTCGCATAACTTCATAACCTCCAACGTTTCTCCAATGACAATAGGGATGTCCTAAGGATAAACAGGACATTTTGGGATCAAATCAGAAACCTGGACAACTTCTGTAAATCCGGGACTGTCTCTGGAAAACAGGGATCCTTGGAGGGTCTGGAAATATAGGTGGTTTTTATGCATTCAGAGGAGGGACCTAGGTATCCCTTGCTTTTAGCAAATTAATATCTACATATATAAAAAAGTATATCTCCTTTCCTTTCCCTCACAAGCCCATTCAGAGATTGGCTGGTTTCCCCTGGACTAACTCTCTCAAGTAGCGTTCTCCGCTGATGAATGCACAGCCACGGTTTTTGCTTACGGTCCTAAGAGGAACAGTAACTCCACATGACCCCAACTTAGCCTCACGCCCCGTAGCGCTTCTTCTGCACGGAGCCAGGACTTTAGATCATTTTCAAACAAGTAACAAATATGCTTGTATGTCAGCTTCTGAGCCAAGAGAGGTTAATCAGAGGCTTTTTCCTTAATTGTTTAAATACAGGCCAGCTGTAAGCCTGCAAAGCCAGATCCTACGTTACTTCGCGAAAATGTGTATGGAAAACTTTTCGCTTCTTTGGGCGCAGAGATCTTAAATGTATTTATTCTTCTGCCTTTTCATATTTTTCTGCGTTTCTTCCCAACTTCCTCCTCCGTTGTTCGTTCCACCTCTGACTCAAAACCTGCCATTTTGGCTTGGAATGAAATTGCAAACAGACCTGGTGCTGAATACTGAATGTTTTGGTCGCAAGCATGGCTGTAAAGAAAACCAGTGGCTTTTGGGGTGCAAATAACTTACTTAGGCCCAGTTCAGATGCTCAATGGACCTCTGTACACACACCAAATGTTTCAAGAACCCCCAGACACCCCCAAAAAATAATCCTGGGAACTGTAGCTTACCCTTCACAGAGCTAAAATTCCCAGTACTCTGAACAAACTTCAGTTTCCAGGATTCTTTGTGCTCTAAAGATACTTTTAACATGTTATACATATATATCATACAAGATTATAGCCTCCAACATTTCTTTGAAGAAAATAGGGACATCCTATTCTATTCTATTATTATTATTATTATTATTATTATTATTATTATTATTACCCTACCCATCTGACTGGGTTGCCCCAGCCACTCTGGGAGGCTTCCAACTAATAATAATAATAAAAATAAAAATAAAACATTAAAAAACTTCCCTATACAGGGCTGCCTTCAGATGTCTTCTAAAGGCTGTGTAGTTACTTATCTCCTTGGCTTGCATAACTCCATAGGCTCCAACATTTCTCTGATGAAAACAGGGACATCCTAAGGAAAAGCGGGATATTTGGTCTTACAGGCATTAAGGCTACTTTGCAGATTAGCAGCGCTTGCCTGCTTCCTCATGCTCAATTTCTAAATTTCTATATTTATAAATGTAGTGCACTTCTTTGAGAAAAAAAGATCATCTGTCGCCAATATTATTTTTTCCCTTCCCCCAAGAAACTATGCCTGTAACAGCTGCCTCTGGAATATCTTTACCGCTCACTCCGGAGAAGTGAACATGTGGCTCTTTTCTTTTCTTTTCTTTACCCCCTAACCAAACGAGGCCAAACTGCAGTCACTTGAAGGGCAAATATTTCTCGAAAGGGGGCCTGTGTTCTGTGAAAACTGAGATGCCCAAGAGCACTCGCCAAAATCTTATTTACAGTCTGCCGGAGCTTTTCAGAAGCAGGTAATCTACAGTGCATCAGGTCACCCGAGTGAAATAGAAGCCTAAAGAGAGATATCTATCCTTTTGAACCAACCAATTTCTCATGATTCTAGAGAAGTGGGATTATTGGTCAGATCCGTCTCAAGGTGTCTGGAATGAATCCACTCGAGCGCGTCCCAAAAGTAGGCGTTTCATATATATATATATATATATATATATATATATATATATATATATCACTGGAGGTGGAAGGAGGGAGTAGGGTTCAATGCACAAAAGAAAATCCCTTTTAACAGAATAAGCAATATCAGAATACCTGTTGGCAAACAAAATAGACAAATACAAAGCCTCAATGAAGACTAACAGCCTAAGCTACTCATTTCTCCCTAGGCTTTCAGCCTATTCAAATATTATTTTAAGCCGCCATGCAGAAATGAAGAGACATTTAAATGCCACATGTCTTCTACTGAAACAACTCAACAAGTCCAGAAATTATCTCACCTAGTTTAACAGGGGGGGGGGGGGGCACACTGGGTTGAATGGTACATTACACCGCAATATGACATTTGAGTCTTGCTTGATCTCCAGAATTATTTTGTCAGAGCACATTTCCTCCAATTGTTATAGAAGCCACTCCTTCCATGGTACAAGAATCTCTTAGACTGTTTTATTTTGTTTTCAGTCATTCTTAAATTGCCCAGTGATGCAAAAGCATTCAGTGGGTATAGGATAAATTTTCTTAATTAGTCAATCAAGTTAGCCGACCCTCCCTCAAAAGTACAGGCAGAACTGCTTCCATAAGCCAATTAGACACACAAGGTCTTTGTTGTTGTTTAGTTGTTTAGTCGTGTCCGACTCTTCATGACCCCATGGACCACAACAAACACTCTGTGAGGTGAGTGAGGCTGAGAGGCTTCAGAGAAGTGTGACTGGCCCAAGGTCACCCAGCAGCTGCATGTGGAGGAGCGGGGAAGCAAACCCGGTTCACCAGATTACGAGTCCGCCCCTCTGAACCACTTACACCACAACCTGCCCGTAGCAGGGCTATGGGTTGTTCTCTCCAGCATTGAGGAGAGCCTAGAGGACCCGGTTCCCTCTGCCAAACTTAGAGAGGGAAATGAAAAGTGGAGGGGTTAGGTTACAGCAACAAATGAGCTTTCAAGTTCTTTAAACAAAGCCGGCAAATCCATTAAGAGAGACAGACCGCTGTGTTTAGTCTGAGGATCGCATGGTTCCTCTATGCAGCAGTATTTCATCCTTTTACGTTCCCACTTAATGGAAAAGGAATACAGAGAGAGGGAGAGACAGAGAGCCAGGAGCCATTTACAGTATCTTCGCTGCTTCTTTTTCGTTCTCTAGGCCCAGTGCTCAGTAGCAGACTTCCAGGGGGAGGGGAGGTTTTCCCCACGGCCGCTGCAAGACTGACAAGGCACTGACAGCAGAGATACAGCTGGAGATGCCTTTACTCATCCCTCGAAAGAGCCTGTGAAACCCAGCCACTCAAATTCCTCTCAGAAGACTATATAGGAAGCCTGTGCTGACGCAGCTGGGGGTGCAGATAAGGGGTGTCCTCTCATGACCCTAACTGGGCATGACATTCTGCGCTACCTTCACATCTGTGGAAAAGCAGGCCACATGACAACAATCTGATAATGAAGCTGACTGACATCCCGCCCCCAAGGCCTAGAGTACATCAGAAGTCACTGTGGGATCCTTGCAGAATCCAGCTTGTTTTCCTCCTCCCGCCCCCCGCCCCCCTCTGCATGAATGGGCTGGCTGGAAGGAGCACAGTAGTTTTCCGGTGCAAAACTCCACCAGACCTGGAAGTCATTTGCCAGAAGACACTGCGGTTAGCTAAGCAGCAGCCGTTTTTGCGCTGTCGTGAATATACTTCCCTTCTGACGACACGCTAGCAGGGGAGCTGTGCATTGAATGTCAGTAACAATGCTCAGTGGGTCATCATTGCAGTTCTCTCAGTCATGAAATAGGTAAAGGACCCCTGGTAAGGGACGCAGGTGGCACTGTGGGTTAAACTACAGAGCCTAGGACTTGCCGATCAGAAGGTCAGCGGTTCGAATCCCCGTGATGGGGTGAGCTCCCGTTGCTCGGTCCCTGCTCCTGCCAACCTAGCAGTTCAAAAGCACATCAAAGTGCAAGTAGATAAATAGGTACCGCTCCGGCGGGAAGGTAAATGGCGTTTCCGTGCGCTGCTCTGGTTCGCCAGAAGCTGTACACCCAGAAGCTGTACACCAGCTCCCTCGGCTAATAAAGCGAGATGAGTGCCACAACCCCAGAGTTGGTCACGACTGGACCTAATGGTCAGGGGTCCCTTTACCTTTAAAGGACCCCTGGAGGGTTAAGTCCAGTCAAAGGCGACTGTGGGGTTGCGGCGCTCATCTCGCTTTCAGGCCCAGGCAGCTGGCGTTTTTCCACAGAAAGCTTTCCGGTGGCCAGCATGTGGCCAGCATGACTAAACCGCTTCTGGCGCAACGGAACACCGTGACGAGAACCAGAGCGCACAGAAATGCCATTTACCTTCCCACCACAGCAGTACCTATTTATCTACTTGCACTGGTGTGCTTTCAAACTGCTAGGTTGGCAGGAGCTGGGGCAGAGCTACATAGCTGGGATGGGCACACCACCAGAAGGGACTTTACTAAGCACTGAAAGCCAGGACCATATAACACTGGCCCTAAAGGATCTACAGTACACAGGCTCCCAGTATGCTTCCGAGCACAATTCAAAGTGTTGGTGCTGACCTTTGAAGCCCTAAATGGCATTGACCCTGTATACCGGAAGGAGCATCTCCAGCCCCATCATTCAGCCTGGAAACATTGAGGTCCTCCCCCGAGGGTCTTCTGGCAGTTCCCTCACTGCAAGAAGGGAAGTTGCAGGGAACCAGGCAGAGGGCCTTCTCTGTAGTGGCTCCCGCTCTGTGGAATACCCTCTCTTCAGATGCCAAGGGGGATAAATGCCAAGGGGATAAATAACTACACAAGGAGAGAAATAACTACAAATTCTTAGAAGACATCTGAAGGCAGCCCTGTATAGTGAAGTTTTTAATTCTTGACATTTTATTATGCTTTTATATGTGTTGGAAGCTGCCCAGCATTGCCGGCGAATCATAAAATTAAAATATATAGGTCTATCCACTTATGGGACTTGGTTCTGCAGGAAGTCAAGCAAGCCTCATCACTGACCCACCACCTGCAAAGGGATATTTCTGTAATGTCCTTTGGGAATTAAAATGTGAGATTGGCTGCGAGGCTTCAACCTCAGCACACAGCAGTTTTCTGAATAAAAAACACATTTAGAGATATGTGTCTTTATAAAATAACTAAAAAGAGCCCTGAGTTTCATGCATTGTCCAATCAGTAGCATATTTGCTAAAGTAGTCATGGGCAGACTGAGAGGGAATGGCATAGAAGACAATTAAAAAAATAATTTATATTTCTTTAAGGAAATTTGATACTTTTTTTTTAAAAAAAGATACCAGTATAACCATACAAGCTTCCTACACTACCTGGCCCATGATGTTGTTTGTCCAAAAGTACCCTTAGCTTACCAGGTTGCAGAAATGGGTCTTTGAGTCATCCCCATTTCCAAAGGCAGAGATACACATATGCGCTCTCTCTCTCTCTCAGAACAAAGAAATGTAGGAAAGCAAGAAATCAACGGATGTTAGAACATCCGCATCTGAGCGTTCTTTGGACAAAGAGGAAGCTCTCTTTGAATTTCCCAGTTTAACAGACAGAACTGGTCTCAGATGCCGAGGGAGGGACAAACTCACTATTGGACCTCGGCCAATCCCCACCCTTGGAAGCCCAGATTGACACCATGACCAGCCAATCAACAGAAGGGGAGCTATTTTGACTACCGCCCCACCTCAGAGCCTGCCATGATTTCAGACATTCTCTTCTTTAGAGCATTGAAAGGTCACTCACACCTGTTCACATCATGCACCTGACACGACAAAGCAGCGGGAAGATTGGGGAAGTTTCTGCTCCCAGGGGACAAATACTTACTCTATAAAGAGAAGGACATGTGCATTCAAATCTCCAACAACCAAATTTCCATGTAACTTTGTCATCCCCCTAATTTCCTTCACTAGGTGGTAGGCAATGCTTTTTTTCAGCCGGAGCACAGTTCCGGCACCTCTCAGGTGGGCACCATTGTAGGCCGGTGCCCCCCACTCCGTTTCTTGACTCCACCTAGCTTCCAGCTGCCCCTAGCAGTGGCGTAGCGTGGGGGTGCAGGGGGGGGCCGGCCACACTGGGCGCAACATCTGGGGGGCGCGCTCGCACTCGCAGCTCTCTGCCCCCTGCTAAAATCCACGGGTTAGGGGGCGCAAATTACTTGCCTTGCCCCGGGTGCTGACAACCCACGCTACGCCACTGGCCCCTAGCCATGATTGGTCAAGCTACAGGGCAGGGCCGATTCGTATTTTCTTTTCTTCAATCTTTCTCCCATGTAGCAGTGGCAGCCTTGAAGCTTCTGATCTGCCCTAGTCATCTTCCTGAATCTAAGAGAATGAGGGAAGCAGGGGCACATTTATCTGACCTGCACCAGAAACAAGGGCGGCCCCCGAAACAACTAGGGAGATCGCTTGGCATAGTTTTTAGTACCTCGGGGGGGGGGGTGAACGTGGCTGTTGTCAAACTGGCATCTGTTCAGGGTCACCCCAAGTCACCTGGCGACTTACTGTAACAACTTCATGGTGAGTTCCGACACCTATTTTTCTCTGGAGAAAGCACTGGTTTTAGGGAAGCCATCGGATCAGAGGAAATTGACGGCTATAATCTGAAGTATAGAAATGGCACCTGAAGTAAGGCTTCTTATATTTATATTATTGTATTGTATTGTATTGTATTGTATTTATTATATTATATTAT